>NC_080571.1:300755039-301064817 GCF_030247185.1 Malaya genurostris | reverse complement strand
TGTGTGAGTAGCGCTTAAGTAAACGAATCTATGACAATAAATGAATTTTGGAAGTACCGACTAACAAGTGCGTTCAATCAATTCTCAGTAGATCGAATGTGCCGAGGAATTACGGAAGTACGTTATATACAAGGTCTGTTCAAAAAGTTCTCATTTTTCTAAAAAAATATTTATTTATTCATCTACATCTAAATGGTCCCCTTCAAAGTAATCCCCCCTAGATATAATACACTTATGCTAGCGTTTTTTCCAGTCATCGAAACACCCCTGATAGTCACTTTTTGTAATGCTCTGTAGCACTCTCAGCGATTCTGCCTTTATCTCTTCAATCGATGAAAAACGCTGTCCTTTCATGGGTCTCTTCAACTTTGGGATCAGGAAAAAATCACACGGAGCGATATCTGGTGAATAAGGAGGTTGAGGCATGATTAAAGTCTTGTTTTTAGCCAAAAAATTTATCGAATAAGCAACGATGAGTTTTGGAACGAATTTTGCTGCCACTCGTTTCATGCCCAAAACATTTGAAAAAATATGATGGCATGAGCCAACTGATATGCCAACTTCATCAGCAACTTCTCTAATAGTGATTCGGCGATCATCCATAATCATTTTTTCCACTTTTCCCAGATTTTCATCGATTATTGACGTGCTGGGTCGACCGGAGCGTTCGTCGTCTTCAACGTCTTCGCGGCCATCTTGGAAACGCTTATACCACTCGTAAACACTTGTTTTTTTCATAGCAGACTCACCGTAGGCTCTCTGTAACATTTCGCACACTTGGTTACACTTTATTTCATTTTTCACGCAAAATTTAATACATATTCTTTGACTCTTCAATTCTTCCATTGTTTAAACTAACAAAAATCGCCGAGCTCAAAAAAACACGTCTACATCAGCCGCTACAAGACAGAATGTAAACAATGAATACAGCTGAAAATTTCACCATACATTAGGGACATATGTACCAACACAATAAAAAAAATTTGACCACCGGACTCTCCAGACGCGCGCAATTAAAAAATTCCGGGAACTTTTTGAACAGACCTCGTATACATAATATTTCAAGTACGTTACAATCACATGTACATATGAAGCTCGGAGGTTATTAACACTCCAAATACCAAGCCTCAAAAAAAGTTGGAACGGTAACTTTGAGCTGTCATAGCTCAGCTGTTTTTCAACGAATCTCAATAAATTTAACACCCTCGAATTTTGTGAAGTTCGTAGATTTTAAAAAAATCGGTAGAAGATCGGAAATTTCAAAATTTCTGATATATATTGCGTTCCAACGTTTCTGCAAATCAAAGTGAAAATATTGAAATCCGTGTTGAATTCATCTGTTTCAAAGAGACGTAGAATTTGTTTGTTAAAAATAAAATAAATTTTGCGACAACACAAATGTTTTAAATTATTTAAATGACTTTCTACAATAGGAATAGAACGTAAAATTATATAAAATCCATATACTAACCCATGGCAAAAGGAGCCAACCACAATTTAAAAAAAAAAATTGCTTGATTTTCACAAGCAATTAAAAACAAAAACATATATCTTAAATTTTCCGCTATCCTAAACTACATCAGTTATAATCAATAGAATATTAAAATTTAAATATCGCAAACTTAGAATTATTTCGGATTTCTAAAATTATTTGAATTTACTATTAGTAAACAATTCAGAAAAAGTTGAATTCCGAACTTAGCACAAAAATTACACGAAATTAAGTAAAACTTGTTTTTATCCACCTAGTTGTGTAATGAAATATCTCATATCTCTCTAATTCTCATATAAACAATGTATTCTTCAAACAGTTTTGTTTGATTTTTGAAAAACTTGAGAGCTAGTGCATGAACTAGTGTAACCTACAAACTGAAACAGTTCTCAAATCGGTTAGACCATCTTTGTCAGTGAAGTGAGTTCCACTATTTCAGGTACTTATGAAACTGAAATCGCCCCGAATATTGGCTTTGCAGAAGCCTTTGCGATTAGCACCAACCAACCAATCTATTTGCAGCTTACAGTTGTCTTCATCTCGAAAAACAACCTCTTCGTTTGAATGCTTTTTACTGAATGAAACCCTACACCTATGTTATCAGAACTAATTGGCTCAAGTGGCATGTTACCCTAGTTATTTGGAGATTTGTGCCTTGCCTCATAAACTTCCTGATGGGAAGGGAAGGATAAAAGGAACGTGGAAGGGAAATGGGAATTGGGTGTGATGGGAAAACAGCACAAAACATAAAGAAATAAATCGTCCTGCATCCCCGAAAGGATGCTGAACGATCTGCAGGTGCCAAAATGCACGCTTGATAAAACTTCCAACCACGGAGATGCTTTAGAGATTTTACAAAAGCGACACCATTCTGCATTCCCAGAAGAATGCAGAACCATTTCTTTCCGAATATGCACTTGAATTAATTTAACACTTTAGAAGACAAAAATACCTTATTTTCATATATAGCTAATAAAAGACTTACATGATACGAGTATTTTTTAATGAAAAAATCCAATGTTTGAACATAATTTAAAAAAATTTAAAAAAATATCTCCTCCGACTTTTTTCATGAACATGCTCGAAAATATTTTCTGTCAAATACAAAAACGGATTTTTTTTCGTTTGCCTCAATGTTAGATATAGCAGTTTAAAAATAATCTGTTTTTGAACTAGTTTTTCTCATAACTTCGGTTCAGAAAACGCTACCTGAATACGCCAGTCATTAAACAATTGGTTTAACAAACTCTAAAAGGTGTTCAAAGATACCTATTAGAAAAGAGAAAAATATAAATGCTATAGCAAAAAATCTGATTTTGTGAGGAACACCTTAAGTTGCTCTTCAAAAATAGCTGTAACACTAAAACCGTTGCAGATACTGCTATGGTGTCCTCAGCAAAGCTGCTCGATATAAGTTTATCTACAATTTTGCCGTAGAATGCAGTCCTCTATCTCAATACATCCGGAAAATAAGTTTTTGATCACCTTAATAATAAGAGCCACCCTAATACCATGTACATCGACATATGGCTAATCTTCACGGATCATTTGTTTTGAAGACATCATAGCTCTAAAGTATAAGGTTAAGCCACAAATGTTTTTGTCCCCTTAAATTGTGGATCCGGACCACTGTGCAATGCAATTTAACTGGGAAATTTTAAAATTTCCTATCTTTTATCTATTTTTTGAGATTTTACGGCAAACCTAAAACAAAATCAGAGTTTTAGTAGTAATCAATTGCGTTTGGGTTGTGCATAAAAATTGATTAAATCGTTTGTCCAGTACAAAAATATAACTATTTTTAGAGTTTTAGGTTATTTACTAAAACTTTTAAAATTTTCAGTGAAATCCACGTTTCAGTTTTTTGTAAATTTTGTTCACAATAAATTTCTAACTAAAATAATAAGAAAAATTCTGTCATAAAATTTAAAAGTTTTGATTTGATTTTGTTTGGCAAAATTTTCCCAATAATAGAAATTCTCTGTATTTGTACCAAATTTCTTGAGATTCTTTGAGCGAATATATAATTTTGATCATCAACACATTGTTTCTGGTAATGATTCCAATATTTTGAATCAAAAAAATGTACATGTCCTCGCTTACTTTTTTGAGTTATACACAAACATGTCAAAAAAAAAAAATTCAGATTGATTTTTTAATGTTTTCTTTTGATTGTGCAAGAATAGTAGTTGAGCGAAAATTGTAGCTGGTATCACTAGCAATCGAATCATGCGTAAAAATATATAGGTCATCGCTTTGAATTTCGAGATATTTACGATCATTGTAAAAAGTCTCATCTTTTCTTAGGTCATCTATCTACAGTTTTCATGATAGCTTTGGGTAGACAACCCTATTTTTCGTTTCTTTTAGTGCATTTTTTTAGAAGTAGTACCTTTCCAATGATTCTCAAATTTTGAAGATCGGTTGACTAACAATAAAGTTATGACTCGGTAAAGTTGAAGTTCTCAACATCCGATTCGCGATGTAGGTGCCGCATGAATGCAGATAGGGCACATTTTAAGCTTGAAAAAAAAAACTTGTTACGGGAAGAATCAGATTTTCATTAGTTTTTCCTAAACGATCGTCAAAAATAATATACTTAAAATTATCAACACTCTTCACAAAATTCGAGGGTGTAAAATTTATCGAAATTGTTCAAGTAACAACTGAGCTATGGTATCACAAAGTTATCGTTCCAACTTTTTTTGAGGCTTGGTGCTTCACGTAACTTTTTTAGGTTTGGTATTAGGAGTGTTAAGAAGGTTTTTATTGAGAAAAAGGTGTTTTAAATGTTCCTAACAAAATTCTATTTGAACGTGAAACTGAACAAATTTGTCAAGAATACCATTAAAATTATGATTATTATGACATCTGAGATGGGACACTGATCATTCGCAATCTGAACATGAACGGAGTATTGTTCAATCGAGTTGTAGTCTAAGTTGTGTTTCATTACATTTATAGTATCAATGGAGAGGAAAATTTCCAGAATTTTTTTCGACCTTGCCTTCAAGAAACATTTCCTAGCAACGCCGGGTAAATCAGCTAGTAGATACATAAAATAAAAACTCTCAAGACGTCCTGCCTGACGTACGATATCAAACGAGTGCGATAAAAAGGGATGGTTTTAGGTATGGTAGTCAAAACGCGATTTGCAAAATGAGGTCTGCCAGTAGGCGCGTGTACGAGTCTAGCACTATTTAAACGGGTTGCTTTCTGGAATGTGTGCCAGACTAGCTCAAATGGAAGAGCATTCCCCACTGGAGATTGAAGGTTCGAGTCCTCCTTCCGGGCGATTTTATATCCAAAACATACATTATTAGTTAGCATTTGAAGTATACGTAACATTTATAAAGTGCGATATTCAAAATTTCAAATGTTAGAAAGATTTTGAAAATTCTCACTTCTCAACACAAGTCGTAAAAATGTATTGCTTCCTACTACAAAGCCCCGTAACTTTTAGATTACAACGGCATTTACCATATATTCATATTTTATCACTACGAATTTCAAATAGCTTTAAGAATTATTTCTTAATTGCTTTGATGTTATATTAATGTTCATAGATATAGAAGAACTTTGGTTTCTATTGGTTGAAATTGTTCGTCGCTGATTCAATCACTATTCAGACATTGGCCTTCTAGTATTGGAAATATTCAAGCTCTGTCAAACTCGTAGGTCAATCTCACTCCAATAGCATTATCCTCACTTAATCTCATTCCACCAGCTTTACCATACCACCACTGACAACAGATGGCTCTTCGTTAATTTCCAACCCGACGTCAGATTACTGAGACAAATAACACCCGGCTGGGAGTTCCCATCTATGAACTATCTCACCCACACGCATCGCGTCCTACGGGATGAAGTCGTCTTCCATTCTGTCAACATGTTTACCAATCCAGCGGTGCCCTTTCATCCTAGTAAGTGATCCAAATGCTCGAACCACGTCAGTACGAGACATTTCCATCGTGTGTCGAGGTTTTACACTACTTGAAACGAAGCCAAGTAAACAGAGTGCAGTTTCGCGTCAAGTGAAGTGTAAAAGCGTGATGAACAACGGCGACGAATCATAATTCCGGTGGCCGACATCACTTGACTGGGTCATTCACAGTCTCGCCCACTCTACTCGACGCTGCTGCCTGCCTGTTCCGGGGGTCCGTTTCATTCTGCCAGTGTTGGACGGGACGCGGATGGAAAATGCAGTCTCAGTTTTTGTTACTCTTTTATTTTGCTTTATTATTTGGCTTCCGTGTTGTTGGAGCGAATTTTTTTTTCTGCTGCGTACTATCGCAGCTTCGAGTCACGTTTCAGTTCATCGATGTGTTCGTGTTTTCCTCGACCTACTTGGTTCGGATTGCTTGCAAAAGTCGGGGGTCAAAGAAAGCTTGCAATCTTTTGCTGTGCGAAGGCTTCAACGAATACTCAATCAGTGCGTGATCCTTGTACTCGCATTCGGTAACGCACAAAAGGGAATGTTCAACAAGAGCACTTTGGAAAAGTTTAGTAATCGAGCATGTCCCCCGCAGCTAGAGATAGTGGAAAAGCTAGAAAAAGGAGACATTCAATCGTACACAATCGATACCACAGCTCCCTGGTTGTTCTTAATTCCGATCACGTCACAACTTTGTTCGTCAGGATTTTTTTTTTGCTGCTAGCAGCCAACGAAGCTTTCCCACCCACCCTGATTGTGCTGTTGGTGTAAGCAGATACGCTTCCTTTTTTTTTTTTTTTGTTTGATCGCATGCTATACATATTTCCCAACTATTGCACTTTACCGACCGCAATTTTACGAGAGAAACACGTTGAAGCTTTTCCCCCTCGGCACAGTTATTGTAGCTTACCCATTGCACCCGGGGAATGGGGTCTGATTGAGTCCAGATGAAGTGCTGTGCGCACTTCTCCTTGACACCGGAGGGTGCTATCATATATATAATTTTGAACTGGGTTACTGTTGGTGATAGTACGGTAAAAGGGTTACTCCCCGAGGAGTACATAATGGCAAGATGTGGTTCGGAGGTGTCGATTGCGGGGCACTATTCAGGCTGCGGTTTTTGCCATTGCCGATTTCTGCAAACGGGAATTTGCCAAACTGTTCCCCGAAACGCTTTAGCTTTTGCAATGCAAAGTATGAAAGAATGATTATTGGGTAGTGAGTGCATGCGAATATTGCAGGTTACACGAGTCGTTCAGTTATGAATATGAAATGTGGAACCTTTGTGTAATTGGCCCTGGGAGGGCGGCAGAGTTTCAATTATTTCACAAAGAATACATTCCCTGTTTTCATTAGCTTTCATTATTACAATTTATGGTTTTGATGGATTCGATAGGAAATTGAAATCATTTTGCGGTGCTGTGCGTTTTCCCGTTTATTGCATGCTCCATTGAAGGCATTCCGGTATTGCAGCAGGAAAATGCTGCACGTGCCACTAGATTTCCCTAGCGCATTTGTGGGGAAGCACATGACTGCATGAATATTCATTGGCTGCTTTGGGAACGCGAAGCATCACTATTCTGTCACATGAACCAACAACAATGACCGCCAATGTGGATATGTGGCGGTAAGATTTGCAACCAGCTGCGAGGTGCGGCACCGACGCCGAGTTCGTGCTGCGACACCAGCCGAGCGCTATTGTCACCATCATCTAACTGTGTGGGCATGATAGTAGAAGCGATTTGCCAGTATTCGACGGCTTCGTTTGGCAGTGATCCGCGAGTTGTCGCATAAGTGCCTAATAATATTCTCAGTTTAGCATCTTTTTGCATAGAACTTCGAAGCCATTCCAATCTAAATCGTTGACACTGGTCACGGTTGCGGTGTATTAATACTCACTGTTGTTGGGGTATTCTTTTTCAAGATAGTCCACGGAAAGTATGACATGAAAACCAACGTCCCATTGCGATTCTCTAGGTCGCGGCTTCATTCTATTTTGTTCTCTAGCAAATAATAGTAGAATTAACAGTCAACCTAGCCAAATAGGTCCCGAAGTGCACTCGCGTTTATGTTTTTGGTTCGTAATCAGCCGCGCATGCTGAGTACACTATGTACCCAGTGCAGTGGCAGGATAGTTTTTCATGTGTGTGTGTGTGCTCAGTACTGATACTATTGGTATATGTTAGCTCGCGCCAAAGTTGGAATTTGATTTTGACAGACTGACTAAAATCGTCGTCAACTGTAGTCTGTACCAGGGCCGGTGAAAGAGGTGGGTACGGTTGATAGCACTACCAACTCGAAAATTGCAATGGTGGATAATTACCCACCTGAAATTTCGAACAAAAGACAATGGAAATATTAGCATTAATCATAACAACAAGAATATTTTTATTGTAATTCGGAATAATAAATAAAATCAAAATTATAGAATGCTAGTTCTCAAAATAGAGCAAGGATGTGAAGATATACCGCAGAAATGTGAGACGTAACAAGGGTCATTTGAGCAGACAGATATCTTTTAGTAACTTAACTTTTCCCTTCCAGCAAATGAGCCGAACTTAAACATCTCATCAATGCGAATCACTCGGGTCTCTGAGATACCGGAAAATATCGATAAAGGTCTTTTACTCGTTACATTCCGAATCGGCAGAAGAAGAATGCAGTAACAAGTAGAAAGTAACAACTTTTGGTAGCTTTGCCGGAATAGTAAATAGTAGAAGACCTTTATCGGAATTTTCCGGCAGATGTTTAAAGTCGACTCCTCTTGTAAAAAATGAAAGTTAAGTTACTAAAAGATTTCTGCATGATGAAATGAACCATGTCACATCTCACCTTCTATATCTTCACATGAAGAAAATCACTCAAAATCTTTTGACGTAGGACTACGTTTTTTTTAAGACACACTGCTTAAGCTCTAAGATGCCAAGGGTATTTTCTAATCTTAATTAACGACTAGCTTAAAACTATAATAGTATCATTAGGTAATGTCGTATCGGGGTCGCGGATTCTCGAAAATTCAACTTTCTGGTGGCGATCTGCAGTGGCCGGTGAATTGAATATAGCATGAGAGTCTTTCAGATGGCGTTGGTAATTATCTATGTTGGCCGCATCATTCAGTCCGTGTGGGTCCGCGGGAAAAATCATCAGGCAACGAAGACTCGGCGGGTGGCCCGCAGCCTGGTCATCGACTGGAGCGGTTCTCCGTTGTCGGTGATGGTGATGTTACTTAAGAGAATGGAAGAGAAGTAAATATTGTGGAAAACGAGGTAAAAAGGGAATGTGGGAACAGCATGTCTAAATACGACAGAGATCTAATTAGTTGCCATCGAGATGGTGAAGAGACGGGGGAAAGGAGAACGAAAAAGTTAGTGCCAAAAAACAAAAATCTTGTTAGTTCCAATAAAGATGGTAAACAGGGACGGGGATCGAGAGAATCGGGCGGATGACTACGTTTTTGCTTTCTATACCGGTGTGCAAATTCAAAATACTGAGAACCGTACAACCGTACCGGGTTGGCGGTTCAATGCATAGGGCGCTGGTCTTACAAACCAGTTGTCGTATGTTCGAGCCCCGACCTGGAAGGATTCGTAGTGTCAGTAGAACCGTAGCACTAGCAATGCAATGGTTCTGTACACTCTGAATCGGCTGCGAAGTCTGTTGAAACAGAAGGTCAAATTCCACTACAGGAATGTAATACCAAGGCTTTGCTTTGAGAACCGTACAAACAGTGCTCTGGTTTTGAGCATCTATATCTCAATCTTTTTTAATTAATTTTCCATATCATTACATAAAATGCATTTAAAATATTTCTACACTTCGATTGGAGTGGATGAATCTGTATCTATAAAATCATATTTCAGATAATTGGTGATCGAAACTTCAGTTAGCAACGAAAATCTTTGTCATGGTTTCTTCTAACAAATTCATACAAGTTCACGGTTTCCATTGAATTTCTGCGTTTCAACGAGTGTGTTCGCTTCTAAGAAAATCACTCATACAAACCAAGATTCTGTATCGAATAAACTTGAACTCTGTGTGGTTCAGACAAGAAGTAAAAGTTGCTAACACATCGTTCAAACAGTCCAGAAACTAACCAGAAAAACATAATTTCGTGTGCAGGCATATTTTTTATTCATCAACGTTATCATCTTCAAATGACATACAATCGTTCTAGCACTTTTCATAATTTTTCAATACTACCCTTATAGAATTATTTGTCACTGGTCTAAACATCGGCTTCCTTTGCGGCGATGACTGTCTTATTCGAGCCAAATTTTTTCCCCGGCGTGTCTTTTTCTGATCCGCAAAGGACAAGCAATCGCTGGGGGCTAGGTAATTGTAAACAAGGTGGATGAGGAAACAGATCGCAGCCCAATTCGTTTATTTTTTTCATTGTTTTCATTGACTTATGGCACGAAGCATTGTCTTGGTTAACGGTGAAACACTTTTGATGGTACTTTCCTGTTCAAGATAATCGATGTTAATTATACCTCGAACATCTAAAAACTTATGTCATGATTGTTCCAGCTACCTATTACGTTTTCAGATGGCTTTCCCCGTCTGAATGCTGGTATGACTCCGGATAAAAATGGTGGATCCATGTTTCGTCCACTGTTCCATACCCACGGATTCCATTTTATTGCGGCAGACTTTTGTTGATTATGAGCGGCCGTGTTCGAGATCCGTTTGGTGACGATTTTTCATGCTCAAATTTTCGTACAAGGTCGTAAAAGAACTTCCAGTTCATGTGCTAACAATATCAGCATATCTAATCTCACGAACTTTGATTTTGCGTTCATACATCACGATTATCAAAACTTGCTTAATTTTTTCCGGTTGACTGATTCATTTAGCCACGTACAATATAAGAATACCACAAACCTTCATTTTTAATGGATCCTAGTGGGGAAAACACTTCTCAAGCTATAGCTGCTATAGGCTTGCGCGTTTTTTTCCCTTTAAAACACAATGTTTTAGCAACACACGGAATTTGTTATTTCCATTTTTCATAAATGAATTAATAACGTCACTTATATGTCGATAGATTCAGTGTTCGTGGTGCTATTGATGTCAAATGTTCTTTGAAGGTTGGTTCTTTGAATTGTAAACAAATATTGGCAGTGATTTTGAAACCAGGTTAAACCTAAGATGCGAAATGTTGTTTTAAAACTTAGTAACGAAAACTCTTTAAACTTCTAATTTACGCGTTTCATGGAAAGTTTTATAGAATCAATATTTTATTTAAAAAAAACGACTGCACTTTTTAGGGATAAATATCATTTTCATTAGAATAGAGAAATACTTCTAAATAGTGGGTCGTTCTCCGCAGTATGAAAAATTACACACCTGGGTTTAACATGTTTCACCGGCCCTGGTCTGTACTGTGGAAGTGACCGTCAAATAAGATACTCGATAGTTCCATGACCAAGTAGAAGTATACTTAGTCAAAGACAGGTGACTCTTTTTGTTTTCTCTCTCATTCTCCTATTTTCTGTTGAAGAAAAAAGCACAAAGAGAGTACATAAACCGATAAAGTTAATTATTCTTTGCAAAAAGTCATCGGTCTCAATGTTTATTGGAGTAAATGAATTTATTTCAATATTTATGCTGTTTGATTATTATTTAGTCACATCATAATCAAGCAGTGACAGAAGAAAAGAAGACAATATCACTTGCATCAGCAATCAATAAGCGTTCCTATGAGTTTAATATCGCGAAAACTTTAGGTTTGACGTGCCGGCTCTCTGACATTCAATACATGATGATTTGTAGAGACTGGTTGGCAACTGTCCAGTAACATAAGCTATCCAATCTTTATCGTACAATGTTTCTAGTTGTCAGTGCCAGATATCAGCTCTGGCTAGCGCTCCATCACTTAACGGTCCAGTGTAACTACATCGGCCACTGCAGACTTCATCGGCAGTGGAGTCTTTGCCACTCTAAAACTCTCGAAACCATTTTTTCTCCGTTTTGCATGCGAGAAATTCGATTCGAATGGAAGTATTTTTTAAAAATTATTTATAACGCTCATTTTGTCCCGGCTTCAGCTCAAAAGAGCCGTTCGTTAGGGGAAATGAAAGTTTTCACACGTCTTCTGTATGGCAAACCAATGGATAAAACAATTGGATCGACTCAGAATTGATGTTAGAAAAGGGCTGATGCATACATGACATTCTTTTCAAATCTCTGTAACTTGGAAACTGATAACTGTACGAAAACGGTTCACCAGAAGAACTCAATTAATGCCATCAAACTTGAGATGGGTCGAAACTTTTAGCATCATACATACTTGGATACAAACTGAATTATTGATTGTTTCTGAAGAATATGAACAAAAATTGCATTTCCAAGAGATCTTTCTGTAAAGTTTGAATCAATTTGTGAAAAGATTGCATTGAGGTGGGGCGGCTCAGAACACGGGTCGTCGGAATTCTATTTAGTTAACACCTTTCTAAGGCCTGGACAAGGGTTATTTGCATGTATAAGCGAAACACATACAAATGAGAGAGAGAGAGAGAGAGAGAGAGAAAGCTGAACCGATTTTCACAAATTTTGATTCAAATGAAAGATCTTATGATGCCATAGCCTGCTATTGAATTTCATTTGGATCCGACCTTCGGTTCCGGAGTTACAGGGTAAAATGTGAAAATTAGAGAAAAAATGTGCACTCAATATTCTTGGAAACGCCTAACCGAATTTCACAAACTAAGATTCAAATGCCATGAGGTATGTCTGTGTCCGTGACCAGGGAGTTCAAATTGAGAGCTTTTTGGTGTGGGGAAGTGCGGAGGGCTGTTAAAAAAAATCAAAAAAAAATATACTGGCACAATTGCAGAGAGTTCAGAAAAAGGTACAGAATGTGCAGATGGTGCAGATATAAGTACAGGAGTTACAGGACCAAATACAGAAAATACTGGAGCAGGTATAGAACGTACAGGAACAAATTATGGAACAAGCACAGAAAGTACAGGAACAAACACACAAATTACAGAAACAAGCACACAAAGTACAAAATAAAGTACAGAAAATAGAGGAACAAGTACAGAAAAAAGTTCAAAGGTTAATCGCAAATGTTGTCGAAGAAACAATTTTAAATGGCAAATTAGAAGAAGAAAAAGTTTTCATTCCACGCATTCCAATGATGCCCACTGATATGTCATTTCAATTTTAACGTCATTTTCTCATCCGTTTAACTTTTCTGTTACCGTCAATAATCATTAGGAGTTTGTATCGTGAGCAATCAGGAATCAGGAATCAGAACAAATTGGCTCAAATGGCACGTTCCCCTTGATATTTGGAGATTTGTGCCTTGCCATCAATTTGTTTTTAGCATCATTTTCCCGATATATAAGAGGGAAGGATTGAAAGGAAATAGTAAGCAGAAGTAAATTCTGAACCTCTACGAGGTCCCAAACAGTCTGCTGTTAATAAAACCTCCAACCCCCGAGAGGATTTAGAGATCTTACAAAAGCGACACCATTCTGCACTCCCGGAAGAATGCAGGACGATTCGCAGTATGTACGAGCAGAAGTAAATTCGGTACCCCCCAAAGGATGCCAAACAATCTGCTAAACCCTATTTAAGGTGAATACAGAAGGGATTCATTCACTCCAGGAAGAACGATGAACCCTTCTGATTATAGCTCCTTACCACATTGGGTGAGAAACGAGAGAATATCCTTCAATTTTAGCTCCGCATACACAGACTCAACCATGTATGGAGAACCAAAAACCCGGATACGTAGCTGCGTCAATGCGGGACAGTTACATATCAGATGATATGAAGTACCATAATCGCATTCACACAAATCACACGAATAATACTCAGCACGTTGAATAGTAGCCATGTGATAATTGAGTTTGCAATGTCCAGTCAGAGCTCTGACCAGAATACTGCAATGATGCTTGGAGAAATGCAGTAGACACTTTGACATTTTCAGATTTAAATCTGGTAGAAGTGCTTTTGTCTGAGCGCAAGTATGCAAGCTGCGCCAGTAGCTGGCATGTTTGGATGCAGCCCAAAACGAATCTTGTGCTTTATCCAACTAGTTGAAAGTGGTAAAGCTGGTTCAGGACCAACGAAATCATTCGTTGCACCAGCTCTAGCCAACTCATCAGCCCATTCATTTCCAGTAATACCAGAATGGCCGGGTACCCATAAGAAGTAAACAGCATTTGAAATACTGAGGTCTTCGATTTGAGTTCGACATGCGATCACTAGATTCGACCGTGAGTCATTCGAACTGAGTGCTTTTAAGGCTGCCTGACTGTCGGAACAAAAATAAATTCGCTTACCACAGATCCTCTGCTGAAGTGCCGATTGTACTCCACACAGAATCGCGTAGATTTCCGCTTGGAACACAGTACAGTATCTACCAAGAGAATGAGACTGCTCCAGCCTCATTTCACGACAGTAGACACCAGCACCAGCACGACCATTCAACAGAGAACCGTCTGTATAACAAACTATGTGTTCATCAAGTTGTCGTTCCAGACAACCAGACAACCATTCCTCACGAAGAGGATAGCTCACATTGAATGTTTTGAAAGGAAAACTGCATGTGAGAGTTAGGTCACTAGGAGCGAGTAAATACTCATCCCACGTAACCATTTGAGACCACAAGCGAGTGTGGCTGGTAGCATAATCTAATGGGTTACTGTTCCAAAGCCCTGTAACCCTAAGACGGTATGCACAAGATAATGCTTCTTGTTTTAGGAACACATGTAGTGGTTTAATACAAAGTAGCGCCTCTAGAGCAGCAGTAGGAGTTGTCGTGAATGCTCCTGTCATCGCCATTAGGACCATCCCTTAGAGATGATTTAGCTTTGACTGAACTGTCGCGACTTCTCCTTTCTGCCACCATACAAGACATCCATATGCTAAAATTGGTCTTACAATAGTTGTGTAGATCCAATGAATATATCTGGGTTTGAGTCCCCATGATTTTCCAAAAGCTCGTCTGCATTGGCCGAAAGCCATGCAAGCTCTTTTAATTCTGAAGTCAATGTGAGCAGACCAATTCAGTTTTGAGTCAAGAATAACCCCGACGTATTTAACTTGTTCGACCACAGTCACATCTGAACCAAAGAACTGCAACGGACGAGCTCCTGTGATTATCCTACGATGAGTGAAAAGCACCATTGATGTTTTGCCCGGATTTACAGATAATCCAACCTGACAACACCATTGTTCAACAGATCGCAGGGCTTGTTGCATTAAATCAAAGAGAGTGTTAATGCTTATACCGGTCATCAATATATGGTAATCGTCGGCAAAACCATAAGTCGGAAACCCAAGGTTATTAAGTTTCCTTAACAAACCATCAGCGACTAGGTTCCATAAAAGTGGGGATAGTACACCACCTTGAGGACACCCACGGACACTCAGCTTTCTAATCTCTGCTTGCCGAAGCGATGAACAAAGAAGTCGATTGCTAAGCATTGCGTGTATCCAATTTGTGATACTTGAAGGTATGCCATGACCACGGGCTGCTTCCAGAATTGAATTGAAAGACACGTTATCAAAGGCTCAAAGGCACCTTCAATATCTAGGAAAACTCCCAAGCAAGATTGCTTTTGTGAGAATGCTTTTGCATTCCATGTAGCGGATGCACGCACAAACTAACATTCCTGATATAGTGCTTTACTATGCGTTCCACTGTTTTAAGAAGAAATGAGCATAGACTGATAGGCCTGAAACTCTTCGCTTCCTCATAAGTGTCGCGACCGCCTTTGGGAATAAATTTGACAATTATTTCCTGCCAAGCTCTTGGAATATATCCAGTCGCAAGACTAAAAGTGAGTATTTTCTTCAAAACATGTTTGAAATGTTCATACCCTTTCTGCAGTAACACTGGGAAAACTCCGTCCTTTCCAGGAGACTTGTACGGAGCAAAACTCTCAACTGCCCATTTGACCGATTCAATCGTCACAACGCTTCGAGCAAGGGCCCAAGAATCGTAACTACCTGAAAAAGTCTCGGGAAGAGCTGTCGGTGATGGATCCATACATCCTGGAAAGTGAGTGTTAAAAAGATAGTGAAGTACATCACCTTCATCAGACAAGTGTTCACCATCTGAAGTTCTTAAGAAACTGACATTAAAGTCCTTAGGCTTCGAAAGTAACTTATTTAATCTGCTAGCCTCGTTGAGACTAGAGACATTTGTGCAGAGGCTTTTCCAACCTCTTCGCTCAGACGATCGAAGAGCATTTTTGTAAGCCCTTCGAGCTAACACGAATGCCTCCGACCCATCTCTGCGTCGGTGGTTCCAAGCTCTTCTGCATAGTTTCCTTAGTCTAGCAAGTTCAGCATTCCACCAAGGAGTTCCTCTAGTAGCTCGCACAATCCGAAGTGGACAAGCCTCTTCATATGCTGCAACTATGAGTGAATATGTCTCGTCGACAACATTTTCCAAATCAATTGGGGTTTCAATTGTTGGTTGGTACCCGTAAAATCTAGTCGCCAAGCCCTCTCCATAGAGGTCCCAGTTTGTAGATTTGGGATTACGATATGTGATAATATCAAATTTAACGTTTGAATGATCAAAGAATATGTACTTATGATCAGACAACGAAGGTTCGAGCTCATCGGAGACGAGCCAATTCACCAACTCATGCGCAATTCTATCAGAGCAGAGAGTTACGTCCAAAACCTCCTCTCTTCCAGATCTCGCAAAAGTTGGGCGGTTTCCTGCATTGACTATGTGCAGTTTTGTACTGCTCACAAATTCCATCATATCAGAGCCTCTCGAATTTATATCTGTGCTGCCCCAAATGATATGGTGAGCATTTATGTCACTGCCGATTACAAGCGGTATATCACTCTTGCAGCAGTATGATACAACCTTTTTGAAGTCATCGCTTGGCGAAGGTTGGTTATGCGGTAAATATGCCGAACAATAGACATATTTCCTGTCTATGCCATCAATAGTCATACCAACTGTGACAGCACAAATATCCCGAGTTGTGAGCTCCGATATGAGAGAAACATCGAGAGCACTATTTGCAAGTATGCATGCTCGAGGCATTTCACGTGGATTAGTCATACCGATCTTGTTGAAGGCAACAAAGACTGGGTTTAACAATTTTCCAACGTAGAAGTTTCCCTTTTGGAAATATGGTTCTTGAACCAAAGCTATAGAAGCTTTACCTTCTTGCAGAAGTCTGGATAGATTCATAGTTGCTGTACGTTTATGCTGAAGATTGATTTGTGCCACTCTAACCATTATCAATCAGAGTAACGAACACTCCACCTCCAGCACTTATCGTACAACAACTAGAAGAAACCAAATATATTGGCTTATAATCGCCTATAGCGAGCTATGTAAGGATTTTTTAAAATGTTTTAATCATTTAAATCCCACGAGTTGCGAAGAAAGAAGTCGTCCACTGTGCCAGAGCTTCGCTTAACACAGTAAAGGAAAATCCCAAGATATTCCGTTTACGACTGCATTGTTTAACCTCCTGCAGCCATTCAGCCATCGGCACGGAAATACACCTTGACTTAGGAGTTCCTATTTTTGTGGCCTTTTACGACATGGAACAGGAAACCAGTGGATCAATTCTTGGTAAAAAAAATAATTCCGCCGGATGCCACACGGCTTACCTGTTTGGTGGACTTATACCACCGGTACAGGTGGACCGTAGCGTTATTCTTAGCCAGTTGGGAAACCGCTACCGACACTACACGGCTATCTAGGCTGCACAGAGAGGGAAGTTGACATTGATGGTCAACTTCCATGGATGGCCGAGCAGCCGGCAAAACGTTTAACGGCGTTTAACTTTTCTGTTACCGTCAATAATCATTAGGAGTTTGTATCGTGAGCAATCGTTATGGGTCTGTAGCGTGAATTTAAAGTTTTTTTTTCAGATGGTTAATTGTACGCTGTCTGTTTGCGTTTCGGCAAGCCATAGGTTTTATAAATTTTGTCCTGTTGTCCGCGATATAAAAAGATTGGGGCTACTACCATAGAGCATTACAATGATAGTTTTCTTCAATAATCATTGAAATTGATTCATTGTGTTTTGATTTTCTACATCTAATGTAATATTATTGAGCTACGAAGTGTGCAGGGGTCCGCTTATATAATAAAATGTCCTCACGAAAATCACGGAACAACAAAATTGTTTAGACCTTAACTAAGCATACCGCAAGCATCCACAAAACATTAAAAAAATTCTATTTTCATATCCTTCGATCACCAGCTAAATACATTCAGACGAAATAAATAGCGTTTTAGTTCAGAGCTTGACAGTATTGAAAGGAACTGAAGCTTTGCTAATGGGTCTCGGTGTTTCGATATTCCACTATTTCAGTTTTTCAGTATTTCAGTATATCGGTATTTCGGTATTTCGATATACTATGATACTTGATAGTTCTGTCTTTCGGTCCTTCGATATTTCGTTTTTACATTTTTTCAGGCATATCCAAAACAAGTACTTGTACACACGTCAATCTTCGGTACAGCTTTATTCAATGAAAAATAATAATCCAAGACAAAGTAAGATTTTATCGTATCTTCTTCCTTTCAATAGCGTCGTGTGTAAGGCGACGTCTTTCAAGCATTGCACGTTCTGCATAACCGTGCACATGGAAGAGAAAAACCTTCGCGATGAGTATGTTATTTTATCCGGTGTCTTTTTATACCGACGAAGCCAATTTGGCTTGATAAACAAACACAATCGAGCTGAAAGGAAGGCGATGTTAAAGATAAAATAAATCATATTTTATGATTTTGAATAGCTTCGGATCTGCCAGGGATGCGAAAGGATGTGGTACAAGGGATAAGGTGAACTAAAGATCGTCCTGTCTGCTCCTATAATTTTCTGTTATAAAAAGAAGTTGTAGGAGTATCCCGCAGGCAGCACGCGGTATCTAAATTGTGTTTGCTTTGATACCAAAGATAAATAATAAAGACATGTATGTGCTTACAAATATTTAAAAAAAATGTGGTCCGTTCCCGGTACCTTCTAAAATGACCGCACTCACCGCTTGGTGGAGCGCGAGATTAATTGCATTGTTATCATTTCGACCAAAGTGTGCCATGAAATCTCAATTTATACAAATGAGCTAACGTATCGAAAGGGTTCTCACGGTTTGACATTTGCATTATGAATGCGATGATGGGAACTCAGCAGTGCAACAATTTTATCACCATTGGTGCCAGTTTCACGGAGGACCGTAGATGTGCGCCAAAAAAAGATCGTGACTGTCATGTCTGGAAATTCGTTTGTGTTGATACTGCGAAAGCACGTTCTGTGGTTGATGAACAAAATACGTGATGGCAGATTGGATGAGACAAGCAGTGAGCTTTTCTTTTAATTTCTCATTTCCGTTTCGAATTTAAAATACTTAGTCACAAGGATCTGAAATTCTTTCATATCCATTATTTTTTGCGCTTGTAATCTTGTTCAAAATGTTATCGAAATCCTTTACACGCGTTGAAGCTTTCATGTATAAAATGCTTTCGGATATGCTGGCATTAAATCTGTACTTGTTTCGTGTTACTTTTTTTTTCTTAGCTACAATCAACAGAAATGAGAATGAGAATCGTAGCGTAAAAAGAGGAATCAATTGTGTCGTTGCAAGTGGTCTGGAAAGATGAATTGAAAGGGAAATTGCCAATAATCATTACGAAATGGGATTACAAATCGTCAATTTGAAACCTTCGTACGGATCAGAGGCCTTTCGATTCGATTAGATTGTTCACTTTCCTGCACTCGACGAAGGTTCGTACCCGAGCAACACTTGATTCTGTGCTTTTCATCAAGTGTGAAGAATAACTGGTTTGGCATTCGATTCCTGGTGTTTGACATCCAGTATCTCAATGGCCCCCATTGTTCGAGGCAATTAGGCTAATTTTGTGTAATTTAATTTTGCAATACAAATGAGTAGGGAAAATTCTACGTTCATATATAAATCACAAACGAATTTCCAGACATGACAGTCACGATCTTTTTTTGGCACACATCTACGGTCCTCCGTGAAACTGGCACCAATGGTGATAAATTGGTTGCACTACTGAGTTCCCATCATCGCACTCATAATGCAAATGTCAAATCGTGAGAACCCTTTCGATACGTCAGCTCATTTGTACACGCAGAGAAATGGAGCATGTTTAAAAAAACAAAACAGTTAGCAGAATTTTTAATATGATTTATGTTCATGTCAAGCTAGAATATGATTGTTTTGACCCAATTTCTCCCTTAAATATAAAAAATGTTCACTGCTTGATTTGAATCTAAACTTTGGTTTAACCAAACGAAAAATTTATTTGCTCCCAATGAATTTTGTTGTTGAAATAAATTAACTATTTATTACATGTCAACCAAATTTGAATTGACGTTATCGAAATATCCTCATTGACTCAATCCTGCTGTATCTTTATTTCAAGAAAAAATAGGTTTAATTTATCTATGATCTTATTTGTGTACTGATATAACTAAGTTTATTGTTCAAATGAACCGTGATAGTTTTATTTCCAATAGACAAGAGCATTTTTCCCGCGAAAATATTCCAGGGCATTTTTTATCTCCCGCGGATAAAGTTTTTTACAAGTTTTATAAAAAAACGTTTATCTGCTTCTTTAATTAACTAAGGGATTTTCAATAATTCAAGCGTATGTATCGATAATTGGAAAGATTTTGAAAATTGCATAGCATTACATAACACATTTTCTTTGCAAAAAATATTTCATGCAGGATCTCTATTTTGACTGATGAATCGTTGGATGCTATAAATATTGAAAAATCAGGGCTTGATAGTGGGGTATGTAAATAATTCGATAGTCTAGCGACAAAACGGCTCACAGTCTTGAAAAAATGCTAAATTTAAAAAAATTGTATATTAGGAAATTGAAAACAAATAAAGGTAGTATCAAAAATTACTTCGTTAAATTAGTATGAAAGAAATTATTTTATTCCTGAAATCAAACAAAAATGTATGGTTTCAACAATCAAAAGCGTTAGTTGAAATAACTAAATTCAAGGAAAATTATTTCAACTAAAAGGTTTTGTGAATTTAAAGCGTTACAATTATTGACTTTAACTAGAGTTCGTTTCATTTAAAACTATATTTTAAGTTGAATTTACTGTGAAATTGTTTGTCAAAAGGTTGACAGGAACGCGCAAGTAAAATATTTGTTTTTTTTTATCAAACTGTTTATTGAAACAAACTAATCCACCGAGAAATATAAACGATCATGTTTTGTAGTTTCAATTAGCAATATTTACAATATCAAACCAGATTTTCTTTTATCACTATTTCAATAAAAATATTCGTTGGGGGGAACCCAAATTTGGTTATTTTTACAATTTTTTTCTCTGCGTGTATATATTGAGATTTCATGGCACACTTTGGTCGAAATGATAACAATGCAATAAATCTCGCGCTCCATCAAGCGGTGAGTGCGGTCATTAAAGAAGGTACCGGGAACGGACCAGATTTTTTTTAAATATTTGTAAGCACATACATGTCTTTATTATTTATCTTTGTATAAATCGCAGCAGGCCGAAACGATTCACGTAACTTCTACTTGTCATTCCACAAAGACGATCCACAGATGAAAAATTCCAAATTGGACAAAGCGGCTTCCACTGCCTTCGTGCTACAAAAACAAAACGGTATTGAATCTGTTTCGGTTTTCGGAGACGACTGGATTTGACCGTTTTTCTAGTAACTCGCATCCAGAACATCAATTAAAAGTAGAACCCTTTTCCAACTTGCACGATGTTGAGCAGATTTCGGATTCACGTCACATTCGCCATTTAGTCGGAGCTTTACTGGGCATGGTTCAGTTTTGTTTTCCTTAACCAGCTTGCACGGATAGCACGATGTCGGTGGTTTAGTAACCGAAGCCAGATCCAACAGATCTCTGTTTTTGACTGATGGCGGGGAAAGTTAATCCTGTTTCCCTCATCCGTTTTTGTTTCTGCGAGCAAGACGCGAACATAGACAAAACATCGTCATTTGCATTGTAATTCTATTAGGTCAAATTAGTCCCTGAAATCGAGTAGACTTTTTGGGTCTTTTGTTTCTGTCGTTGGACTAATCCGGGTTCCTTCTCTGAAGAATTTCGCGATCCATTGATTGTGCTTACCATATGAATGGTAACTGCAGGACCGTCAAAGAAAGGCGAGTTCCTGTTATTCGAAAAGCGTCATCCTTTCATTCCCGGCTTTCGAATTCTGTCTAAATTCAACTAGGATTCGTACATGCTGTTGAGGTCACGTACTATCTGAGCTTGACTGGCAAGGATCAACTGCCAATACAACACCATGATGGTCGTCACCGGATTCTGCGTCGACACAGTCGAGTTGGGAAAAATCCTGCTGACGGAAGAATAGATTTGAATGAGATATACAGCCTAATCCGGTCTTGGAGAATCTGCGCGAGCCACAACGCTTTTCAGAAGCTGATTTTGTGTTAAAAAATCGAAACAAGTACCGTCTAAAACAATAACGGTTCAAGTACACTTTTATGTGGAGATTTCCAAATTATAGTGAGTATTTTAAATAAAAGACAGAATCCGTAAACCAACGTATTTTTCAGTAATAGCAAATGCGTTGTAATTTTTCATAGGAATCTTTAAAGTCAACCAACTTGCAGAGAACTTCAAAAGGGAAAATAAAAACACGCACCGTGATGCCATCTCAAGGTGAGTGTATTGAGAACAGAGTACAGAAGACAACCTTGAGCTCGAATGTCGCTTTGGGAATAGAACCATCCATATCGTCACGCTTTCACCTGTACATACATGCAAAAGTTTTCTACAATTTTGCATTTTTCATAAGCTCTCTATGTCGTCATCTAGAGACTGAAAAGTGCCGTTTCTCAATGCACGAGACAGGAAAATATACCTCGGCACGTTCATATTCTTCATACACACCCACACACACACCGCACAGACCCGATTTCGACTTTTCCACCAATTGAGTCGCTTTGTGCCACAGTCGCATCCAAAGGGCTGTGGGTAAATAATGACAGCAGAGCGTGTGTCTGAATAATTTTGTTGATTCACGGAAACTGCAGCCTCTCAGGATGATGTTGAATACTTTATAAACAGTTTAGCTTCCTCATCCGGTGCACCAAGTGCGATGCCATTGTTCAGTAGACAAATAACCGTATGTTTGGCATAAAAAACACACATCAATAATATAGTCTGTCTGTGTCTTTGAATGGTAGCTATAATTGCATACAATCTTGGAATGATTCCAACATTTCGTTTACCGATGAATGACAACAAATCGATTTCTCACTGAACAATTCACAGAAAAATAGGAACAATAGTTCTACATGCACACTAATAGCACAGGGGGAACCTATAGAAAATGTTATATACTGTTCATGCTCGTGTATTAGTCTCATATGCTTTTACGTCTTTTTTTGAGTTAGCTTGTCGTTATATTGTATTTTCAAGATATCCATTACTACTACTGGTTTTTTGAAAAATTAAAAAAAATATCAACTGGAAACAGATACGATGTTAATTGCATTCAAAAATGGACTTTTTGGCAATTTGTTAATTCAAGACTATGTATTTCATGTCTAACGTTTCGAAGTTCACGTTAGCTTTTAACCCAAGCGACAGATTCCTCTTGCAAGTTCGCTGGAGAACTTGTCACTTGGGTAGGAAATGTGCTTCACCCGGTAACCTGTCAATCATTGGGTCGTGCTTCTGTATCGTATCGATATTTTGCATCCCACCACCTGCTTCTGTGTTTTCAATGTCTTCGTTAATGAATCTTCGGAAAATTTCGTATTGTATCCGCTTCGGTCTTGTCCCTGCTTTCCTGTCAGGCACGTACTCAGAGGGGGGGCCCGAGGGGCCCTGGCCCCTCCCGAAATCAGAAACAGAAATAAAAAAATGTTTGATTCGAAGCGAACAGTGTCAAAACTAAATAAAATGAAAATTAAATACAGGGCAAAATGAACGACAATAATAAAAATACACTTAATTATTCTGGATGACTGGAATATGAAAGTGCGCGAGCTTACCATAGTTGAGCAAGATTCGATGGGTAAGTCGATGTCTTTCACGCAGCCCGCCTGGGTTCGATTCCCAAACCCGAACATAGGATCAGAAAGTTTTTCTATCCCGAAGAAGCGAATGACCATAAGGTAAAAACATCTATAATTGAAAAAAAAGATTCTGCATATTAGAAAGATATCCTGTCGCTGAATCTCGCCCATACTTATTTAGGACTAAAAAGACAAGCGCAAGTGCACTTCGAGTACAAGTTTGACTGGATCCATTATTATACGCCAGAGAAATAAATGATTAAACGGCAATGGACTGAAGTCGTCGCGGCATGAGTGCCTGGAAGGGAGGCTTAATGGGTCGGAAAGATCATGATGCCTGTTTTCTGGGATTGTCATAGTATAGTTTTAGAGTACTAAATTGATTAAAGACCGAAATCGCTGTGAAAGGGTTTTACATGCAGCACATGAGCAACGCTACCATAGTAAAAATCAACGATTTAGTGCTCCAAATCTAAAGACATTCCCAAACCTAAAGACAGCGGACCACTTCTCAAAATTCATCACAAGTCTTGTGGATTTTTGTGCTCTAGAAATGGACATTTAGGCTGTGAACCATTTCGTGGTTAATTTTAACTTTCGGTTAACACTCGATGTATTCTAAAATAAACCTGCTCGAAAGCATGGTTAGTTTTGACAGATTGATGGTTATTTTCCGACACTGAAAAAGATCTAACAAAGAAAATTCTAATATTAATTCTTTAGTCAAAATTATTTCCAGTACAAAATAAACCCAAATAACTTTCCATCCGTCAAACTTTGAAATGGGCCGCAGTTTTAATTAAACTTAACTACTAGACCTCGGATCAGACAAAATAACCTCTCAAGTGTCAGATTTTAACAAACAGTTAAAATTAACCGCGAAATGGTTCACAGCCTTAGAAGGTCTTAAACATATGGGATTGAAATGGCATAACATTAAACGTTAAGAAATGTAATATAATAGCTTTCTCTTGGTCATAGTCACAAATTTTATTTAAATATTTAATAATGATAGTTTCAGTGTAAAAATTAAAGGTGTCTGTTAAAAACGCCAGTAAATGGCGTACCGGAAATTGTCTACTAAAACAATTTTCAGTAACATTATTTTTTCATTCTGGGCCCCTCCCGAAACCAAATCCTGGGTACGGGCCTGTTTCCTGTATAGTATTTTATGTCTGAAGCGGTACATACGATTATTACTTTGATTAAAGAGTGTATCGAAAATAAGCTATCTACATACATTTATGTTGTATGCATGTATTTGTGATGGTTTTTTATGCTCAGATCACAGCATGCTGTGCGTTGGGCTGTCAGCTTTCGTTTGTTTACTTGTTTGTGCGGTTGAAATTCTGTGTTTTCAAAATGCCGCGTATTGAAAAGAAAGTGAAAATTAAGGTTATGGACACATGGCTAAGTGAGAAGGGTATTACTATGCGAAAATTGGCGAAGCGGTTTGGAATTCATCATGTCAGTGTTAAAACCATCATTAATAAGTTTGGGGGACACCATTCTTCGAATGAGCTACCAGGAAGAGGTAGAAAACCCGGTTCTTCTAACCCGAAACTGGATCAGAAAGTGGTATCTCTAATCACGAAGAACAAATAAATGTCAATATGTGATTTGGCCAAAAAAGCAGGAACGAGTGTCGGAATGATCTAGCGTATCAAGAGGCGAAATCACCTGAAGACCTACAAGGAGCAGAAAATCCCGAAACAAAGTATAGAATAGAAAACGTGATTAATCCACCTAGCAGTGAGATGATACCTTTTTTTATCAATACGCATGTGTTTTTGCATGGATATTCTTCGGTGTTTTAGTTCTCATGACATTATTTTAATTATCGTCGTTTTAAACGGCAAATTGAGATTTTAATCACTCATTACCCTGTAATGCCGAAACTGCAAAACATATCGAATTTCAATCTTAGAGTGTGACAATCGATTGAACATTCCATGAGATGTCGAAGTAAGTTCCACTTCAGAGCTTTTCGTCATTATTTATGGTACTTCCAGAGCCGGTATTCAGGAATTAGCATAGCCCAAAATGATTCGAATGGCCATAAATTATTACGCCAAACAATTTACATGAAATTTATAAACTCATCATCTGTAATTCCAGAATCGGATAAAATTCACCGATTTTGTATGGGTCCTTAAGTCATGCAATATTTGTTTTTGAAGTTCGATTTGGTCTTTTTTGAGAAAATGATTGAGCTTTGAGAATCGATTCGATACTGGAAACGGAATTCTAAAATCGGTGTAGCCGAAATCAGTTAAATTCACCTGAGGAGTGTGTAGACATCTTTGAGAAATTGTAGTGCGAATTAAAATTTGGGGGTACATTCCGAATCCAAAAACGAATACCGCTCAAACTGAAATAAATTTATTTGGTAATCGACTATCCAAATATGCAAACCCGATAAACCTGATTAATTTATGTGAAATGGACATTTTTATACTAATCACCCTGCATTTTCTAAACCAGAAGTCGGATCTGACTAAAAAGTAAGAGGTTTTATAGGATTTTAAGTCCTCTCATTTGAATCATAGATGATTCTTAGATTTAATTTGAATCTTATATCGGTTCAGCCTTCTACGAGAAAAATTAATTGCATTATTTTAATTTCGTTTCACATATCATCCTGTGGTTCCGCAATCAGAAGTCGGATCCAAACGTAATTCAGAAACCTTGTTTGGGAGTATACGACTTTTCATATGAATCTGAGTTTGTAGAAAACGGTTTAACCATCTCCGAGAAAATTGAGTGAAATTATTTGTCACACACGCATTTGCTGATCTCGACGAACTGAGTCGTATGGTATATGGAAGTCATGTTCTTCCAGCATTTATTGCTGTAAATAGTTTAAATCAATATAATTATGGAATTACTTCCAACTCGATGATGCTGGTATCATCTGGTTTACATATGCCATATTCGAAAGATTATGTTGCCAAAAATGAACCGTGCTAAAATTGGTCCGAGGCAAATTGTCATAAAAAAGGATGCTGTACACAGTCTTTTTGGTACTTAGAAACAATTATATGTAACAGTATAAAAAATCGTGTTTCATGTTGCTCCCAAGCATTGCTTTTTCATACAGCGCTCAAAATTCCTTCTACTGGAATAAGGCTTACACTAAAATATCAATATCTCCGTTAAAAATGGACGGATTTTGACAATCTATGGCTTGTTGGATAGGTATTACCGAGCGAAATCTAAGTCTGGAAACATATTCTGTTTTCAAGGTCAAATGTGACAGATACTGTCAAAAAACTGAAAATTTTGACATAAGACTTCGTATAACTCAAAAAGTAAACATCCGATCTCAAAACCATTCAATAGCGTTCTGGGTGACGGGGAGACCTTTCATTTGCGACTAGTTTGATCAAAATCGGTCCAGCCATCTCTGAGATCTCGACCTCTTAGTTGACAACACACATACAGACACACACACATACACACACACACACACACACACACACACAGACATTTGCTCAGTTCGTCGAGCTGAATCAATTGGTATATGACATTCGGCCCTCCGGACCTCGGAAAATTTTTCGAAAGTTTGAGCGAATTCTATACCTATTTTTTATATATATAAAAAAAGGTAAAAAGCGAGCGACAACAAGACCCCGGAAATTATATTCGCGTCTTTTGCAGTGTCCGGATGCATGCGTTTTTATGGACGATGAGACTTATGTAAAGGAGGAGTTAAAAACCCTTCCAGGTCCACAATACTTTACTGACGTTGTTGGGGAGGATGTGAGCGATGCGGACAGGTCGATTCAAGTGGAGAAATTCGGTCGAAAGGTACTGGTATGGCAAGCAATATGTTCCTGGGGTATGAAGTCAACCATTTTTTACACTACCGGAACTATAATTGCAGAAATTTATCGATCTGAGTGTCTCCAGATGAGATTGCTGCCTTTATATAAGAATCATAGTACACCTTCACTGTTTTGGCCGGATTTAGCGTCGGCTCACTATGCCAAAACCACTCTCAATTGGTCTGCGGAAAAGGGTATAAACTTCGTTGAGAAAAATATCAATCCACCAAATAGCCCTCAGCTTCGACCCATCGAACGTTACTGGGCAATCGTGAAGATGGTCTTCAAAAAGACTGGTAAGGCAGCTGGGAACATGCAGGAGTTCAAAAAAATTATGGCTCAAGCGTCCAAAAAATGCGATGCAACACATGTCCGGAACTTGATAAAGAGCGTACGATTAAAAGTTCGAAAATTCGTGAAGGAATAACTTAAATTTCATCCGGTTTTCGTTATGCTCAAGTTTAAGCTCGTACAATAAAGGATCAATTTTTAGTTTGAATAAAATATCGCTTTTTATCATAATTTAAGAGAAAAATTTGTAGATAGCTTATTTTCGATACACTCCTTATCTAGAAATGATAGCGAAACGATTGGTCTACTAACACTAACTACCGATGTTGCACATGAGAATACATCAGAACATTTATAAACAAAATAGAAAAATGAACTCAATCTACAATATTGAAGACGGAAAGAAATGTATGTATTTTTTGCATCCGCATAAAAGAGAATAAATAATGATTGGTGAGCAAGTGGTGCATTAGTATGGAACTGAGTGAAAGTAACGAATATCTGAGAAAGTACCAAGCATTCTACAATGCAATCTACAGAGAGAACTACATTTAACATGCAACTAAACTACTAGGTGTGGAGGTGTTGTCCACACAGTTTGCAGCTCCCAAAGGTAGGAAAGAGGACATGATTCGGTCATTGTGTGGTCAACTGCATACGACAAAACCTGTTTTAATCCACCTAGTGGTGTAATGATGCCTTTCTCATTTTCATTTTCTCCTGTATATTACAGCAGAAATTCCCCGAAATAATACAATGTAAAAAATTTAGAAAACAGTTTTGAAGATTTCTGTTGCATAATACTACTACATTGATATACTACATTTGAGTTTAAGTTAGTGAAAATCTATTCAATCATGTATGAGAAAGTGAAGTGAGCTACATTTTATTACATTTTATTACTATTGTTGATATTTTCGCAACCAAAAGCTGGATATCGGCATAGTGACATTCGGTTCATTCAACCATACACTAATATGGCCTACCAATTTATTTACGATTCTCTATGGAGATTTGAGTTTTGGAAAAAAATCTTGAAATTGCCATTTTTACGCTAAGCACCTTACCTCAGAAAGCAGGGGTTTAAGCCGAATGAAAATTGGAAGTTTGTGGAAATCCGTTCAATCGTCTCCGAGAAAAGTGAATGACACTATTTTCACAATTTTTGGTGCACCCTGTAATTCCGAAACCGGAAGATGGATCCAAATGAAATTAAGGAACATTGCATGAGGCCATAAGATCTTTCATTTCAATCAAAGTTAGTGAAAATCGGCTCAACCATTTCCGTAAAAAGTGAGTGACTTTTTTTTCACATTTTTAAGGCATTATTTCCACATTTTTGGTGCATATCACCCAGTAATTCCGGAGCCGGAATAATGAGACCTTCAATTTGAATCTAAGTTTGCTAAATCGGATCTGCCGTCTCCGAGGAAAGTGATTGACATTATTTTCACAGTTTTGGTGCATATCACCCTGTAGTTCCCGAACCAGAAGTCGGATCCAAATGAAATTCAGAAACATTGTATGGAGCAATGAGACCTTTCATTTGAATCTAAGTTTGTGAAAATCGGTTTAACCATCTCCTAGAAAAGTGAGTGTCAATATTTGTCACAAACACACACACACACACACACACACACACAAACACACAAACACACACAGACATTTGCTCGGTTCGTCGAACTAAGTCGATTGTGAGAAAGGTGATTGATTGTGATTGATCGCTTTTCTTACATAGATCAAAGCGTAGTATTTGTTCTAGCATGAGTAATGTCTGACAAGTTCGGCATACTCAGAATTGGAAACATATCCATTTCATTGTTCCTTTTCTGTGTATTGATGCATCACCATGTATTGTCAGACATCACCCATAACACCATTAGTAACGATACAGCAACGAACAAGCCCTGGGACCGTGATAGCATCATTCAATCTGTCTCAGTTGTGCTAATGCCCAGGGAGATTTATTTATGTACGTAAATTAACAGTTTTCCTATGCCCTTGACATCTTATAGCTAAAGTTATGTGCATTATTAAATATATTAATAAATAAAAAAAAAAGTTGCCCTGAAGATGAAGGAATAAACCTTCGAAACGTTGGCGATTGGCACCAAACAATTCTTTTCGTGAAACAAATTATCGAAAATGGCAATTTTTTCATGTAAAAAATATTATCCCTTGCAATAGTACTAAGAGTCCACATTTAGTAGTATGTAGAAATGTAAAATATTTAGAAAATAAAACATGTGTTGTCTTGATGATTAAACATGCCGATTTTCAGAGTACGGGCTGTATAGCAAGTTCTAATTAGCTTAAGCTGAAAGTTTTTTCATGAAGTTTGTGATCTAATAAGGGATGACAGTAGCGAAAAAAATGTATTTGTTAATTTTGACTCCGCCAGATTTTTGAGCTTTGGATACCAGCTGGACGAAGTTTAAAAATGTCTGTTAATGTGTGTGCACCTATCCACGCTTCTCACATCCAGTCAATTTTCACTCCAAGTTGGCAGAGCAACTTCCATCAAATATAAGACTCAAATGTCAGATATCTGAACAATTTCCGAAAGGGTGTAGCCGGGTTTGCATATAAAAACTGCCCCCAAACAGAAAAAAAATCATATACGCTGTTCGAAAGGGTTTATATTGAAGATGATTAAAAATAAAAAAAATTACAATTTACTGCCATATTGGTGGAGCTAGAGTGGTTCTTCTGATTTTCATTTTATTTAAATTTCTCAAAAACCTCTTTAGCAAAAATATTGAAAAAAAATCAGGCATTTTTAAGGTATTATGGAAAACCATTCTGATTTTTTTCAGAATTTCTCAGAATGTATTCAATGTGAAAAAAAATGTTCAAAATTTTCGATTTTTTTTCATTTGCACCCACAATTTTGGTATTACTCTAGATTTAACATCAAAAATAAATCATTTATGAGTACATTACGCTGTATTCTTCCAAATTTTTAAAAAAAATTGCACGGGTATAATATCATACTTTAAAAAATAAATCATTCGAAAAACCATGCGTCTCCATCAAATTATTATCACTAATGGAGACGCATGGTATTTAGTTCTAAAATCACATACACAGATAAAAATATTTTGTGAATTTACATTTATTTTCATGCACATATTTGGAGCAGGTAATTAAACAGAGTTGAGTTAATTTACGATACTGTAGGTTTCAATATAATTTAATCGCAAACTAAGCGTTAATTGAAAGGTACGGTTATATTCATCGATTTAGTTTTGCATCGATGAAAGTTTTCAATCAAAATTTCTTGTCAACCCATGTCTATTCCATGTTACTATTGATTTGCATGTCGTGTAAATTTCATTATTTCTTTCTGTGTAGCACATGCCCTTAGAACTAAATACCATGCTTTCTACTCAAAATTAAGTGGGATAAAACGATGTAGCACGATGTCATGCGATGGAATCTATGGAATCTATCTGTTAACTAATTTCTGGCTCATATGCGAAACATAAAACTGCCTTGGGTAACCATAATTGGCTCAAACACCGATCAATAGTATGTGTAGTAAGTCTTCGAAGTAATATAAGAATGTGATTTTTTTTTAAAACATTTCTACACAGTAAATAATTATGAATAAATTTTCAAATGACGCAATATTCCATTCGTACAGAATTTTACAGGGTCCAAATGTAATTTGCACTCGGCTACCAAGTACCGCTGTATAGATTTTTATGTATCATTTATTCATCAAACAGATATCATCTACTGTGGTTCAGTCGATTAAATGACATGCTTTGTGATCTAATGTTTCTCGGTTCAAGTCGCGCTGTTGCTATCGATCTTTTGTTATTTCTTATTTCATTCGATTTCAAGCCATGCAAATTTGAAATCACTCAATTTGACATGTTTTGCCTTTCTCATATAGAAAGGTTATGCAATCACTTGAAAAACCGACTAGTGAAAGTGTCATATACCATTCGACTCAGTTCATCGAGCTGAGCAATGTCTGTGTTTGTGTGTGTGTGTGTGTGTGTGTGTGTGTGTGTGTGTGTGTGTGTGTGTGTGTGTGTGTGTGTGTGTGTGTGTGTGTGTGTGTGTGTGTGTGTGTGTGTGTGTGTGTGTGTGTGTGTGTGTGTGTGTGTGTGTGTGTGTGTGTGTGTGTGTGTGTGTGATGGCTGAACCGATTTTAGATTCAAATGAAAGGTCTCATGGTCCCATACAGAATTACTGAATTTCATCCGGAGTTATAGGGTAAAGTGTGTTCAATATTGTACACCGTCACTTAAAACATTTTCAGATGCAACCAACATTTAAATCGTAATTTAGAGTGCGTACGACGTTGGTTATACCGGTTCTGAGGCTCCGGTGTCGGAAGTTCATATAATAGTGAATCCACTTCGTTTTCTTAAGGATGACTTACGCAATCAAAGCACTGTTTTATTATGTTGTTATGCACAAACAATCTCTTGGTTTCTATCAAAAATCGAAGAGAAAAATTTTGAATAGAATACCACAATATTATATGTACATGAGAAAGGCATCATTACACCACTAGGTGGATTAAAACAGGTTTTGAATATAAATTTGACTGAAATACGTATAAAATAACTGAGTAAAGTCGCGTTTTTTATACTTTTATCCCCATTGTTCTTTGTACCTTGGAAACTGTACTGTACTAGGGTTCGAATGGTGTCCAAAAATTGCAGAAAATCAGTACTTAAGGTATTTTAAAAAGATCTTAAAAACCTTCAAAAAAGTGCTCTTAATTTTTTTATAAAATAAAAAAATACTTCTTAATTATTTTTTTAATATTTTTATTTGAAACTAATTGAGCAATTCCATTTGACTTCGAAGGTCGATATTTTCATTTTTATTGTTCTATTTGACATTTCGATCAATTAAAAAGTTGCATAGTGTCATTGGAAAAATTTACTATATTAAATTTTATGCAACACAATAACACGCACTGCTAGCAACAAATACTGACTGAAAAAACTACTTGGGTTCAATTCTCAACCACTTCCGAACCCTCGTCCCTGTCCACCATCTTTATTGGAACTAACAAGATCTCTCCGTCACTAACATTTTCGCTCCATTTTCCCCCGTCTCTTCACCATCTCGATGTCAACTAACTAGATCTATGTCGTTATATTTTTTTTTATTCAATAATATAATATAATATTAAGGCACATATGTCGTTATATAGACAATTGGTTCCCATGTCCCGTTTTTCCATTCGGTTTTCTTCTTCTATTTAATTTTACGTTTCTTTTATTCTCTTCAGCAACAACACTATTTTTGCCTACGGAAATCCGCTCCAATCGATGACCAGCATGCGGGCCACTCGCCGGGTCTTCGTAGCCTGGGTGTCAGAAAATTTTTCTGATCGGGAATTAAGGAGATAGACCTTAAGTTTAAAACATTTATGATCGAACCAAAAAAAGGAAGTGTTTCTCAACTGTACTGCTTTTTCTTCTTGTGTCTACTGAATCAGATTGAAGAACTATTTCCAATTGGTTTTTGTCAGATATTGTAATTACATTCGAACAAATAGAATGTTTCCCACGCTGTCTTCCATTTACATTACTCCGTAGATGGTTCGTAACATTTTTCTCTAGACAACACTAAGAGTTTGTAGAATTTCCGCTACCGTAGCTCAGATTCGGAGGTCATAGAAAACCATAAGATTTTAGGGCATCTCAGTCCAATCTTTACTTCCGCCACCGTCTCGAAATTACAGGCGTCAGTACCTCATCCGATCGAGTCGAAGTTGTACTAGCAGATCAATTTACATCTTTCAAACTGAGTCGAAAAAGATGCAAACAAAAAAACAGGAAAATTCTTTGGTCTTGTTAAATCAATCACAATATAGAAAATGCCTTCAAAAAATCCGATGGCTCCACTTTCAAATATCACTTTCATTGCGTTCATAAATTCCGGCCATAAAGTTTGGTAATCGGTTCATGCTTCATTTTAATATCCCCTTTTCTTGGGGTTCAATTGTTTTACGAGACGAACACTGTTTCGTTGTGCTGAAAGATATTTCCCTTGGCTCCTCGACAGTCTTGAACTGGTGAATCGAATGTAGATGTTTCATGTTATTGTAGCGAGTGAGATGTGAGTTTTTATTTTTATTAGAACTGCTATACGATAGATTCTATGGAGGCATTGCAGCGAAACCAAATAAATAATTGAAATTCTGTTCTGCATGATGAGCCCAATTGATATGTTTCTCGATAAATCACTTTGTATAATTAGTTAGTAATAGCTTACAAAATCAATATCACATTCAATCAAAAACGGTGTTCAGCAGTTACAACAAAGTTGACACAATGACCCGCTGTAATTAATAATGGAATAAATTGGAATCTACCTCAACCAGGTGTAGCTTTTGGGTCAGGAAATTAGTATCCCGCCCTCTTGCTTTCTCTCGAAACAAAATGATATAATTGATCAGCTTGTTGACCTTTTAGTAACAAACCGACACCGGGATTAATTCGAAATTAAAAAGTCATATGATTCGAAATCGATTCCAACGCTTCATCCTCAGATTATTATTATTATTATTATTATTTAACCCGCGCGTTGAGCACACCAGAAACATGCATTTCCTCTCAGTGCGAACGATCAATTACACAGGGGTAGTATTTTCATAATGCACAGAATGAAAACAGAGAGAGAAAAAAAAGAAAACGATTCCTCCCTGGTGAATTGCGATCAAACCGGGACGCATTTATCATTATTTATTTGGCATCGGATAAGTGCACGGACACGAATAAGCGTTGGTACAGCGTTTCGTTGCACATCGATATTAATTAGTGCTACCAAGAATCGTACCGTGCCACGTACCGAGAAAGTTATCCTTCAAACTCGAACAACCAATAATGCAGGCAGCAGCGCTCGTAGACACGTATTTTATCTTCATTGACGTTGAGCCAAATGCATTAATTATATGAAGCATATTCATTTATCGTGTATGAGAGGCACATGCGAGAGACGGGGTGAGGTTAGTTTGCGGTGTCTACTGCCAAAGAGATAGCGGCAATCTCGAACACTTGGCAAGTATCGGAAGGATACAACTTTCCATTAGTAACGTCTTTTGGCAATCAAAGTGCCTAATTCCGATACAACCGGAAGCGAGGGCTTATTTCTTCCTTCTGTTGCTCATGTCGCCTCTTCCTAATGTGTGAACCACTTGGACAAACCACGATGTTGTGGAGTGCAGTGTTGCCTTCCGAGTTTATCATACCAAACTGTACCAAAAATTATTCATATTATTTTTTTTCCAATTCAAAAAGAAAAAATTCAAGAAGAAAATTTGATTATAAACGAATTGAATTCTGTAGGAGATCCGTTTGTCTGAACGTTTAAATATTGGTTTTAGTTCGCTTACGTGTGTCGTTCAAAATCATCATGCACCATTTTGGTCAGTACGAAAATTTCGAAGAACAGTTGCCATCAGCAAGGTAGAGTGTACAAAAGATGCCCGAACAGGTGCTTCCGACATTTTTCTCAGTTACTATTTACGTTAAGCATCGCGATCTCCGTTCCACATTTAATGATTTTGTGGACAGTAGCAGTAATAGTTATATAGTAACAAAAGCAATAAATTCACAGAACAATTACACAATAACGTTTCGTACAACAAGAAAGACAAAGGAATGAATTACTAATCGTTTGAACTACTCCTCAGCTTACATAGATAAATGATAATGCATGCATTTTTATATCACGAAAAAAAGTAACGAACATATTACACCTAGTGGTGTAATAATGCTTTTCTCATATTACTTATAACATCATAAATATTACTGTGGAATTCGCTAAAACAATTGCATATTGAATAGAAATAGGAAAGTTTGTTCGGACCTAATCTAACAAACTCTACAAATCCCGTTTATCATGTAGTTCCGAAACCGGAAGTAGTATCTACAAAAAAAATTAAGAACTCCGTATGAAACTGTAAGACTTTTCTTTTGAACCTATAAGTTTGTGAAAATCGATTTGGCCTTCTTGAAGGAAAGCGAGTTAGACCATTTGCAGTTTTTAATCACCATTTCCAATTCTTCCAAAATCGGATTCAGATGACCGGAATAACCGAAGTTGGTTTGTTTGCCTGTAACAAATATGACCTACAAATTGGAACAGTTTTGAACCTAGTTCAACCTAGGCTTATCTCAAGCTTTATTTATATTAAACCAATTAGACGAAATCTAACAAACGAAGGGAACCTGCGTTTCTGTTACTTCTGCATATGTAAGTGAAGCTAAACAGCATGAATCAGCAGCATAAAACATGTAGCAGGATTATTATTAATATTACGTAACTTTACGAAAAAAATCCCAAATAACGTAAACTTTTTTTAAGAACCTACTTCGTAAAAAGAGGTTTTGACATACCTCGGAAGCGATTTCCGGCTCCGGAATATAGATTCCATGGAAACTACTACAATATGTGTATTTTTGGAACGGGTTTAAGGAGTAGATTCTGGAAAATGATGTTTGAGAAGGTTCTGAAATTCAAGATGGCGACTTCCGGTTTCTTGATATTTCTTCAAAACCCTTACAATGTTGGTATTTTCGAACGGGATTGATGAGTAAATATCGGAAAACGATGTTTGAGGTGATTCTGAAATTCAAGATGGCGACTTCCGGCTTCTTGATATTCCTTGAAAACTCTTACAATATGTTTTTTTTTGGAAAGAATTAGATTTCAAAACGATAACAAACATCTTTTTTTTGGTACCTACACACCACCTGTTCTGAAAATATCTAAATTGTGAATATTTTCAAAGAATATCAATAAACCGAAAGTGAACATTTTGGATTCAGAACGATCTCAAACATCGTTTTTATGGCACATCAAATCCTTTTCGAAAATACCCATGCTGTAATGGTTTTAAAGGAATACCAAGAAACCGGAAGTCGCCATCTTGAATTTCTGAACCACGTCAAACATCGTTTTCCGACGATTAGATGTCAATCACGTTCCGAAAATACCAACATTGTAGGGGTTTTCAAGGAATATCAAGAAACCGGAGGTCGCCGTCTTCAATTTCGAAACCTCCTCGATTATCGTCTTCTGGCATCTACTCATGAAACCCGTTCCGAAAATACCCACATTTAGAAGATTTTCGAGGAACATTTAGAAGATTTTCAAGCCATCTTGAATTTCAGAACCACCTAGAACATCGTTTTTCGAAATCTACTCATCAATCCCGTTCCGAAAATACCTATATTGTAAGGGTTTGCCAGGAATATCAAGAAACCGGAAGTCGTTATCTTGAATTTCAGAACCACCTCAACATCTACTCATCAATTCCGTTCCGAAAATACCCATATTGTTGGAGTTTTAAGCAATATCAGCAAATACAAATTATAATACGGAATACTTCGACAAATTTTCAAGGACACATTTTGCATCGTGCGGTACTCTGTCATGATACACTGTCAGAGTGACAATGTACTTTAACGAGTTTTCTATAAAACTAGCAACTCTGATGACTGAAAAATGATTCACCATAGAGACTGTTTATTATGCTCATAAACAAAGATTTTTAATTTCGATCGTGGAAAATCCGAAAGAATTTGATTGTAATTGAAGCTATTTTTTGTGATTATGAATATTTGACTCAGAACCGATATGACTACCGAAATCGCTCGCGATTTGGAAGTACCCGGATTCAGTTTTGAAAACTGTCGCAGGTTAGTGTCGTCAGATAAAAACGCAAGACTTGAATTTCTAACCTTGATGCTCTTTAGAAATGCTCAACTATTGAAGCAAGGATTTGTTCCACCGAAAGCTATTAAAACTGGTACAATTGTTGGAATTATTTACAAAGATGGTGTCATTTTGGGAGCCAATACTCGTGCTACTGAGGGACAAATCGTGGCGGATACAAAATTGCGAAAAAAAACACTACTTGGCTAATACATGTACTGCTGTGGTGTCGGAACGAATTAGGATCGATTTAGGATCCGGCTCTAACATTGATCTATGTGTGATCCGAAAGAATGATGCACAATATTTGAGGACGTTCGAGGAAGCTAATAAAAAAGGTACCCGTCCCCTCGCATATGACTACAAACCAGAAACAACGGCAGTTCTACATAGCAAGTGTTTCAACATTGATATTACCGAGCAATGCGTGCGCACTCTGATCCCTGTTGGCGGGTGGACAGCATGGATATCGCTTAGAATTCAATCGTTTTTTATTTAACATATTGAAATGTCAATAAATACACATTTGCAGATATACTAAAACGACTTGAAGAATATTTGTCGATCACTTGTGGCCCAGAAGAATGACACACAGGCGTCAGGTATGAATATGGTTCTTCCATGAAAAAAAAACAATATGAAAATTAGCAATAAAATAAATAAAATACCTCAAATCACGGAAGTTTTCGTTTTGAAATACAAATCATTTCATACATAAATATTTTCATCCGCTATTCGATAGCGACGCTTTGTTTTCATAATAGTTACTAGCATGCTTCGATGTCGTAGCGTTGCCAGAGATTTTCTTTTTCAACTTTTCTAAGCTGTCATGACGAAACAGTAAAACAGGCTAGGCTAAATTGATCATTCTGTGAACCAAACATTGAGGCTGCGAATGTATGGGACCTAGGGGTATTATTATTTGTATTTGATATCAGTAAACCGAAAGCCGCCATCTTGGATTTTGAAACGAGTGCAAACTTCATTTTACGAAGTAAATTCCAAATAACGTAAACTTTTTTTAGGAATCAAATCCCAAATAACGTAAACATTTTTAACAAACTACCTCTTTATACGAACCCCCGTTTAGTTCGTAAATGGAGGTTCCGGTGTATTTTTATTATTATTGACATCACTACACAACTGGAATGGTATTACTGCACTGCATTGACTGTGAAAATTGCATTTTTTTTTCAAAATAATTTAAATTCAATGACATTCGTTTATTCTTTCGGTCGCACTTAACATAGAATAGCTAAAATTTTTATCAACCGCAGCACCGTCTTTTACCAATATCACACACCATTAGCAGACATCCGTAACCGTCTCGATTCCTTCATGGCGTGTACGAAATAGAACGAAGCACGCATCGTTCGTTTTGTGTTTTCTTCTTCTTTCGGCGATTTGAAAACTTTGACACTCATCGCCCTGTAACTGCGGAACCGGAAGTCGGATCTGGATGAAATTTCATAGTATTTTTAAAGATAATATGAGCTTCAATTCAAATTATGATTTGTGAAAATTGGTTCAAGCATAGCAGAAAAATCAAGTTGAGTTCTTTTTTTCCGAGTTTTGTCGTAAATACGACTTACTTTACTATGGGGTGCCTTTTCAAAATTTACCCTCTGATAAGTTTTTGATCGTGAATATCTCTTGTTGTATCTAACGAATCAACATAATTTTTGCTACAGTCCATCGGAAATATGATCACAATTTTATGATAAAATTATCAGTTGTGTGACATAATCTCAAATAATTCAAAATTAAACTTATCTGAAATGTTTAATATAAACGAGTATCAAAGAGGATAGTTCTTGAGGCGCGTTCGCCTTTCTCGTATTTTTGAAGCTCATAGCTCAGTGATCTGTGAAAGGATTAAAATAATCTAACTACCAATAGAATCGAAATTTTTCAACTTAAACGTGTATAGCAACAGCATTGAAGTATTTCAATAGTAAACTATTGAAAAACCCGTCTCATTTGACCCATGTCAACACCAGCCAATCAGAACGCGTTCTGAGGAAGAGAACAAAATATCTGCTGCTGTACAACAAATCGTTCGAGAAAAATGTTCCGAACAGTGCTTGATATCGTAGTGAGTTCCACAATTTGTGTTTCTGAAAAGCTCCTGCTAGATGCAGATGTATTTTGTGTCGTTTGCAAAGCTAGTTTCGCTTCCGACAAGAGCGATTACGTCACAGCTGCCAGTCATTTGCATTGGTGAAAAACCAACGATGGAGAGCATCACACAGAATCAGCCGTTCTAATGGCTCTTAGGGTTTTCTAAAGAATTATTAGTATTTCTTGCTCGCAAATCGTAGGTAAATATCCTCAGTTTAGTGCAAATCTGGAGCAGTTTGATTAGATTTGTGCACTTTTCACTGTGTGAAATTCACAGTAATCGAGATCAAGTGAAGCCTTCTTTGTTTTTGCGAAAAATGTGAAAAAGGGGAATGCTTGCATAATTCATACAATTGATCAACTAATTGATATTCGGAAGTGTTAAGGAACATGTCAGTTGTTTTCGTATAAGTATAAGACCTTTCATTTTAATCTAAGTTTGTAAAAATCGGTTGAGCCATCTCTGAAAAAAGTGAGTGTATATTTTTTCCAATTTTTTTGGTACATATCATCCTATATCTCCGGAACCGGAAGTCGGATTGGGATGAAATTCAATTGCAGGCTATGAAACTATGAGACCTTTAATTTGAATCTTAGTTTGTGAAAATCGGTTCAGCCGTCTCCGAGAAAAGTGAGTGCATATTTTTTGCTACATACATACACACAAACACACAGACATTTGCTCAGTTCGTCGAGCTGAGTCGAATGGTATATGAAACTCGGCCCTCCGGGCCTCGGTTAAAAAGTCGGTTTTCCCAGTGATTGTATGGCCTTTCTTTATGAGAAAGCAAAAAGCGGATGGGTAATACCAGAGGTTTAACCGAGTTGATATGAACACTACCCAAACCTGTACATTTCCATCAAGTAGTCGAATATCAAAAATGGCTCTAATTAGTCGATTGATTATGTTCACTTGGGTAAAAAGCTACCACTTCCTTGCTTGTCAAACTTCTTAGGAGACATTTCTGATTAAGTACGACATAATCACATCGAGCATCTTTCAACACACAACAGAATAAGGGGCTGTAAAAAAGTAAACTGGAAAACTCTCGCGTACCGCTAGCACGCCTCTAGCGTTGGGAATTGAATATCTTTGACAGTAGTTTATTTACACTTTTATTGAAAAAAAGCTGACGCAATATTGATCAAAGTAGTCGATCGCGTTCAAAAATAACGTCAAATAGAACACGGAAGAAGGGAAAAATATTGTGCACAAGCACCTGATTCTGAGTGGTATGGTTTGAAGCGCTTTGTAGAAAGCTCAAAAACCAACAAGGAAACCTTGAGAGTGCAAGGAAGGTGGTGAGGGGCGAAAACGCCAACCCCTCTCCGATATCGAAATGGTCGCAGCTTTTCTGGATGTGTAATGCGTGTACTAAAATGATGGCAAATGCAACTTTCCGCCAAGCAATTTTGTCAACAAACAATGCAATGGAAGCCATCACTGCAGAGCATAGTAAAGCACTTCAGGACATTCGTTTGGAAATGGAGCAAAATAGTGAAAAAATTCGAAAAATTCTCCAGTACATACCGATCGTTTTTCAGAATCGAATCCAACGCACTGATGGCATATCAAGCTCTTCTCGCAAGCGACCCCGTTTGGACCCTGATCTTTCTAAATCTAAGGAAAATACGTCAGAAGGCACAAAAGACATCGAACCGAACGTATCAATTCCTCTAGCTGAGTGAAGTCCGAATCAAAATATGTTTTGGATTTACCTATCTGGTTTCCATCCAACTGCTACTGAAGAAAACATTCGTGGATTGGTACAAAGTAATCTAAACACCAGTGACACTGTTGATGTACGGAAGTTAGTTCCCAAAGACAAAAATCTTAGCGAACTGTCTTTTGTGTCGTTCAAAGTAGGTGTACACGAGCAGCTTAAAACTTTAGCACTGTCTAATTCCACTTGGCAGAAGGGTATCGTTTTCAGGCAGTTTGATTTTCTAACACGTTCGACCTTTCTGTTTCAACCATCGCAATGAACTTGATATTAAACCACTAAGCATCACCAACCATCTCTTCACCTTTCCATCATCCATTGATAACGATATTCAAATCAAATCGCCTTATGAAAGTCCCGCTTTCGATCAAATAATCAATAACGCAAACGATCAAATAAAACAATAGCCCTTATTCTGAATAACGTCGTATCGTTTTTTCCCTCGTATTTCATTTGTATTCCCCATAACGCTAGCAAAATCAAAGGTAGCTATGATTCGATCGAACCACATTCGATCGAAAAATCAATACGTCGTTATTCAGAATAAGGGCGAATACCTCACGGTATATTACCAAAACGTTCGTGGCCTTCGCACAAAAACAAATGAATTATACACAGCACTGGCCTTTTCTGATTATGACGTTGTTGTGTTAACCGAAACTTGGCTCAAAGACAGTATTATCAATTCAGAACTCTCGGACGAATATACGATATATCGCTGTGATCGCAATTTCTCTACTAGCCAGTACAATCGTGGTGGTGGTGTCTTGATCGGAGTCAAGAAAGGCATTCGTAGTAATATTGTTACTCTCGCTGAAGCTGATTGTTTAGAGCAAATCGTGATTCGTATCAATTACGCTTCTGTGTCACTAATATTGTGTGCTATTTACCTACCACCAAACTCTAATATCGCTTTATATGAACAACATGCTGCTTGTATAAACAACCTGTGCAATAGGATTGGAGATCGCACTTGTGATTGTACTTGGGGATTATAATTTACCGCTGCTGAATTGGAGCTTTGATGAAGATATTGGTAGTTTAATTCCGTATAATGCATCTTCTGAACACGAAATTTTACTGGTCGAATCCATGATTGCATCTGGTTTACAGCAAATTAACTGATTGTCTAATGATAATGGGAAACTGCTTGATTTGGCTTTTGTCAGCAGTGGCGACGATACCGAGTTTTTCGCACCCCCCCAAAGCCTAATGAAACTAGATCGTCATCATCATCCGTTTGTCTTGTCCTTTGATGTATCGCATAACTTTATCATGTGCAAAAAAGAGGAAATAGACTATGATTTTGAACATTGCAACTTGGATACTTTGAATGCGGGAGTTTCGCAAATCAATTGGTTGGATATTTTAACTTTGGGCTCACTAGATGAAGCGGTATGTAGATTCTATTATTAGTTGGACTTAGTTTTTCAACAATACGTTCCCCGAAAGAGACGAATAAGTCGACGTCAGTGCAGGCGACCATGGTGGAATGCGGAGCACTAGAAGTGACGACGATCGATCGCATGTTCGTGACTTAGAGCGTCGGAATGTGTCAACTATCAGGGACAAGACTCATCGTCAGCCGAGGAGTCAGCAAATCTATTCGCGTCTTTCTTTCAAAGTGTGCTAAGTAATAACTCACCACCTTTGTCGGAACAGTACCTGAGTAGTTTGCCGACATACAACATGAATATACCTAGTATATCTTTCACCAAACGTGAAGTGTACGAATATCTTTGTACTCTTGACAGTACAAAGGGAGCCGGTCCGGATGGACTCAAGCCGTCGAACGTCAAACAATGTACATCGTCGTTGGCATTACCTGTGTCCGTACTTTTCAGTCGATCGCTTGCTGAGAATACTTTTCCGACGCAGTGGAAGAAGGCTTTGATTTTACCAATACACAAAAACGGTAAGGTTCATAATGTCACTAACTACAGAGGAATTTCAATTCTGAGCTGCATTTTCAAAGTTTGTGAAAGTATGCTGCTAGGAATTCTGTATCCGGCAGTTAAAAACGTAATCTCATCGGCCCAACACGGTTTTATCAAAAAACGATCGGCCACAACGAATCTGATGAGTTATGTGACGCTTGTTAGCAAAATGGAAAAACGACAACAGATCGTATTGCGTCGTTGACTTTTCGAAAGCTTTTGACTGCGTACCACATCTTCTTGCTGTTGAGAAATTGAAACGAAATGGCTTCCCAAACTGGCTAACCTCTTGGATTTTTTTCATACCTTACAAATCGTAGTGCATCTGTTCGACTTGATTCTTCGTTTTCAAGCAGTTTCATTATCACATCTGGAGTACCCCAAGGAAGTCATCTTGGGCCACTACTATTTGTGCTCTTTATCATCGACCTATGTGAAAGACTAACGTCTTTTAATACCATGTATGCTGACGATCTAAAAATTTATCGCATCATCACTACGCTAGCGGACTGCTGTGCTCTGCAAATGGACATGGAAAGGATATTGACATGGTGTGACAGAAACGGTATGAAGGTGAATATAGAAAAATCAAATGTTATTACGTTTTCCCGTATACGCTCGTCTATTGTGTTTGAGTTTCCTGGGCAAAATAAAACAGTGCCTGAACGACATATTGAACAATAATTATCTAATCACTATAGTCTGGGTCCCGGCTCATTGCTCCATTCCTGGCAATGAAAGAGCCGATATTTTAGCCAAACGTGGTGCTATTGAGGGTGAAATTTATGAGAGACCAATTGCTTTCAACGAATTCTATAGCTCGTCTCGCCAAAGAACACTTGCCAGCTGGCAAGCTTCTTGGGATAAAGATGATCTGGGTCGGTGGATGCACTCAATTATTCCGAAAATATCGACAAAGGCATGGTTCAGGGGACTGGATGTGAGTAGAGATTTCATTCGTGTGATGTCCAGACTCATGTCCAATCACTACACGTTAGATGCACATCTCCTTCGAATTGGGCTCTCCGAGACTAATCATTGTGCTTGTGGCGAAGGTTATCGAGATATTGATCATGTCGTTTGGACATGCGTGGAGTATCGTGATGTCAGATCTCAACTAATAAATTCTTTGCGTACCCAAGGTAGACTATCCAATATCCCAGTTCGAGACATTCTTGCTTGTCGTGACCTTTCATACATGAAACTTATTTATCATTTCATAAAGAAAACTGGAGTTTCAATTTAATAAAGGCCCCTTTCAAGACTTAGTTCTGATCCCAGTGCGTCCATGAGTTCAACCAATAGCTAAATTAGAATAAAAATAATGTAATGATACAAACAAACTCGAAACAGTTTATGAAATTATTAACAAAATGTCTGAAAATAACAGCTTATTTTATAATTTATAGAAGTTAATCGTTTGGTTCAAATAATATTTCCGAGTAGATTTCATAATTAATGACGAGTTACCTAAGATGATATTTAAGTAATAAGAGAATATGTTTTAATAAATGCAAAACGTTGTGACTATGTTAGAATTAAATTAGGATAAGAATATTATGTAAAAGTGATGCTACGGCGAAGAAAAACTTATGTAAACTGCCTTAAGAAATAAACGTATTTATGAAAAAAAAATTGTGTTTGAGTACGCTATGAACACCATCCCAGTTGTACGAGTATCATCTGTTAAGGATCTAGGTATCATTCTCGATTGCACTACTCAACGGTTACTGCTAAGGCATTTGCAGTACTGGGACTAATCAAACGTGTAACTCGAGACTTCACAGACGTTTATAGTCTAAAGACACTTTACATTTCCCTGGTTCGGAGCATCCTTGAGTACGGAGTTATTGTGTGGTCCCCGTATCACTCCATTCATATCGATCGTATCGAACGTGTTCAAAAGAGCTTTTTGAGATTTACTCTTAGACGACTTCCTTGGCAAAATCGTTTCCAACTACCTTCTTATGAACATCGCTGCGCTCTCATCAGTTGCCTACTTTACGTGATAGGCGAATCTTCCTACAGCAACTATTCGTTTTCGACTTGCTCTCAAACAACATTGACTGTGATGCTCTTTTAGCTAAATTGGATATCAACGTTCCAAGCAGATTGCTACGCCGAATGGATTTCTTCCGATCATCAGTTCATAGAACGCAGTACGGCCAAAAACTCCACTGCACGTTTGCTGTCAACAATTCAATAGCGTTTTTAATTTATTTGATTTTAATATTAGCAAAGAGACTTTCAAATAAAGAATAAGATTAGGATTAAATTAGTATAAGTCTAAGTCTGTGAGAAATCATTTTTTTTCAACTCGAAGACAAATAAATAAATAAATAAATTTGGCCAGTAAGTACAACGCCATCTTTCAAACGGTATGGAACATCCTTGCCAGGGAAGATCGTGCAAAACCAGGAAACCCTAACCGGTATATGAAGCAAAACTCCGTAGCGAAAATAAATTATGGGCTCTTGTACGACCAATTTGTAATGGAACATATAGGCTGCCCTTTGATCGATGACGAAACTTACGTCAAACTCGATTTTAGGCGGTTTTCCGATCAAAAATTTTACATCGCAACTGGACGTCGGGAAGCGCGAAATTTATTCAAGTTCATTTTCGAACACAAGTTCGCGAAGGAGGTCATAATTTCGCAAACGATTTGTAGTTGTGGTTCGAATACAAAACTATTCATCACATCATCGACGGTGACATCCCGAGTTTATTTGGAATAATGTCTGAAAAGGCGTTCAGCCGCAAACATAGGGACAAACTCTTTTCTAGGCACGATTTGTCTAGCTGCCACTACTTCAAGGTGGTTCTGGAGTGGTACGCTGCCAATACGACCGATTTTGTTCCCTATCTAACGAAATCATCCGATAGTAATAATACTAATTATTACAGCAATTCTGTTAGACATGACAATAGTGCAAGTACAAATTCAAATTCAAATCTTTTAATCACTTCTGTGTAAATTGTTTTTCGCGTGCTTCCAACAGCTTCGCTTTTGCATCGATCGACCAATCAGAGCGATGCTTTCCCTTTGTTATATCGCTTACTCCTTCAAAACCGTCGTCTATGGCAGGGAAATCCGGTATGCCGGAGATTTTTAGCAGACAAAATAGGACACTGCTCGCTACTAATCAAAATTTCAATTATATAACAGATCGGCTGAAAAGTTCGTATCGTTTCTATGAGAGGGCGCCACTAGAATTAAACCCATACCATTTTCAGTTAGTACCAACCTTCAAAAGATACGTGTATAAATTTGACAGCTGTCTGATTATTAGTTTGTGAGATATTGCATTTTGAGTGAAGCTACTTTTGTTATTGTGAAAAAAATGGAAGAAAAGGAATTTCGTGTGTTGATGAAACACTACTTTTTGATGAAAAAAAGTGCCGCCGCTACAAAAAAATGGCTTGATGAGTGTTATCCAGACTCTGCACCGGGCGAAGCAACAATTCGTAAGTGGTTTGCAGAATTTCGTACTGGTCATATGAGCACCGAAGACGATGAACGCAGTGGACGTCCAAAAGAGGCTGTTACCGATTAAAAACGTGGAAAAAATCCACAAAATGATTTTCAATGACCGTAAAGTGAAGTTGATCGAGATAGCTGACACCCTAAAGATATCAAAGGAACGTGTTGGACATATTATTCACGAATTTTTGGATATGAGAAAGCTTTGTGCAAAATGAGTGCCGCGTGAGCTCACAATCGATCAAAAACAACAACGAATTGATGATTCTGAGCAGTGTTTGGAGCTGTTATATCGAAATAAAACCGATTTTTTTCGTCGGTATATAACAATGGACGAAACATGGCTCCATCACTTCACTCCGGAGTCCAATCGACAGTCAGCTGAGTGGACTGCACGCGATGAACCGAACCCTAAGCGTGGAAAAACTCAACAATCGCCCGGTAAGGTTTGGGCGTCTGTATTTTGGGATTCACATGATATAATTTTCATCGACTACCTTGAAAAGGGAAAAACCATCAACAGTGACAATTATATAGCGTTATTAGAGCGTTTGAAGGACGAAATTTAAAAAAAACGGACTCATCTGAAGAAGAAAAAAGTTTTGTTTCATCAAGACAATGCACCGTGTCATAAGTCGATGAAAACCATGCTGAAATTGAACGAATTGGGCTTCGAATTGCTCCCTCATCCACCGTATTCTCCAGATTTGGCCCCCAGTGACTTTTTCCTGTTCTCAGACCTCAAGAGAATGCTCGCTGGTAAAAAAATTTAGAAGCAATGAAGAGGTAATCGCTGATACTAAGGCCTATTTTGAGGCAAAGGACAAATCGTACTACAAAAATGGTATCGAAAAGTTGAAAGATCGCTATAATCGCTGTATCGCCTCTGATGGCGATTATGTTGAATAATAAAAACGAATTTTCGCAAAAAAATGTGTGTTTCTATTAAACGATACGAACTTTTCAGCCGAACTGTTATAATTGAAAATACGTGGCTTGATACATTTAAATCGAAACTTAGAAATATTTCCAATCAAATGATGAAATAATATTAACAATTGATAGCTGTAAGTGTTTAAAACCTGACCACATTTCTACGTGTATTTAAAATAAAAGAAAATAAATGTGTGTTCCACATCAAAAATGAAATTATTATTTCTAATTATGATTGTAATTTGAAACCTGACGCGACAAATAAAACAAAATAACGATAACTTCGTTTTGGTCTAAACATTGTTACTAAGCCAAGGAAAACATGATCCTATGAGAAATAAACAATATAAAGCTTATTTTCTATTACCTAAAAACGCTAAGGAAATGATATATTTAATATTTACGTCTGCTGTATTGATAACACATGGATCAATAAGTCCCGAGACTAACAATGGAAACAACATTTTTTTTGCAAATTTTTTTTTATTTATCAACATAATCACATTTTAGGGTGATACAATGGTTCCAACGTTTTTCCAATTTTTCAATACCATGTTTTGTAAAAAAATTTATCTTTCGCTTCAAAATAAGCTACAGTTTCAGCGATGACCTCCTCATTTGAGCCAAATCTTTTTCCCTGGAGCATTTTTTTAAGATCAGCAAAGAGCCAGTAGTCACTGGGGGCTAAATCTGGCGAGTATGGTGGGTGGGCAAGCAGATCAAAGCCCAATTCGTTCAATTTCGCCATTGTTTTCATCGACTTGTGTGACTTACCTTTTTTGAGATAGTCAATGAAAATCACGCCATGCGTGTCCCAAAAAACTGACGCCATGACTTTGCAAGCTGCGTTTTCGGACGCTTCGGACGGCTTTCGCCAGCTGTGCGCCACTCAGATGACTGCCGCTTCGACTCTGGAGTGTAGTAATGTATTCATGTTTCGTCCATGGTCACGTAACGACGCAAGAAATCTTTTTTGTTATGAGTAAATAGCGATAAACTGCTTTCTGAGTCATCGACTCGTTGCTATTTTGTTCCATCGAAAGCAATCGCGGCACCCACTTGGAAAAAACCTTTTTCATGCTCAATTTTTCATGAAGGATAGTAAATACACTTCCATATGATATCTGTGTCATCTCAGCAATCTCACGGAGCTTCACTTTACGATCTTTCATTATAATTTTTGTCACTTCACTCACATTTTCCGGTGTAACGGCTTCCACAGGTCTACCCGAGCGTTCCGCGTCATTTGTGTCGGTACGACCACGTTTAAACTCGGCGAACCACCGACAAATCGTTGCTTTTGATGGACAAGAGTCTGGATAACATTTTTCAATCCATTGTTTCGCTTGCACGGTGTTTTTACCCATTAAGAAACAATGTTTTATCAAAACACGAAACTCGGTTTTTTCCATTTTTTAAACAAACTACAAAACGACTTTACTCCAACATCGATAACTCAGCTGTTTCTGGTCGGATCGACTTAAAATTTTGACCCGTTTCAAGCAAAGGTAAGTAGTCTAGAAAGACGTGGTTACTGGTTTACTACGAGCGCCATCTCTGCTTTAGTCTCGGGACTTATTGATCCATGTGTTATGAAATTAACAGGGAAGGTGAAATTTAGCCGAATGAAGTAAATAGGACCAAATCTCAATGTTTATTGCAAAAATAGTTATAAGCATTAACAGAAGCTCGCAATGAGATACGCATTAATATGTGCCGCGCATTATTACTCGCCTTTCCCCTATTCGGAATGTTAATTAGTCGGGTTAATCGGGTTTGCAGATTTTGATAGTCGATGACCAAATAAACTTATTTCAGTTTTACCGGTATTCGCTTTTCGATTCCGGAAGGTACCCAAACAATTTATTTGGAACGCACTACGATTTATCAACGATGGCTACACTGATTTTGAAGAGTTTCGAATCAAATGATATTGTTTACAATCAATTTGGGGAATTTAACTGACTTCGGCCAATCGGGTTCCAAGAGTATCGGAAATAGAAGAGCTCAATCGCTTTTTTTCAAAGTAGACAAAATCGAATTTCATAAACAAAAACTCAAACTAAAAGACTCATGGCTGCATGCAAAATTTTCAAATTTTATTCAATTCCGACTTGCAATTATTGAATCACAGTTTTTGAAAAAAACAAATACTCAAAAAATCTTCAAAATTGGCCTCAAAATATTCCAATTTATTCGTAATCGCCATACAAATCATCTTTGGTTATGCTGGTCCCTGAGTAGCGGTTCTCTAAAGTGGAACTCACTTCGACAACTCATGGTTCTCATGGTTTTATACAATTTCTCTTTTCGATCCGACTTGCAGTTCCGAAATTACAGGGTTATGAGTGCAAATTGCAAATTGAAACTGTCATTTAAAACGACGATCTTTAAAATAATTTCTTGAAAACTAAAAACACCGAAGAGTGTTCATTCAAAATATGTATAAAAAAGGTATCATCTCACTGCTAGGTGGATTAGACACGTTTTCATTCTGTCTTCCATTCCATTGGAGGGGATCGTATTAGTTTTGAAACCATAAAACGAAAATAACTATATATTTGATTCATAATAATTTCTAAATAATGCTCAAACTCCGTTTATGGGAAAACCTACCCTGAGCGATGCCTGTGGGAGTTTTCAAGCACAGTTAATATTTAATCTTGATAATAGTTCAACTTTCCGAAAACCGTTCAAAGGTCAAATGTCCATCGAATTACGAGTGGCATTTGAAGTTATCAATCTCAGCTCAACTGTCAAGCTTTCATCGCATTCAAAATTCATCAAGTAAGTTCCATAAGCCGAGCTTATCCTCGATTGCCTCGGTAAACTTTTATAAACCTATCTCGTGAATCAAATCTTTCAAACTGCCATCCCTGTACCGAAGCACCGGTTCGGGAATAGTCCTGCAGTATGGATTGTCACCACAAATGGGGCCACCTTTCAAACGGGTGCAACAACAGAAGCAGCAGTAGCAGCTTCACTTTATCAAATGTCGAGAAAAGGTTACATAAGTATGTTACTTTTAACGACGACGCAAACGCTTCCTTCGGGAGCCCTACAGCAGACGAACTTGTAGATCTACTGACTTCCTGGTTGGTTTAGGCTTCAGATAAGAGAGCAACCGAGCTGCTTCCAATTTGTATTGGATGCTAGGTATGAGTTTCTACGATGAGTAAGTTTTAGCTATTGTTATTAATTATTTAAATTATGTTTCCTCGACCGGGTTGTGTTTCTGACGTATATCTGTTCAGGGCATCTTCTATCAATTTTACTGCGCCAAATTGGAAGTATTGTTATCTGCTACCCACCACAATCAGCCACGGGGAGCATGTGAGCACGACTAGAATCTCTCAGGGGGAAGAACCTCCGTCGTCAGCCGAGTACGCAAACTTTGAAACGGCTCCCGTACAGAAGGTTGCGATAATTTCTTTCGGCACTTTCGGAAACATACGAGACGAGGTTGTTCCTTTGGCGGATGTTGAAATTATCTGTGTGCTCGAGCTGAGATAACACGACTGCTGACTGAGTTTCGGCTTTCGCTGTGCCGTAATAATAATATTAATTATGCCGACTAATGTTCCGCCTGACAAAAGCTTTTCAGGATGGAGAACTTTCGTCGGGTGCTTCAGCTGGGGTTTGATATTTGAACAATAACACTCGGTGGGAAAACAAATACGAAACACGATTATGGCACACAAAAGTTGTGCTCAGATGGAAACTATAGACGTACATTTGGTTTGCGTACAGTTCGGTAAATATATTCCGAATGTAGGAAATTCGGTTATCATTGTCAACATCCAAATTCTATTGTCATCCAAAATGAATTGCAAAACTCGGCTACCTTCAAATGTTGGAAAATGTATTTCTGGGTTGGGAATATTTTTGCCGGACCGGCTCGAAAATCCTTCAATCATCGTTTCTTCTTCGTATCGCGTGGGTAAGAAGTGCTGCACCATGTTCGACCATTTCACTAGGGTTTAGGAATTTTACCAGCAAACTCACTTTGCAGCCTGCAGGATACGTAATAGCCAGTCTACCGAAATTGCCAGCGAGAACAGATTTGAGCCCGATGAAGATGATGACGACGATGACGAAGATGACATAGATAAGTTTCGCTCTTAAAAGCATAAACTGATCTGTTCATCTTGTTTTTCTATTGCTCTCGGCAAATCCCTTTTACGGGTTACCAATAATAATAAATATGGTACACTTTTTGATGAACCATTCCAACGGATGCCGATACGAAGCAAAAGTGTAGTTCGCATAAAGATAAATCGGTTCCTTCAAATAGCTGATGGAAAGACAAGAGCAGGACACAAAAAGTGGAGGTGGAATAGCACACTGTTGCAAGCAGGATTGTCTCCCCGACCGTGGCGCATGGAAGGAAATAGATTGGCAAATTTGGTTGGTTGGGGGTGGGTCACGTGTGTGACAAAAACCGAAGCCCGGCATGGTTCGACGATGCGGGGAAATCTTACGATGTGTATGGCATTGATATTGAGAGTCTATAAAGTTTTATCCATGCCATAAATTTTCCAAAGAAAATTATTAAATTTGATTACATGCACGATTAGATTTTAAAGAAGGATTCGATTTTTCGTTTTGCTCTTTCTCGTCTCCATCGTCGGAGTGCATTTGATGTATGGTCTCACCGACAAGTCGGGAATAAATCACGGAATTGAATTATGTGTGATCTAGTCGTGGAGCCGATTTACCGGAACTCTGGAGCGTTGAAAATTGTCAGTTGCAAAGAATCAGGGAACGACATTTTGAACGGATGAAATTCACTGTCGCATTTTCAAAGAATAATGATGAATAGTGATTTTGCATGACATTACTTCAACGAAAATTGCCAGATAAAAATAGGTAACAGCTTGGTTGCCTCTGAAAACTGTTGATTTTACCTTTTTTTATATATATAAAAAATAGGTATAGAATTCGCTCAAACTTTCGAACAATTTTCCGAGGCCCGGAGGGCCGAATGACATATACCAATCGATTCAGCTCGACGAACTGAGCAAATGTCTGTGTGTGTGTGTATGTGTGTGTGTGTCTGTATGTGTGTTGTCAACTAAGAGGTCGAGATCTCAGAGATGGCTGGACCGATTTTGATCAAACTGGTCACAAATGAAAGGTCTCCCCGTCACCCAGAACGCTATTGAATGGTTTTGAGATCGGATGTTTACTTTTTGAGTTATACGAAGTTTTATGTCAAAATTTTCAAATTGTCAAGTTTCAAAATTGTCAAGTTTTTTGACAGTATCTGTCACAATTGACCTTGAAAACAGAATTTATTTTCAGACTAAGATTCCGCACGGTAATACCTATCCAACAAGCCATAGATTGTCAGTCGGTGTTGAACAGTCGTTCGCACCGCACGCGTATAGCTCTTGGCTCCTGGAATTTTTTTCTGGCTACCTAGAGTTTCATTGATTCAAGGCTTCAGTCTTTTTCAAGACTACCTGAATCACTAACTAAGTGACTAAGTGATAAAAAGAGTGATATTAGAGTGACTAAGTGATACAAAGAGTGATATTAGAGTGACTAAGAAATTAATCAGCCTTTTTTAAGGCTAGCTAGGAGTCTAATCGAAGACTAATTTAGCCTAGTTAATTTAATTTAAAATTTCATTCATTTCAAAAATGCCTGCGTCCAACCGGAAAGGCAACAAGCCTAAGGCTAAAAATAATTCAATACGGAATAAATCACAATCCGTTATTCAACATTTTTCTAATAACATTCACGATCTTATAGAATCTGAATGTAAAAATAAAAGACAACGGGCGGATTTCCCTTCCACTGATCCTATGCCGTCTAACAATATTTACGAGATTCTTCCTGAATCCGATTGTAGCGACATAGAAGAATTCTTCAAAAATTCCCAAAATGGACGCTTGTCGTTCTGGGAAGAAACATCAATCTATGCCACCAGTGACGGTGATGATTTCCGACTTCAAAGCATTCCGTACTGAGCTTTCTACTTTTCTCCCGGAAGTAAAAGTCTCATTTCAAATCGGACGAAGAGGAGAATGTCAAGTCTTGGTGGATGGATTGGAAGATTACGAACGTCTTATTCGATATTTGTCCGAGAAACTTCATAAATTTTATTCATATGATATAAAATCAGACAGACCCTTCAAGGCTGTCTTGAAAGGATTATCAAATGATCGAAGTATTGATGAAATTAAAAATGAACTAAAAGAATTGCTTGGTATTGCCCCTTCCCAAGTAATACTTATGAAAAAAAAGAGCGAATGGTACTTCTAAACCACGCTCTGGAATTTTCCATGAACTTTACCTAATACACTTCAATCGAAGTGATGTGAACAATTTGAAAACTTTAGAAAAAGTACGTTTCATTTCCCACATTAAAATTCATTGGGAACATTATAAACGACATAATCGTATTGCAAACTTAACGCAATGTCGTCGTTGCCAAGGCTTCGGTCATGGAACCAAAAATTGTCATATGGATATACGGTGTTTGAATTGTGGTAAATCACATTCGAAAGACGTTTGTCCAATGAATGAAACCACTGATAAATTTTCATGTTCAAATTACGATGGAAATCATAAATCCAATTATTTGAAATGTCCTGTCAGGGAAAAAATTTTAAACGCTCGTTCGCTTAGACAACAAGTCAAATCAACGACCTTAAATTTACAGAACATACCTGAAAATCAAAAAACCGTTACAAATGCCACGCCTAATTCTTCTAAGGCACTGATTTCTTCGAATTTGAAACAAAAAACAGGTACTCCTGCAAATTCGTCTTCTAACGAAAACAATTTATTGACAGGTAGATCGACCTCGTCATCATCTTCTTCTAATGTCAGTTATGCTGGTATATTAGGTAGAAATCTACCACCTATTTCTTCTAATGTAAATAATCAAAACACAGGACCGCCTTCTAACGAAAACAATTTATTAATAGGTAGACCGGCCAAATCATCTTCTTCTAATGGCAGTCTACCTACAAATATTCCTTCAAAGCCATTCGCTTCTTTAAATGAAGTTGATTTAGGCGATATAACTGAAAATAAAATGATCTACCTACAAGATCAACTTTTTCAAATGATCATCCAAATGAATTCGACTTCATCTCTTTTTGAAGCATTTCAAATCGGATGGCAATTTGCAAATAATATTATAATGAATTTAAAATTTAACAGTGATGTTAAATAAATATTTGAATATTTAAAATTGGAATGTTCGATCTTTGAAATCGAGTGAAGATGAATTTTATAATTTTCTCGAAGTTCACAAAATCCATATTGCCATTGTGACAGAAACTTTTCTTAAAGCAAATGTCAAATTGAAAAGTAATCCACATTATGTGGTTCATCGATTTGACAGGTTTACTGGAATGGGTGGTGGAGTTGCTATTTTTGTCCAACGGCAAATTAAACATCGAATTTTACCTTCTTTCAATACTAAAGTTATTGAAAGCTTGGGAATCGAAGTTGAAACCATTCATGGAATTTATTTCATATATATGCCATTCCAATGCACCGGCGAACAATTAAATTTTTTTAAAGGCGATTTGCAAAACTCACAAGATATCGACCGAAATTTTTCGTAATAGGGGACTTAAATGCTTAGCATGTCCAGTGGAATTGTAGGCAAAATAACTGTAATGGTAAAATACTTCATAATCAACTCTCAGCTGGTTACTTCACAGTTCTTCATCCCAGTATTCCGACTTGTTTCTCTTCCGTGAAAAACCCCTCTACAATTGATCTAGTTCTAACAGATCAAAGTCACATTCGTAGTGAACCGATTACACATGCTGAATTTGACTCAGATCATCTTCCTGTAACATTCAGAATTTCCAACGAAGCTATAATTAATCCAATTAGTTCTATATTCAACTATCATAGAGCTAATTGGTTGGATTACAGATCTCACATTGAAAATCATGTGGATCATGAAACTATTTTAGAAAATTCTACGGACATCGACACAGCAATTGATAATTTGAATCATTACATTATCGAAGCAAGAAATCTTTCAGTTCCCAAAGCTCAAACTAAACTAAATTCTCCTATCATCGATGACAATCTTCAACTGCTCATTCGGTTGAAGAATGTTCGTCGACGACAATATCAACGTTCTCGTGATCCTGCTATGAAAAATATAGTTAAGGATTTATAAAAAGAAATTAAACATAGATTTACTCTTTTGCGAAATGAAAATTTCGCTAAAGAAGTTGAACAAATTAAACCATATTCTAAACCTTTCTGGAAACTTTCTAAGGTTCTTAAGAAACCTCAGAAACCAATTCCTGCTCTCAAGGAAGGAAATCAAATACTTCTTACAAATGGTGAAAAAGCTCTAAAACTTGCTCAGCAGTTCGAGAGTGTCCACAATTTTAATTTGAACGTTGTGAGTCCTATTGAAAATGAAGTCTCACTGAAATATGATCATATTTCAACCCAAGTGTTATTACCAAATGACATTCTTGAGACCAATTTTGATGAAATTAAATCAATTATTAGGAAACTCAAAAACATGAAGGCTCCTGGTAATGATGGAATTTTTAATATTCTTATTAAAAATCTTCCCGATGTTGCCTTGAGACTCCTGGTTAAAATTTTCAACAAGTGTTTTTCATTAGCTTACTTCCCAAAAAGATGGAAAAACGCTAAAGTAATTCCTATCCTCAAACCTGATAAAAACCCAGCAGAAACATCAAGTTATCGACCAATTAGCTTACTTTCTTCTATCAGTAAACTTTTTGAAAAAATTATCTTGTTGAGAATGATGACTCATATAAATGAGAATTCAATTTTTTTACCAGAGCAGTTTGGATTTCGTCATGAACATTCAACTACTCATCAACTTGTCAGAGTAACGAACATGATAAAATCAAACAAATCGTCTGGGTTATCCACTGGAGTTGTTCTTCTAGACATAGAAAAAGCATTCGACAGTGTTTGGCACAAAGGTTTAATAGCAAAAATGTCTGATTTCCAGTTTCCTATTTATTTGATCAAAATGATTCAAAATTATTTAACTGGTCGTACTCTTCAGGTTAGCTATCAGAATTGTAAATCTGAATTGCTACCCGTACGAGCCAGTGTTCCGCAGGGTTCGAGCGTAGCTCCAATCTTGTATAATATTTTCACTTCTGATCTTCCAAATCTACCCGTTGGTTGTCAGAAATCGCTATTCTGTGATGACACAAGTCTGTTAGCCACAGGTAGAAATCTAAGAGTGATCTGCAATCGCCTACAAAGAAGTTTAAATATTTTCAGTGATTATCTGTCAAAATGGAAAATTATACCAAATGCAGCAAAAACGCAATTAATTATCTTTCCTCATAAGCCAAGAGCTTTATTTCTTAAATCAAACAATAATCACATTCTAAAATTGAATGGCTTGGAATTGACATGGTCTGATCAAGCTAAATACTTAGGTTTAACGTATGACAAAAAACTCACTTTCAAGGATCACATTGAAGGAATCCAGGCAAAGTGTAATAAATATATTAAATGTTTATATCCTCTTATAAACAGAAATTCTAAGCTCTGTCTAAAAAACAAATTGTTAATTTATAAACAAATTTTCAGACCAGCCATGCTTTATGCGGTACCAATTTGGTCAAGCTGCTGTTCCACCAGGAAGAAAACGCTTCAAAGGATTCAGAATAAAATTCTGAAAATGGTTTTGAAGCGTCCTCCCTGGTTTAGTACAAATGAGTTACACAGACTCACAAATATAGAACCATTAGATGTAATGTCACATAATATTATAAGCAAATTCCGACAAAAATCGATGCAATCTTCAATTGAATCGATTCGCTCTCTGTATTAGTTAGTAAGTTAGTATATAAGTTCCTTCTCCCCATTACACAATACAAGTAGGTTTAGAATTTTCCCTACACAAAAATCTCAGAATTGCGGAAGCAAATGATGTCCTCATGGTAATAACCAAATCATATATATATATATATATATATATATATATATATATATATATATATATATATATATATATATATATATATATATATATATATATATATATATATATATATATATATATATATATATATATATATATATATATATATATATATATATATATAATAGGGCTGGAAAGTCACCACTTGTGGCTGAACACCCAATTTAAATCTTATAAATTTAATTTTAACTCATATTCCAATAAATAGTTATTAAAAAAAAAAAAAGCCATAGATTGTTGAAATCCATCCATTTTTAACGGAGATATCGAATTTTTTGTGTAAGCGACTTTTTCCCCTATTCCAGCAGTAGAAGTTTTGAGTGCTGTCTGGCAAAGAAATGCTTGGGAGCAACATAAAACACGATTTTTTATACTGTTACATACATTTGTTTCTAAGTACTAAAAAAACTGTGTACAGCATGATATTTTGCCTCGGACCGATTTAAGCACGGTTCTTTTTTGGCAACATAATCGTTCGAATATACCATATGTGAACCAGACGATGGCAGCATTTACGAGTTGAAAGCAATTCCATAATTATATTGGTTTAAACTACTTACAGCAATAAAAGCTGGAAGAACATAACTTCCATATACCATTCGAATCAGTTCGTCGAGATCAGCAAATGCGTGTGTGACAAATAATTTCACTCAATTTTTTTCGGAGATGACTCAACCGTTTTCTACAAACTCAAATTCATATGAAAAGTCGTATTCTCCCAAACATTATGTTTGGTTTCGAACCCTGGTTTCAGAACTACAGGATGATATGTGAAACGAAATTAAAACTGTGTAATTCATTTTTCTCGTAGTTGGCTGAACCGATCTAAGAATCAAATGAAATCTAAGAATCATCTAAGATTCAAATGAAAAGTTCTAAGATTCTATAAAACATCTTGTTTTTCAGTCAAATCCAACTTCCGGTTTTGGAGATACAGGGTGATCAGTATAAAAATGTCTATTTTACATAAATTAATCAGGTTTATCGGGTTAGCAGATTTGGATAGTCGATAACCAAATAAACTTTCACTTTCATTTTTGGTTGTGTTCAGTTTCCGTTTTGGAAGGCACCCAAAAATTTAATACATTGATTTTCAAACATTTTGAAACAAATGTAAACTATACAGCTACTCAGGTGAATTTATCTGACTTCGGCCATACCGATTTTAGAATTCCGTTTCTCAAAGCTCTGTCGTTTTCTCAAAAAAAGCCAAATCGAATTTCAGAAACAAAAGTTCAAATTAAAATAAATCCAATTTTATCCAATTCTGACTTCCGATTCTCGAATTGTAGGATGATGAATTTTTAAAATTTAAAGCGATTTAGAAGATGACAATCCCGAAAAGCTTCAAAGTTGGTCTCAAAAATATTGCAATTTATTCGTCATATGGCCATACGAATTGGTTTGGGTTATGCTGGTTCCTGAATATAGGCTCTGGAAGTACTTTAAATTACACTAAACTCTAAAGTGAAAATTACTTTGACATATAATGGAATGTTTAATCGATTGTAACACTTTTAGATTCAAATTCGATCCGATTTGCAGTTTCGACATTACAGAATAATGAGTGATTAAAATCTCAAATTGCCACTTAAAACGACTGACATTAGAATAATGTCATGAAAACTGAAACACCGAAGAATATTCATGCAAAAAACACATGCGGATCGATAAAAAAAAGGTATCATCTCACTGCTAGGTGGATTAAGCACGTTTTTAGAATAACAGTTACCGTAGCCTTGGCTACGAATGTTTTTCAATTACAAAACATCAACAGAACAGAATGGAATGTAATAAATTATTATGACTATAAAATATAATAAATAATGAGCTGAGAATAATCAAAGACGACCGAAGACCACGAAATAGCCAAACACAGAACTGCAGTCTCAAATAACCTTGCAGACCAATTGAACAACGATCATAAAACGAGGTAAAACATTGCGAAAGAGTTTCTTACGCTCGGTTCTCCCGCAAATATTTATTTCCCTACATTTTATGATAAATGTGTCCTAAATTCAAACATCAATCGAAGATTTTAAGACATGTAATGGAAATCCACAACAGTAATCTGATGATGATATGTTACGAGCATAAGTTCTACGAGTGATCGTTCGCACGATCAGCAACACGAGAACCCGAAGAATTAGGTGTGAACCTTGCAATAAAATGGAAAGCCTTGCAAGTGCTTAGTTCGCAGGTAAATTTAAATATAATTTCAACTGCAAAAGTTGTCTTCCAGACTAACCAAACTTATCGGATGCAACATTTGGAAAAAATCTAAATCACTCATGAAATGTGATTTTGATTAATTTAGACGCAGACTTATTCTATGAGTATAAGGCTATTACTGGTATTACTGCGCAATTGAATTTTGGATTTATTTTTGGAAAACATTCAGATAATTACAAGATACAGCATTCATTCATTTATTGGAAACATAAATTTTCTAGAAGTCTTGCGTCGCAGCCACGTTCTCATTCAAAGAAATCACCCGAGCATTCCAGCTTCCACATTGCAGCTCGATACTCCGGATACATTATTTCCTACGGTTTTCTTCAGTTCCATGAGAGTTGGCGATACATGATCGCGACACGAATTTTCTACCACTTGTAAAAGAGTTTTGAAACACTTTCTCAGTTCCTCTTCTGGAACCAGGAGAATTTTCTAAGTTAGGAAAAAAGATTTCATAAAATATTTAGAATGAACATCACAGATGATCTCGGTTTACTCAAAGTGCCGGTGTTTCACTTAGTGCGATTCTTTAGTATGTTTATGTTGCTGAACCATTTTTCGCAAGATTCTGGTTAAGCCTTTCCATTGTCAATCGAATTCTGATCCTTTGGGTACCTCGAAATAGATACATTCGGGACAACAGCGACAGTTGTATATTGGCTTTTTCCTAGGACTTTATCATTAACGGCTATCGGTAATAGGATAGGAAAAAATACTTCGTCATTTTGTTTGTTTATTTATATTACAAGAGTCCCTTGGTAACATACGCATTGCTACCAGCCCGAGCAGAGTGTGAGATCAAATAGAAAACTCATTTTGATGTTGTGATGTTCGCATTTATCGATTACTCAATTTGCCGTTGTTTTTGTCGTTTTAAGTGGCAAAAAATCAAAATCGAAAGCAAAAAGATCTTTCGATGATAGCAAAAAGAAAACTATTTTTGCTAACAGCGAAAGCAAAATGAAATCTAAATAATATATATAATTTTTCTTGTTGATAGCAAATCTAGTTTTCAATTTGAAGTTATTATCAAACAACGAAAACAAAACTGGAAAGCATAATCAGTTATTGATTTGCTTTAAAAAGACATTACTGAAAACAAACAAGTCGCGAGCATAAGCTAAAAATAGATTGGGCAAAAGACCCGGGATAGTATACCTTTAGGCGATATTACTTGCAACAATAAAAAAGCGCCCAAGCACCAACACACCTTCACAGAGAGAGAGACTTGGGTTTCGAACCTAGGTGATTTGGATTCCGAACTCTCTGCGAATGCTATGGACTGTGACGTTACGCTGTGAGTAGATGGAGAATTTTCGATCATATGACAAGCAGTGTTGATTCGCAAAGCTGTATACAGGTAGTTTTAACTGATGTACACTCGTTTCGTCGCATCCGTCCCGCAACCAACATGAATGGAAGTGCGGCTATTTGATAGGTATGAAAATGTGCTCTTTGTCTTTCTCGTATCCAGAAAGAAACTGTAGCATGTGAACATCATAATATCGAATTGAGTTATTTATTTCATCTCACTCTACTCGAGTATGTAATCACTTTGAAATACGAATTTCGAGGCTCAGAAGAGCGAGCGCTTTAGAGTGAAGTCTTTTACAGGCTTACTGGAGACGTGAATTAGGAATATGACAATAAGCAATCCCAGATCATATGTTATTTCGATTCCAAAAAAATATCTTACTTATTTCGACTAATTGGGACAATGAACGAGTATCTCACTTCTGCCCACAGACAGCATTACACTGATTTAGCAAGTTTTTAATTCTTGTGTAGACTTAAATTCGGGATCATTCGATGAAGATTAATTTCGGAGCGAACATTAGGCAATTCATTTGCTTGCTTCAGATAAAATGGATTAAACATAGATAATTCATGGAAATCTGATTATTTAGAGAATAGGGTTTTCAAACTAGTTTTTCAAATATTAATGCAAAATCGCTGTACTATATGGAGCTAGTGTGCAAAAATATGATCTAGCTCAGAACCTGAAATCTCCAAAGCTTTTTTCTGAGGAAAGTTGCTCGGGATGTCAATGTCTACATTATGTAGAATATGTTAGTTAGGAATTCATTCATCAAGCGCTCCTACAGCGCTCGAAAGTTTCTGATAGAAGACATATTACGCTACATCTCTGAAACATGATGATTTATAACGTCGTTGATTGGAGTTAATAAAATTCTTTCATTTGGTGGCGCTAAAATGCAATCAAATATTCAAACTGTTTAGAGATGGCCCTTGGGATATTTTTTAAGGGTTACGAAAAAAGAAGGGATGGGGGGGGGGTTTTGTGTGGTTATGAAAAAATTCATATAACTTGACGAGAATCGACACGTTTTAAAGATCATTTTGCATACCTTAGAATTGACGAAGAGAAGATGTAGCAAGTGCTTTTAAAACGGGGGGTGTAATGTTAGTAACAGCATAACTCCGAAACTACTGAACGGATTGCCACCAAACTTGGCACAGATACTTCTTGCTCTTCAGAGATGGTCATAAAAGGGAGAGAGCGTAACAAGTGTCCTTAAACGAGAAATCGATATTTTTTAAGACCATAGAAACATTTTGCATATCTTAGATATGCTTATATAAGGGGTGAATGCAGCAAGTGCCTTTGAAAAGGGGGGGTGTAATGTTTTTAATGTTATAACTCCGAAACTACTGAACGGATTGCTATCAAATTTAGCACAGATACTTCTTGCTCTTCAGAGATGGTAATAAGTGTATTTTTATGGGGAAGGAGGCCTAGCTAGGGTTTTTAACAGGAGATCACGAAAAAGATTATCTAATTGGATGAGTATCGATACTTTTTGAATATCATACATAGTTTTTGTAGATCTCAAACATGCAAAGCATAAATTGTATACATGATCGAACATAACTCCAAAACAACTTAATAGATTATTAACTTTCTTAGCACAAGTAATTCTTGCTGTTCATAAGTTCTTATAAGAGATATTTTAATGAGAATGGGGGTGTGAGAGGTGGTGGTTGCAGTAAGTGTTTGCTAACGAGTTTTACGAAATCGAAATTTCTCGACAGGCACAGATATTTATTACAACTAAGAGATGATCGGAAGGATATTTATTCGCGTGAAAAGATAACAAGTGTCTATTGAAGAAGCTGTCAGCTCAATTCTTTTTAAATATCGGAATAATTCCATAACAACTCAGAAAATTATCACCAAACTTGGCAGAGGTACTTTTTGCATTTCAGAGGTGGTAAAAAAGCTATTTTTTTTCTTATCGAGATCAGGTATTCATTGCATAGGTGAACAAAAGGTTGGAGTTTGTACCAAGTGCCTCTAAAAAGAGGTTTATTGTTAAATGTATCTTATTTGTCGACAAACGAAGGAAGCCGGAGGATATAGACTAGGAGAAAAGAGTCTGGAAAATCAATTTTCACCCCCCCCCCCCCCCCCCCCCCCCTCTCTTTTTTTGACGAGCACAGATACTTTTTACACTACTCACAGGGCAGAGATCGGTTGCAAGTTCACTAACAAAAGAGGAGTTCAATGTAAAATTCATTGGACGAGAAACGATACTTCTTGATTAATACAGATACTACCTTCACATCGAAATAGATTAAAGGGTTATTTCAAGGAAGGAGTGTAGCAAGTGCCCCAAACATGGGAAGTATAAAGTGAATTGATCGTATTTTACGAACAAATGGTACTTCTTGACTAGTACTGCTTATTTCTAGTAACTAAGTGAGGATCACAAAAATGTTCACAATAAGCAGGGGGAATAAATATTATAACCAAGGGAGGTAAAATTGATCTTAATCGACGAAGAAATCATGGAATTATTTTGCATTTTTTTCATGTAAATTGAGAAAACTGTCGAACCGAGTTGATGAAAATAAGTTAACGATAACATTTGAATTAACTGAATCATTATTCTATAGAACGAAAGTGTTATCTAACGTAGTTATGAACAGCCTTTCATTATCAAATAATTATTATCACAGTCTTGAGCGATTACGTGGAAATAAGTTGTGTTTCACTACGCTCTGAGTATTTCAATGGTCAGAACAATTTATAAAATTGTTTTTGCGGCCTTGTCTTCACGAAACATTTCCGAGCAACGCCGGGTAATTCAGCTAGTATGATATAAAGAAGAGCGTATTATTCAAAGAACTTGTTAGTTGATGCACGAAAAACCAACTACTTTGGCAATACCGATACTCGAATTCTGAACCACAGACAATTACGGTCAAAACAACAACCGAAAATAATAGTCAGATCATTAAACATCTTTTTTTTTTTAACTAAACGCGAAAACTGTTAGAGAATCTGATAATTAACGTACCCCACCAGAAAGAAATCGTTGACGTCAAACGTGTTTTTCATATCAAGTTCCTGACTATGGTCTTTCTGTGACGATCAGCGAGATGAGAATGCCCAAGCCGCTATTCGTTCTCGGAAGAGAATGAGGCCTTTTGGCCGGATCTGGTGAAGGCCCAGTATGCCAGGAGATCGCTAAAGGAGATGACAACATATTTATTCAGATAGACGTGGTACCAATGATCGTCAACCTATCCAATGTCCTCCAGATATGTGATGCTGCAATAATAATCTCGCAAGCAAAAATATAGAGGATTATTGGTGTAAAAGATGCAAAAGTGTTGACAAAAATCTTTTTCTTGATCACGGTTATGGTTCCGGACAACTGCCACAGGAAGCATTTTTGTAAAACGCAACATAGAATTAAAGGAATAATTGTTCCAAATTTTGCATAGAATTAAAGGAATAATTGTTTATTTTTGCATTTTTGTATCGCCTGATGGAATTAGTCCTATTTTGATGTAGTTATTAAGTTGTTGCTTTTGAATAATCATTTTTGGAGTTTCCCAAAATTTTTGCATCGCAAGTTTTTTTTTCCAAAAGTAACAGCAAAATGATAACATAATGTGATATCAATTGAAAAATTGATGAGCTGAGATCAAATTAAGATTTCAATGTGATGTTGCTATCATAATAAGATTTCGATTTGCTCTCGTTTTGATGTTTGACTTTGCTCGGGAGAACAGTGTTGTTCAAGAAGATTATTTCCATTAATAACAAGGGGCGCTCAATACAATGGTACCAGGAGGTAAATCACCTAGAGAAACTTTTATATTTAAATCTTCCTACGGAGTACCTGGTCGTGTCGTCGGTTGAACATAAAATCGAGTCAGTTTCGAACTTGATTTTTATATCAGGTCTACTCAGATCCTCGTTGCTAATGTAGCGTTTACACCAGAGCTAATAAAAGTCATTTTCATTGACTGAAAAATAGACGAAAATGACAAGAAATTACTGTCACTCTCAGCTTCGCTTGCAAACTATGAGAACGAAATCCATGTCCAGTCAATGACATAAGCGGGACAGTAGTTTCAAAATTGTGTTTTTTCTTTTATTTGTCCTTTCAGTCATTTGCAGTTTTCAGTGAAAATCCCATAGTATGCAGTGTCGATATTCAACCAAAGCTGTGATAATTGAAAACGACAGAAAAAAGTTTCACAATAAGTTTTAATTGTTGGTGCTCGAATTTGAAGTAGTTTTGGTTTCCAAAGAAGTTCAGCGATGTAATTACTTCGATTTGCCATATTTTAGTGACTTTTTATAGCCAAGCGTCACATATTTTCAATACATCGATGAAAGAATGAGAATTGAATTTCTGCTGTTGCTACCTGAAGACGTTAGTTTGGTTTCGTCTTGTCACAGAGGAAAGAGTGACGTTGGCAATTATGCTCTCTCATTTTTTCGATGAGAAACGGAAATGCTTCGCCTCTCTTCGTTTGTTCTGGTGTCGGTCATTTACGAATGAGACAGTAAAACAGTGAAAATGAGACTGCTAGAATGGTTTCTTTCATTGAGAATGCGTGACAATTTTAAGCTCTGGTTTACACTTCTGCTGGCTGCCAGCATGCTGGTGCCAGTGTACTGCCCTCTTAGGAAAAAACGTTCAACGGTGGTCCTTCGTTGGTCTAATATGTTGGATCATTGGACCACAGTTGAACGTTTTTTCCTAAGAGGGCAGTACACTGGCACTAGCATGCTGGCAGCCAGCAGAAGTGTAAACGGGGCATAAGTGCGAAAGTAACACAGTTTCGTTAAAAGTGTTTGGTTGACGAATCTACCCTGGGTCAGTTTAAGTTTTCTCAAGTGAAAACGATATTAGAGTCGCTATCCCTTACGATTTCTGATGCGTGACGAAACACACACACTCACGCATACACCCGCACCAATACATCGAATCGATATACGAGATCTTGAAAGCATGACATCTTTACCGACACGGTGTCTCACCCGGATTTATCCTGTTTGTATGTGATTCCATGTAATAACTTTGTTACCACGTGTTGCCCCTTTTCACAGCAATCGGTTATATGTCTGGACAACATTCGTTTATCAGCGTTTATCAGTAAGGCGAAGAATTGTTTGTATTTTTCCGGGGGAGTTAGCAGAGTGCGGTCGTAAGTTGGATTACTTAATTCGATAACCAAAGAAATTCTAATTCTAGTGCTAGTCACAACTGAACCCTCATTAGCTTAATTGTAATTTGATGAACCGCATTATGAGCTACACGTTCAACAGAAAGGGGTTGAAACAGTACTGCCTGGAAAATGACTTAGAAACAAATACAAAAAAAAGACAACCTAGCGACTCCTTTACTTATAGCTTAAAGGAAACGCATGGCAGTTTTCCAACAAAATTGTATCACTAATCGTAAGTTCGGTTTGATCTGCAAAATCATTCACGGCTGCCCATCCATGTTGAAGTCTAGATATGATGACTTCAAAATTGAATCAAAAATCTCTCCGTGGCCAGTTGCTTTTGACCACACTAATTTTCTAAATCATCACTTCTAAACCGGAGCAGTTTAAAAATTCATGCCAGAACAAAACTTTAGATGCAAAGTTCTCAAACCTAAATGTCAAGTGAGGAAAAATTTGGAAAAAAAAATAACGCTCCGTTTTCATCTGCAGCCACCCGGTAGAGTTTAATTATGTATAAATCCAACCAGAACCTAAAACCGAGCAGTCTTTCCTCTGTTCGGCTACAAACATAAGCGAGTTAACCGGTTCCTCCGATGGTACAGGGATATGCTCAAACAGTGCGAAAAACTTCCCGTCATTTGCACAACCAGGTCGTTTTCCGGGACACATCTGCTGAACGTGTTTGTTGGGAGCTTTCCACGAGAAGAAGAAAAAAACAGAAACGCGCATCTCCAGCGCTCACATTTTTCATAACAGGAAATTCTTCTCCAGGCGACGATCGCTTCTTTACGTCCGCACATGTGAACCGTCTACGGTGGCGCCGACAAGCTGAAAACTTTAAATTATGAACGAATTTGCCATGTCGGAAAAGGATCGGAAGAATTTTTCGCCCACAACGAACGCCCCGAACAGAAACCAAACTCGGCTCTGAAGTGATGAAGCAAGGTACCGCGCCATGGTCACACTCAGAGCGAGGCGAGTATTTGCTCTCGTTTTTTTTTTTTATTTTCGATGTAAGCTAATAACGCCTACACTTCCTTCGGCCCACCAGTCAAACAGTTTGCCGGTTTCACAAAACTCTAAGGCTTGTCGAGTGTGCCTGGAAGCCGGTCCTCCGGTTCTCTCGCTGTCGTATTGAGACGAAAATGGGGCGGACGATTTAATAGTGCGGTACTTTTTCCACTGCTAAACGAGGAAAACATTCCACTGGAATTTCGTCGCCAGCTCCGAAACGCGGAAAACAGTGGGCTGCCGGTGTAAGGCATGAATGTAAAATACGGTACTTTTTTCGTCTACTTGCTCAACTTACCCCCTAGATATGACAGTAAGATCGAGATGTTACTCCTTAGAAGAGATTTTCTTTCCAAAAATTGTGGTCTATATAATCAGAAGCTATGTTTTCAGTTCAAAGTATCGTTTACACTAGAGACGTTTTATCTTTCACGAGCGACTGCAGACACTCACCGAAGGCAGATTTCGATAAAGGCTTTTCATTTAAAAGTTTTACTGAAGATTGAGTAAGACGGCACGCGTTAAACTTAAACATTCTTCCGGTGGAAGCGAGACTGAGTGGATTTCTGCTCGTCGTTGCCAGCATGAAACACCTTGAAGCATGCTGCCAAGCCGATAAATATGACGCATGCTATCTCACCGGGAAAGACTTGTCCTGACAATGTCGTTTATAAATAGCACTCTTGATAAACATAGCACAACCACAATTCAAGTCTAGCACTGGACACACAGCAGAAATGGGAAAATATGTTTCGATTTTTATGTGCTGTAGCAGGAGGACACATTTAATGCAATGCAAAAATATCTGCTCGCACTATCACCTGGAAAAAATCAAACCCTAAATCGTTCCTCCCGGACTGTTAAATGTTTCAGAACAGAAAAACATTTTGCTTCTGCAAGGCAGAAAATTTCGCACCCATCCGATGAACCTTGAAGGACGTGCTCGCGGGACGTGCCAGAGCGTTTCCTTTAAGCTGATGCGGATTCATAAATATTTCCCGAAACACGAATGCCCGATCTAGAGCTATCCCAGTGGAACCTATCGGCACCATATTTTTTTTCTTTCATTTCCACCCCTTAAACCAACGATTCCCAACGACTTCTGCCACGTATTTGGACTTCGACGTAACTTCTGACAGAACGGGTGGCAGCGATATACCGGAAGGCATCACATAGTGAACCCACGCCAGGAAGCCAGCCAACCAACCAACCGACCGACCGACCGGTGTGCCTTTAGGTATCGGTTATCCCTCGGAGATCAAAGTTTTGGGTTCAAGTGAAGCACTTTTTTCTCTACCTCTTGAGAAATTTATAACGGATTTCCCATGCCGTCATGCCGATTGCCGAGGCCGACAGCTGCTAGCTAGCATGGTGCTGCAGAAGCACGGATATCACTTCGGTTGGGTTGAATGTTCCGTTCTGTTGTTTTTGTTTTTTCGCCTACATTTCCATGACTGTGCGTGAACCAGAGAAATATCGATATTTCCCGCTTCGTTTGCATTTCTTTGAAATCCAACGGCAACAGGCCAAATGGTGTGGGGCTGGTGGGAAGCCGATTTGTGCGGAAATTTGTGTTGGTTTCAACCATAGATGATGTGCTAAATAAAATCTAAACTGTATGGTTTTTGGTTCGTGTTTTCAGTATCATGTTTAACCGTTGAAAACAGAAAATTCGGGATCATTCTTTTCTCTGCTGCAAACCCATTTTCTTCCGGCTCTAATCGAAACAAGATTCTTCGTATAACTGCTACAAGCAAAACATGGACACCAACATGGGTTCGACAAGATTTTAAGTACAAAAGAAGTCGTGTTTCGAAAATTTCGTTGAGACTAGTCTCATTTGAATACTGCATCAATTTTTTTTTTTTTTTTTTTTTTTTTTTTTTAATAACTATTTATTGGAATATGAGTTAAAATTAAATTATTAAGATTTAAATTGGGTGTTCAGCCACAAGTGGTGACTTTTCAGCCCTGTTATATAAATATATGATTTGGTTATTACCATGAAGACATCATTTGCTTCCGCAATTCTGAGATTTTTGTGTAGGGAAAATTCTAAACCTACTTGTATTGTGTAATGGGGAAAAGGAACTTATATACTAACTTACAAACTAATACAGAGAGCGAATCGATTCAATTGAAGATTGCATCGATTTTTGTCGGAATTTGCTTATAATATTATGTGACATTACATCTAATGGTTCTATATTTGTGAGTCTGTGTAACTCATTTGTACTAAACCAGGGAGGACGCTTCAGAATCATTTTCAGAATTTTATTCTGAATCCTTTGAAGCGTTTTCTTCCTGGTGGAACAACAGCTTGACCAAATTGGTACCGCATAAAGCATGGCTGGTCTGAAAATTTGTTTATAAATTAACAATTTGTTTTTTAGACAGAGCTTAGAATTTCTGTTTATAAGAGGATATAAACATTTAATATATTTATTACACTTTGCCTGGATTCCTTCAATGTGATCCTTGAAAGTGAGTTTTTTGTCATACGTTAAACCTAAGTATTTAGCTTGATCAGACCATGTCAATTCCAAGCCATTCAATTTTAGAATGTGATTATTGTTTGATTTAAGAAATAAAGCTCTTGGCTTGTGAGGAAAGATAATTAATTGCGTTTTTGCTGCATTTGGTTTAATTTTCCATTTTGACAGATAATCACTGAAAATATTTAAACTTCTTTGTAGGCGACTGCAGATCACTCTTAGATTTCTACCTGTGGCTAACAGACTTGTGTCGTCACAGAATAGCGATTTCTGACAACCAACGGGTAGATTTGGAAGATCAGAAGTGAAAATATTATACAAGATTGGAGCTACACTCGAACCCTGCGGAACACCGGCTCGTACGGGTAGCAATTCAGATTTACAATTCTGATAGCTAACCTGAAGAGTACGATCAGTTAAATAATTTTGAATCATTTTGATCAAATAAATAGGAAACTGGAAATCAGACATTTTTGCTATTAAACCTTTGTGCCAAACACTGTCGAATGCTTTTTCTATGTCTAGAAAAGCAACTCCAGTGGATAACCCAGAAGATTTATTTGATTTTATCATGTTCGTTACTCTGACAAGTTGATGAGTAGTTGAATGTTCATGACGAAATCCAAACTGCTCTGGTAAAAAAATTGAATTCTCATTTATATGAGTCATCATTCTTAACAAGATAATTTTTTCAAAAAGTTTACTGATAGAAGAAAGTAAACTAATTGGGCGATAACTTGATGTTTCTGCTGGGTTTTTATCAGGTTTTAGGATAGGAATTACTTTAGCGTTTTTCCATCTTTTTGGGAAGTAAGCTAATGAAAAACACTTGTTGAAAATTTTAACCAGGAGTCTCAAGGCAACATCGGGAAGATTTTTAATAAGAATATTAAAAATTCCATCATTACCAGGAGCCTTCATGTTTTTGAGTTTCCTAATAATTGATTTAATTTCATCAAAATTGGTCTCAAGAATGTCATTTGGTAATAACACTTGGGTTGAAATATGATCATACTTCAGTGAGACTTCATTTTCAATAGGACTCACAACGTTTAAATTAAAATTGTGGACACTCTCGAACTGCTGAGCAAGTTTTTGAGCTTTTTCACCATTTGTAAGAAGTATTTGATTTCCTTCCTTGAGAGCAGGAATTGGTTTCTGAGGTTTCTTAAGAACCTTAGAAAGTTTCCAGAAAGGTTTAGAATATGGTTTAATTTGTTCAACTTCTTTAGCGAAATTTTCATTTCGCAAAAGAGTAAATCTATGTTTAATTTCTTTTTGTAAATCCTTAACTATGTTTTTCATAGCAGGATCACGAGAACGTTGATATTGTCGTCGACGAACATTCTTCAACCGAATGAGCAGTTGAAGATTGTCATCGATGATAGGAGAATTTAATTTAGTTTGAGCTTTGGGAACTGAAAGATTTCTAGCTTCGATAATATAATGATTCAAATTATCAATTGCTGTGTCGATGTCCGCAGAATTTTCTAAAATAGTTTCATGATCCACATGATTTTCAATGTGAGATCTGTAATCCAACCAATTAGCTCTATGATAGTTGAAAATAGAACTAATTGGATTAATTATAGCTTCGTTGGAAAGTCTGAATGTTACAGGAAGATGATCTGAGTCAAAATCAGCATGAGTAATCGGTTCACTACAAATGTGACTTTGATCTGTTAGAACCAGATCAATTGTAGACGGGTTTTTCACGGAAGAGAAACAAGTAGGATTACTGGGATGAAGAACTGTAAAGTAACCAGCTGAGAGTTGATTATGAAGTATTTTACCATTACTGTTATTTTGCCTACAATTCCACTGGACATGCTTAGCATTCAAGTCCCCTATTACGAAAAATTTCGATCGATATCTTGTAAGTTTTTGCAAATCGCCTTTAAAGAAATTTAATTGTTCGCCGGTGCATTGGAATGGCAAATATGCTCCAGCGATGAAATAAATTCCATGAATGGTTTCAACTTCGATTCCCAAGCTTTCAATAACTTTAGTATTGAAAGAAGGTAAAATTCGATGTTTAATTTGCCGTTGGACAAAAATGGCAACTCCACCACCAATTCCAGTAAACCTGTCAAATCGATGAACCACATAATGTGGATTACTTTTCAATTTTACATTTGGTTTAAGAAAAGTTTCTGTCACAATGGCAATATGAATTTTGTGAACTTTGAGAAAATTATAAAATTCATCTTCACTCGATTTCAAAGATCGAGCATTCCAATTTAAAATATTCAAATAATTATTTAACATCACTGTTAAATTTTAAATTCATTATAATATTATTTGCAAATTTCCATCCGATTTGAAATGCTTCAAAAAGTGATGAAGTCGAATTCATTTGGATGATCATTTGAAAAAGTTGATCTTGTAGGTAGATCATTTTATTTTCAGTTATATCGCCTAAATCGACTTCATTTAAAGAAGCGAATGGCATTGAAGGAATATTTGTAGGTAGACTGCCATTAGAAGAAGATGATTTGGCCGGTCTACCTATTAATAAATTGTTTTCGTTAGAAGAAGAACTGCAAGGCGGTCCTGTGTTTTGATTATTTACATTAGAAGAAATAGGAGATAGATTTCTACGTAATATACCAGCATAACTGACATTAGAAGAAGATGATGACGAGGTCGATCTACCTGTCAATAAATTGTTTTCGTTAGAAGACGAATTGGCAGGTGCCTTAGAAGAATTTTCAGGTATATTCTGTAAATTTAAGGTCGTTGATTTGACTTGTTGTCTAAGCGAACGAGCGTTTAAAATTTTTTCCCTGACAGGACATTTCAAATAATTGGATTTATGATTTCCATTGCAATTTGAACATGAAAATTTATCAGTGGTTTCATTCATTGGACAAACGTCTTTCGAATGCGATTTACCACAATTCAAACACCGTATATCCATATGACAATTTTTGGTTCCATGACCGAAGCCTTGGCAACGACGACATTGCGTTAAGTTAGCAATACGATTATGCCGTTTATAATGTTCCCAATGAATTTTAATGTGGGAAATGAAACGTACTTTTTCTAAAGTTTTCAAATTGTTTACATCACTTCGATTGAAGTGTATTAGGTAAAGTTCATGGGAAATTCCAGAGCGTGGTTTAGAAGTACCATTCGCTCTTTTTTTCATAAGTATTACTTGGGAAGGGGCAAAACCAAGCAATTCTTTTAGTTCATTTTTAATTTCATCAATACTTTGATCATTTGATAATCCTTTCAAGACAGCCTTGAAGGGTCTGTCTGATTTTATATCATATGAATAAAATTTATGAAGTTTTTCGGACAAATATCGAATAAGACGTTCGTAATCTTCCAATCCATCCACCAAGACTCGACATTCTCCTCTTCGTCCGATTTGAAATGAGACTTTTACTTCCGGGAGAAAAGTAGAAAGCTCAGTACGGAATGCTTTGAAGTCGGAAATCATCACCGTCACTGGTGGCATAGATTGATGTTTCTTCCCAGAACGACAAGCGTCCATTTTGGGAATTTTTGAAGAATTTTCTTCTATGTCGCTACAATCGGATTCAGGTAGAATCTCGTAAATATTGTTAGACGGCATAGGATCAACGGAAGGGAAATCCGTCCGTTGTCTTTTATTTTTACATTCAGATTCTATAAGATCGTGAATGTTATTAGAAAAATGTTGAATAACGGATTGTGATTTATTCCGTATTGAATTATTTTTAGCCTTAGGCTTGTTGCCTTTCCGGTTGGACGCAGGCATTTTTGAAATTAATGAAATTTTAAATTAAATTAACTAGGCTAAATTAGTCTTCGATTAGACTCCTAGCTAGCCTTAAAAAAGGCTGATTAATTTCTTAGTCACTCTAATATCACTCTTTTTATCACTTAGTCACTCTAATATCACTCTTTGTATCACTTAGTCACTTAGTTAGTGATTCAGGTAGCCTTGAAAAAGACTGAAGCCTTGAATCAATGAAACTCTAGGTAGCCAGAAAAAAATTCCAGGAGCCAAGAGCTATACGCGTGCGGTGCGAACGACTGTTCAACACCGACTGAATACTGCATCAATCTTTCTCTCATGTGAAAGAGAGAAAGAGTTATGAAGCTTTAAGAGTAATGCCCCGTTTACACTTCTGCTGGCTGCCAGCATGCTGGTGTCAGTGTACTGCCCTCTGAGGAAAAAAACGTTCAACGATGGTCCTTCGTTGGTCTAATACTTTGGATCATTGGACCACAGTTGAACGTTTTTTCCTAAGAGGGCAGTACAATGACGCCAGCATGCTGGCAGCCAGCAGAAGTGTAAACGGGGCATAAAGCACCTCTTTTACAGTTTGCACAAGCCACTTACAGTGAGACTCGTTACTTTCGAGATGCCAATGCCAACCCAGTTCATACAAAATGACTGAACTTAAATAATTTTCCCCCCAAGTGGTGCTAACTTTACATCTGCATAGCGGTAGATGATGAACTACTAGGTTCCATTCGCAATCAAATATGAACTATTAACGCACTGAAGAGTAGAGATAAAATATTAGAAATAAGTATATTGAAGCTCAGAATGGTTCTATCAGGTGCCTAACTGATAGAATAACTGTAATCTTCAAGGAAATCAAATTCATAGATCAAACAAGTTAAGCTCTGCACCTAATTAATGTTTCAGTTCACCGTTTTATTAAAGGAGCGATATAAGAAATTGAGTACAAAAAAGGGGAAATTAAGCGCAATCCACTCGATTGTATGCGGAATCCAATTTCTGAAGTTTCACAAGTCAACTGGCGAGAAAGGTATAACGCATTGACACCAATTTTCTTACCATCGATTGTTCGGGTTGATTGCTTAATTCTACTGTAGACAAAAATATTTGTAGGAAATACTACAAACAATTCCGAATCGGGTTCAAAGAAGGCCAAAAAGTAGTAGTTCTTAGTAGCGAATCATTTAACGATTTTCAATTAGTATTTGAAGTATTTACTAAGAGTAGAGTTGGCATCACTGGGAGTAAGATGCGGTGCCAAAGTGTAGGTCTCAAAAAAGTCTAATTTCAATGTGTATCAAACAACTTATAGCGATATTATTGGTCAAAGCAGTTATTTTGAGTGATTCTGCAGCTGTGGCAAGTATGTGTTAACATTCGGCTGAAAAGTTCGTATCGTTTAATAGAAACACACATTTTTTTGCCAAAATTCCTTTTTATTATTCAACATAATTGCCATCAGAGGCGATACAGCGATTATAGCGATCTTCCAACTTTTCGATACCATTTTTATAGTACGATTTGTCCTTTGCCTCAAAATAGGCCTCCGTTTCAGCGATTACCTCTTCATTGCTTCTAAATTTTTTACCAGCGCGCATTCTCTTGAGGTCTGAGAACAGTAAAAAGTCACTGGGGGCCAAATCTGGAGAATACGGTGGATGAGGGAGCAATTCGAAGCCCAATTCGTTCAGTTTCAGCATGGTTTTCATCGACTTGTGACACGGTGCATTGTCTTGATGAAACTAAGCTTTTTTCTTCTTCAAATGAGGCCGTTTTTTTGAAATTTCGTCCTTCAAACGCTCTAATAACGCTATATAATAGTCACTGTTGATGGTTTTTCCCTTTTCAAGGTAGTCGATGAAAATTATACCATGCGAATCCCAAAATACAGATGCCATACCCTTACCGGCCGATTGTTGAGTCTTTCCACGCTTTGGGTTCGGTTCATCGCATGCAGTCCACTCAGCTGACTGTCGATTGGACTCCGGAGTGAAGTGGTGGAGCCATGTTTCGTCCATTGTTATATATCGACGAAAAAAATCGGTTTTATTTCGATATAACAGCTCCAAACACTGATCAGAATCATCAATTCGTTGTTGTTTTTGATCGATTGTGAGCTCACGTGGCATCCATTTTGCACAAAGCTTTCTCATATCCAAAATTCGTGAATAATATGTCCAACACGTTCCTTTGATATCTTTAGGGTGTCAGCTATCTCGATCAACTTCACTTTACGGTCATTGAAGATCATTTTGTGGATTTTTTTCACGTTTTCATCGGTAACAGCCTCTTTTGGACGTCCACTGCGTTCATCGTCTTCGGTGCTCATATGACCAGTACGAAATTTTGCAAACCACTTACGAATTGTTGCTTCGCCCGGTGCAGAGTCTGGATAACACTCATCAAGCCATTTTTTGGTATCGGCGGCACGTTTTTTCATCAAAAAGTAGTGTTTCATCAACACACGAAATTCCTTTTTTTTCATTTTTTTCACAATAACAAAAGTAGCTTGACTCAAAATGCAATATCTCACAGACTAATAATCAGACAGCTGTCAAATTTATTCACGTATCTTTTGAAGGTTGGTACTAACTGAAAATGGTATGGATTTAATTCTAGTGGCGCCCTCTCATAGAAACGATACGAACTTTTCAGCCGATCTGTTAATTAGTGAAAAGTGTTATTTGTTGAATAATGCTGATTCGCGAAACTGAAAAATGCTCAAGCAACGGATACTGCGAATCTATCGCCCAAAATTGAACTATGTCAACCGATCTAAGTGCCATGTCGGTGTTATCAGATTTATATGGAATATGTGAAAATTTACAAGTCAATCGTGTCAATCTCTAAAATTGGTTTGCAGCAAACCCATCCGCGAATGTTTATTATACTGTGCTTTTTCAGTAGTGGTGTGTCCTCTCGCGATATTACACTTTTTTTTGTTTACAATGTCTTATTATATTTCTTCCTACTAAAATCGGGCTAGACTAAACTCCATCGATTATTCGGGGAACGTTTTATCGATGGATCTATTTTTCTTAGGGTTAAACACTAACTTCTTATCCTCACGTGAAGTATGGAGACGAAGTTTAGACTGTGAGAGGGCTCCATTAGGTATTTTGTTTTTTTTTGGTTAGGGAGTAGATATCAACTTTGTTTCTTATCGCGTAAGGTGTTCTTGTTCGATACCTTGCAAGTATCATGGTTGTCCATTGACTGTCCAAAAACAGAACACAATGAACTAAATATATGAATAAAAACGAAACGCGATAATATTGCAACGTATTCTCGGTATCCGGCTACCCAGAGCAATAAACACATAATGATATTATTTGAAAACTTACTAACAAAAAAAACCATCCTGTGATGCATGTGAAAATGCAAAGGATTCCTTAGTTTCTTGCAACAACATGCATTCAACTAACAAGTCTTCCTTCCCAAGTAGATCTGCATTCGGACTTGGCCAGCGTCGGTATTGATCAGCATGCAGCAGGGATCAATGCAATTTACACAATGTGATACTACGTGCTATTTCCAAGCAAATTGTTTCAGAAAAACATTTTGCAAGCTTAGTAGGTTGATAATATTGCTTCTTTCAAAACCATCAAGTATTCAGAAAATAGTTTTCTACGGTTAAGCTTTCTTCGCATAAAAAGTTTTCGAGAACAATTTATTTAAACCTGATAAATACATTTAATAACTCACCGGATTAAAATTTTCCGAATAACACCGGACATGTACTTTTTAGTATTTTAAAAATATTATCCGTATATTATTATTATAAAACGCTTTAGATTTTAATTGAATCCAGATAATTTCACTGTAAAATCTTTACTATATAACTCGACCAAAAAATAAAAGAAGTTATGAAATATAAATAAGTTCAATGTAAGAATCAAGTCTTAGAATACTGTTCAATTTGATCTGAAAAATCACAATACTTTGTTGTTAAATATTAGTCGTAGCAAGCTAACCGAACACACTCAAAGCTCAATTTTCGAAACCTTTTTCGAGAAGTAGGATGTACAGATTTGTTTTCACAAACGAAACCTTAAAAAACGAAATCTATTTTTTACGAAGTAATTTTTCGAGCCTACTTAGATTATTGCAACTAATGCCGTTTTTCATTGAAAAACACTGGTAGCGTGGATTGCACTGGTTTTGCACTTTCGAGCAGAAATGGCAATGAAACACCGTCAGAATATTGAACTTCTGCTCAAAAATGCAAAATCAAAGCAATCAACGCCACCAGAGTTTTTCAATGAAAAACGGCATAAAAAAGTTAAAGCAGAGTCTGAATAAATCGTTATAGTAATAATTAGAGTGCCTATAATCAGAGTGACGACATCTCATTCGTAATGTTGGCAACAATTCAAAAAATTCAATCCGAACTGTTGACAGTTTTGTTAACTTTACATTGTACTTGACTGGTCGTTTGCTCGTTTCGAACAAAGTTGTCATTCCATACGAACAGATGTCGTAACTCTGGTTATAGGCAGTCTGGTGTTAAATGTTAAATTAATGTTAAAAATGTTAAATGGTGTTAATAAAAATGTTTGTGGACGCTCCAAAATCAAGATGACAACTTTCGGTTTAAGAATATTAATTGAAAATCCTTATAGCAGTAGTATTTTCGGAACGGATTTGATGATTAGATGCCAGAAAACGATGTTCGAGATCGTTCTGAGATCCAAGACGACGATTTACGGTAAATCGATATTTTTAGAACACCCTTACAATATGAGAATTCTCGGAAAGAGTTTGTTAAGTAGACGCTTTAGTTTTTTTTCTCCAAAATACTAGATGGCATCTTCCGGTTTGTGGATATGCCTTGAAATTCATTGCAAATTGTTTTTTCGGAACGTATTTAATTGGGATTTGATAAGCACATACTGTAACACGATGTTTGAGGTAGTTTCAAAATCCAAGATGGCTGCTTCCGGTTTATTGATACTACTTGGTAATCATATCAATAAGGGCCTTTTCAGAGCGGATTTGATCTAAAGACACCTGGGCGCTTAACAATCTCATATGGAATATGGATATTTTTGGAACTGATTTGATGAGCAGATAATGAGAAACGATGTTGGGGTCATTTTGAAAGCCAAAAGAACGACTTCTAGTTTACTAAATTTCTTCCAAAAATTTAACAGTATGTATATTTTTGAAAGAGATTTGACAAGTACGGAACGATATATGTTTTGCCTTTCTCATATAGATATAGATCTCATTTTTATAGCCGTTAGGACCGCCCATTAGTGAAAAACCTACAAACGAAATCACGTAAAAAGAAACCTCTTAACAAAAATTGGATCCGTTTGGATTCTATCGCCACTGCTAGCAGATGTATTGTGTGTCGTTTGCAAAGCTAACAGTTGTTTGCATTGATGAAAAAACAACGAAAAGAGGACAACGATGGAGAGCATCACACAAAATCAGTCGTTCTAATGGCTCTAAAAGTTTTCTAAAGAACTATAAGGATTTCTTGCTCGCAAATCGAAGGTAAATATCCTCAACCTTCGATTTGCGAGCAAGAAATCCTTATAGTTCTTTAGAAAACTTTTAGAGCCATTAGAACGACTGATTTTGTGTGATGCTCTCCATCGTTGTCCTCTTTTCGTTGTTTTTTCATCAATGCAAACAACTGTTAGCTTTGCAAACGACACACAATACATCTGCTAGCAGTGGCGATAGAATCCAAACGGATCCAATTTTTGTTAAGAGGTTTCTTTTTACGTGATTTCGTAAAACGTTTAGTGCAAATCTAGAAGAGTTTGATTAGATTTGTGCAGTTTTCGCTGTGTGAAATTCATCGTAATCGAGATCAAGTGATGCCTTCTTTGTTTTTGCGAAAAATGTGAAAAAGGGGAATGCTTGCTTAATTCATACAATTGATCAACTAATTGATATTCGGAAGTGTTAAGGAACATGTCAGTTGTTTTCGTGTTCACGACATCCAGTTATGTCTCTGACATTACCCACCCGCCTTTTTTCAATTTATTTCGGTGGACCGTAAGAATTCATTCTGGATATTGAAATGGCCTTAAATGTCATTTTCCGGCATGTATTCAACAAACTCGTTCAGAATATATGATCATATTGAAAAGATTTTTACGCAATCTCGAAGCATCAAAAGACAACATCTTGGATTTTGAAACGACATTAAACCATGTTCTCAAGCTACTACTCATCAAATCCGTTTTGGAAATACGCAGGGTTTGGATGAATGAAGCAGTGAAGATGAGTATAACATACATGCTTCACGGCGTATGATAATAATGAATATATCTGCTTTATGAACTATGTCGCTTTTAAGGAAGCGTGAGCCTTGTTATTTCATTGGAATGGCTGTCCATGTACGCCATATAGTAATGGTTTTTAGAGAATATCGATTGATCGGAAGTCACTATCTTGTATTTTGGAATCGTTCTTTTGCATCTAGTCGTGAAACTCTTAGCCCAGGTTGACGGTTCAGTGTTTAGGGCGCCGACCGACCGACCGGAAAGGATTCTTAGTGTCAATAGAAACGTAGTACCAGCCATGTTATGATTCTGTACGCTAAGGAATCGGTCGCGAGGTCTGTTCGAACAGAAACTTGTTCAACAAATACCAAAAAATATTGCAAGGGGTTTGAAGGAATATCAACGAACCGAAAGTCGCCATCTCCTTATCCGTTTTGGGAATACTCGTATGCATGGGTTTCTCAATATTCTTAACACAATTTTAGTTTTTTTTAATACAAATTATTTGATGTGGAACACATCTTTATTTTCTTTATAGGGGTGCAAATCAGAAACTCAAGGAAAAGCACACGTAGAGATGTGGTCAGGTTTAAAGTACTTTCAGCTCAGTTTATTTTGTATCAATTTTTAATATTATTTCATCATTTGATTGGAAATATTTATAAGTATCGATTTGAATGTATCAAGCCACGTATTTTCAATTATATATGATTGAAATTTTGAGTAGTAGCGAGCAGTGTCCTATTTTGTCTGCTGAAAATCTCCGGCATACCGGATTTCTCTACCATAGACGACGGTTTTGAAGGAGTAAGCGATATATCAAAGGGAAAGCATCGCTCTGATTGGTCAATCGATACAAAAGCGAAACTGCTGGAAGCACGCGTATCTATGAATGGAAGCGAAATTATAGCTAACGTTTCAGTCCTACGCATAGCATGCTAGAGGTAGGTTGTTGCTAGACAGCAAGACAAAAAGTGCCATAGAACGATTTGAAGCTTTAATTGGTTTGCTTTGGTCTTGTGTCATGGAAGCTCGGATGAAATTCCATGTTATATCGTTTCGCCTGAGAAATTGACAACTACCCCAGGGTAAACTTTGAGTGCTTAAGATTAATTTCTAATTAATAAAAGATGAACTCGATTAATAATGAGAAAAAGTTTATCGGTTCAACCGAAATCGCAGTATGGTAGAGAAACTTAACGCTATAAAAATAACTGCTTGCATACAAAACTTGAACACAAGCTTGGCGAAGAGAAGCTTAAATATCGAAATCCAAATCGCAAGTATGTACAAAGATATAATTTGGGATATTGGTGCAAATTCGTCGGCTTTAAAACAAACACAAATCAAGACAAACAATGTTCGGTGTTGGTTTCTAATCAAGATCAATCTAGGCAGACTCTTGTGCAATTGCAGATTCAACATTGTAAATCATGAAAATATTTTTTTGCCTTGTTTCACATCAAGGGCTCGAACAACCCCATGGGGTTGATCCTTTGTAGTTTTTTTAGTAGGAGTGTATGGGAATTGAAATTTTATAATTTCTTTCTCTAACGGGCATAAACCTCCTCGTCGACGTGGGTACAATGGTATGATGTTGTGTTAAAAATTCACCGCTTATTTTCTTCATCGATACTGGCACAAGTTCCATCCGCTTGAGAAAATGTCACATCCGGTTAGTCGTTGCAATGACGGTCGAGTGTCATTTGATGAAAAGTAATTCCAATGCACAGATTTCGCAACTACCAGTACCAGCGATAAAGAGCACCCGATTCCGGTGTGCAACCGTGAATAAACGTCTGATTTACTTCATCTTGAACCGTTTGAACAAACATCAGACTGACGTCGTCAGTTTCTGAGAAAAGCGTCTTCTCTAATAGCCCGCGATGGCACGGAAGGGGTAGCACGAAAAGTTTCAGTCCTTCTGTGGGTAGAAAAGCGTGAACGAAATATGGCTCTTGACAAGACAAAAACATACACATACACCAGTATTTTCCGCAAAGCACAGTTTCAGCTTGAAAAGAAATCCAGCCGAGCGATGAGCTTGTCAATAGCAGCTCGTTACGGTGCACAGCAAAGCGAATAGACTTGGCGGTAAGTGAGAGTGAACAAAAACTCATCTTCTTCAAGAGAGATGGGACGAAACTTGACGAGAAAATTCTTCACGTAGTTTACGCGAATTTTGTGACACGTGGCGATGGAATGGAATTAAAATTTCAAAGTAGAATAAAAAATACCGTAGGTTGGTGTAAATCCGGAGCCATCCGGTAATAGGTTAGTTTTATTTGACAATCAACTCCCGTCCACGGTAGATACGATAAACCTTCTATTCCTCGTCTTAGCAATAAAACGGTACGAGCAGGCATGCCCCTGTGAGTCGTTGTAAAATAAATACTTCAAAATGCTCTCGAGAAACTGTTTTCCTGGAGCAAGATAGAGATTACTTAGCGTTTTCCTCATTGCAAACGCTATTAGACCAGTAAGAAAAACAACCGAAATAGCGCTCCTCCCAGTAGAAACAGCGGCGATTTGCCAAAAACTAGGGGAACGGCTCAAACGTGAATCCCCGCCAACTCTATAAAAATAAAAGGTATAAAAGGTATAAAAGAGCAGAATTTCACGCAAATTTAATTCATCCTGACGCCTGTTTGCAGAGGAAAGGCAAATTCCCTTCGGCACAGTTTCTACTGATCTATTCGGCTGAATTGCTGGGACTGATTTGAGCCCGTTGACTGCGACTGACAGACCTTCGAATCACGTTGCACACCCAGGTGGCGGGTCGAGCTTATGGCACTGTGCGGTAGGTTAGTATTTCGACCCCCTTCCCCCACTCCAACAGACTCTACAGGAACTCACATCTGCCAGTCTACGGATGCCGATGCGGAACTCAAACAGACACGAACAATTCACCGAAAATATCTTTTTGATTAATTTGGAAAGTTTTCGCCACGGTAGCTTTAATTTCCTGTGCACATCTGCACAGGTGAGGTTTGCTTTGCCGGAGCAGGCGTCGGAAACGGGAACCCTTCAAAGTTTCGCTCGACAGGGGCAGGCCAGGTGGAATCTCTGTGGTATCTGTTATCAGGAAGTGCTAAAAGGATTGAGGTGATTTTTCTTACGAGGGGAAAAGTTTTCTTGACATTTACATATTTTATTTCCCGGTTCGTCCGGAAAGGTAAGGAGGGGAAGCGAACTTCCTGTAGGCGAGACACATGGACGAGCTTAATTCGAGTAAAACTAATTAATTGTCATCGCTGCCGGTGGATGGCGGACCCCAACTCCGATGGTCGAGTAAATAACGGAGTGTTTTCTTTTGTTCTGGTTCGACCGGGTACCGGGGTATTCCGGGAAACTTTCTAACCGTTTACGATGCCGGAGTCTGTCAGGTCTGTATCGTGAATTCAAATTGATAACAGATATCCTGGGAAGTTCGGTAGGTAGTAAAAGTTGTGTAATTATCGGAACAAGCTGTCGTAATTAAATTTTAATTTTCTTGTCGTTTGTTCGGCTGCCGATAATTCAATGGTGCAATTTTAGAACGATAGAGGGCACATAAAACAGCTAGAATTTGTCTGCGGTATATTTATTTTGAACTAATCATTAAACTAAGTATTCATACTTGAAAATGAGCTTGAAGAAATAGTTCTAATGGTCCCAATCGTGGCAAGCAAATTTTAATAAAAATAATTCCAGAAAAACAAAATCGTTTTCAGTCCGATATTAGAAGAATCACTACGAAACTATTGATGCATTCTTATGATCTTTGAGATTATCTAACTTATTGAACATGTCAGATACAACCGTTTTCCATTGTTGCATAAAAAACAGAATGATTGGATTGAAGTTTCCTTAAGTATCAATTACATCTTGATAAAAAACAAAATGTCTGACCATTTGATGTTCATTCAATTTAACCTGACCATCTTCCAGTATGTGTTGGCACCGAAATCGATAATGTGTTGCGTTCCATGCTCTAACGGATATACAAAATACAAACAATAATCCACAAGCTCTGCTTAATTGCTGATGTAGCATCAAGTATGCAGAATAGGTAAAGTCGTGTTTCTCTCCCGAGAGGCGACTGCCTCATCGGGTTAAAATTTCGAGCTCGAAGCAGATGTTATTGGAAACCCAATTCACTCGCCTCGAAAATTTGCGCAATTTGCAAACGTTCACGAATCATATGAAAGTTCCAAAAGTATGAAAATTGGTTACTATTTTAACTAAACAATAGACAATCGGAAAATCAGGGAAAACGGTTTGAAATTTTTTTAGCAATCTAATAAAAGATACCACTCGATTGGGTGATATTATCGCACCCACTGAACTTCCTGGACGTTGCCCCGTCAAACTTTCACATTTTTGCATCGCTGAGGAACACTTGCAAAATATCACAAAATGGCTCGTCGAATGGTTTACCTTGAGAGACGAAAAAGGTGTTTGAAACGACATCCATAATTTGCCTGGAAGACGGGTAGAATAGGTAGGTCAATATATCCTAAAAACCCTAACAATTGAATGTTTTCTTAAGTGATAAAATCGGCAAATTACTGTTAATTAAAGCTATGTATAAGCTGAGTATAGAGAAAAATCTAGCTAAGGTTTATTAGCCACGATGATTCGCTATATACGCATTCCGTCCGATGGTTCGGTGTAACTTGTTTTACTGTTTTCCGCTCAGACTAGTTGCGTGCAATACCAGGGGGCTCCAAATTGAAGCTTTTTGGTGTGGGGGAGAGTGGTGGGCAAAAAAAACTGTTGTTAGTGGAATCATCGCTGCGGGGTTTTTCTGTCGCATTGTTGTTATTTGTCCCGACGTTGGGATTGTTTTTTACTGAAGCAGACGTACCTTGTTATGCATTGGCTGTAGATACTGGTGTCGTCGATTGTTGTTTCACTGTTTTTTTTTTTTTTATTCAATAATATAATATAATATTAAGGCACACTGCTTAAGCTCTAAGATGCCAAGGGTATTTACTAATCTTAATTATCGTCTAACTTAAAACTAGAGTAGTATCATTATGTAATATAGTATCTGGCGATCGGTAGTGGCCGGTGAATTGAATTTAGGATGAGATGATTCCAGATGGCGATGGTAATTTTCTATGTTGGCCGCATTCTTCGGTCCGTGTGGGTCCGCGGGAAACACCCCCAGGCTACGAAGGCCCGGCGGGTGGCCCGCATGCTGGTCAATGACTGGAGCGGTCTTCCGGTGATGGTGATGTTACGGAAGAGAATGAAAAAAAGAAGTAAATATTGTGGGAAACGGGGTAAAAAAGGGGTGTGGGAACAAAATGTTTGAAAACGACAGAGATCTAATTAGTTGCCATCGAGATGGTGAAAAAACAGGGAAAGGGGAACGAAAAAGTTAGTGACAAAAAAAAAAGATCTTGTTAATTCCAATGAAGATGGTGAACAGGGACGGGGATCGAGAGAATCGGGCGGATGTTAGTGTCGAACCTGTAGGTGGAGATTATATTTTCTGAGCGAGGAATAACACATTACACTTGTATATCAATGTGTTTAAGGTACTGGTATATGAGAAGCATATATGAACTATCCCGACTCGCCAACACATCCCGAACCGGCACCTCAGGCGGTCTACCTCGGGCCCTGAGGGATTCCAGTAGCTTCGACCTGGCGTCACGATACTCTACGCACGACCACACGACATGCTCGATGTCCTGATAACCGTCGCCACAGGTGCAGAGCCCGTTCTCCACGATCCCGATACGCCGGAGATGTGCGTTGAATGTATAGTGATTTGACATGAGTCGTGACATAACGCGAATGAAATCACGACTCACGTTCATCCCCTTGAACCAAGGTTTCGTCGATACCTTAGGGATAATGGAGTGTAGCCATCGTCCCAGTTCGTCATTCGTCCATGAAGTTTGCCAACTTTCGAGAGTTTTCTGACGAGAAATACTGAAAAATTCATTGAAGCAGATTGGTCTTTCATAAATATCACCTTCCAATGCGCCCACTTTAGCCAATAAGTCTGCCTTTTCATTGCCCGGAATGGAACAATGCGAAGGGACCCAGACTAACGATATTAAATAAGACCGTTCAGATAAAGTTCTCAAATGTTCCCGTATTTTCCCCAGGAAATATGGGGGATACTTTCCTGGTTTCATTGCCCGGAGAGCTTCTATTGAACTTAGACTGTCCGTGACAATGAAGTAATGGTCTTTGGGCATGGTTTCAATGATCTCGAGGGTGCACTGAATAGCAGCTAATTCTGCGACGTAAACTGAAGCCGGATCACTGAGTTTGTAAGAAGCGGTGATGTTTTGATTGAAGATGCCGAAGCCTGTGGACTCGTTGATGTTTGATCCGTCAGTGTAAAACACCTTTTCACAGTTGACTGTTCTAAATTTATTATAAAAAATATTTGGGGCCACTTGAGGGCGCACGTGATCCGGAATTCCACGAATTTCTTCTCTCATGGATGTGTCGAAAAACACAGTAGAATCAGAAGTATCCAAGAAATGAGCACGGTTGGAAACAAACGAAGAAGGATTAATATTCTGAGCCATGTAATCAAAATACAAGGACATAAAACGGGTTTGAGAGTTAAGCTCAACTAACCTTTCGAAGTTTTCAATCACCAGAGGATTCAAAATGTCGCATCGAATGAGCAAACGATATGAGAGATCCCAGAACCGGTTTTTCAACGGTAAGACGCCCGTCAACACTTCAAGACTCATCGTATGAGTTGATTGCATGCAACCCAAGGCAATACGCAAACAACGATACTGAATTCTTTCCAGCTTAATGAAATGGGTGTTCGCGGCGGATCGGAAGCAGAAGCATCCGTATTCCATCACGGACAATATCGTTGTTTGATACAACCTGATCAGGTCTCCTGGGTGGGCACCCCACCATGATCCGGTTATTGTACGAAGAAAGTTGATTCTCTGCTGGCATTTTTGTTTCAGATACCTAATGTGACATCCCCAGGTGCCTTTGGAGTCGAACCAGACCCCGAGATATTTAAATGTGAAGGCCTGAGCTATGGTTTCACCCCCTAGTTGAAGCTGTAATTGTGCTGGTTCTCGCTTCCTCGAAAATACAACCAGCTCAGTTTTCTCCGTAGAGAACTCGATACCCATTTGAAGAGCCCATGTCGACAAGTTGTCGAGGGTATCTTGCAATGGTTCTTGGAGATCGGCAGCTTTGGGTCCTATAATAGACACAACGCTGTCGTCGGCAAGTTGTCTTAGCGTGCAAGATGTGTTGATACATTCATCGATATTACTTACGTAAAACTTGTATAAAAGGGGGCTTAAGCATGAGCCCTGAGGAAGACCCATGTAGCTGAATCGTATTGTCGACAAATCACCATGCGCAAAGTACATGTGTTTCTCAGACAATAGATTATGTAAAAGGTTGTTTAAAACTGGCGAAAGACCATGCTGATGCAACTTCTCAGATAGGATATTTATAGAAACTGAGTCAAAAGCCCCCTTAATGTCTAGGAAAACTGACGCCATTTGTTCTTTACGAGCAAATGCCATTTGAATTTCTGTTGAGAGCAACGCAAGACAATCGTTCGTTCCTTTGCCCCTGCGGAAACCAAATTGTGTATCTGAAAGTAAACCATTAGTTTCGACCCAATTGTCTAGACGAAACAGAATCATTTTTTCGAACAATTTCCGGATACAGGAAAGCATAGCAATCGGCCGATACGAATTGTGATCGGAGGCTGGTTTCCCTGGTTTTTGAATGGCGATAACTCTGACTTGTCTCCAGTCGTGTGGGACAATATTACCCGTGAGGAACTTGTTGAATAAATTCAGCAAGCGCCTTTTGGCGGGGTCAGGCAGATTTTTCAACAAGTTGAATTTTATTCTGTCTAATCCCGGGGCTTTATTGTTACATGACAAAAGTGCAAGTGAAAGCTCTACCATCGAAAACGGTGATTCGTTTGTATTTGGTGTCGCGGCGCGGGTGATCTTCTGTTCCGGAACAGAGTCTGGGCATACTTTTTTAGCGAAATCGAATATCCAGCGGTTGGAGTATTCCTCGCTTTCATTCGTGGTGTTATGATTGCGCATTCGTCGGGCTATGTTCCAAAGAGTGCTCATAGATGTTTCTTTCGTTAAGCCGTCTATAAACCGACGCCAGTAACCGCGTTTCTTGGCTCTAATCAAGTTCTTAATTTTAACGTCTAACGCCGCGTAATTCCGGTAATTATCAGGTGTTCCATTTTTTCTGAATATTTTATACGCGGAGGCTCTCTCCGCGTTTAAATTTGTGCACTCTTTGTCCCACCACGGGTTGGGAGGACGGATGTTAGTTTTTGCGCCGGGTACACGTTTCGTCTGAGCTTGAATCGCAGTATCGAGAATCAAGCCAGCCAAAAACGTGTACTCTTCCTCCGGAGGAAGTTGTTGAGTTCTTTCAAGTTTCTCAGATATCGAGGTCGCATAGCTATTCCAATCAATATTTCGTGTGAGGTCATACGAAACATTGATTGTCTTCGATGGTTTTAAGCCGCTGGTGATTGATATTACGATCGGTAGATGATCACTACCGTGGGGATCAGGAATTACCTCCCACGTGCAATCCAACCGTAGCGATGTCGAGCAAAGGGATAAATCCAGCGCACTTGGTCTTGCTGGTGGTGCAGGAATCCGTGTCATTTCTCCCGTATTCAAGATTGTCATATTGAAGTTGTCGCAAATATCATGGATCATAGCTGATCTGTTATCGTCGTGAAGACAGCCCCATCCCGTACCGTGTGAGTTAAAGTCTCCTAAAACCAACGTCGGTGCGGGAAGGAGCTCTATGATATTACTGAGCCGCCGATGCCCAACCAAGGCTCTAGGGGGAATGTAGATGGAAGCAATACAAAGGTCCTTACCTTTGATTGTAACATGACATGCGACAACTTCAATACCTGGTATCGAGGGGAGGTTAATTCGATAAAAAGAATAGCACTTTTTGATCCCTAAAAGTACTCCTCCATAGGGATCATCTCGATCCAGGCGAATAATGTTAAAATCGTGGAAGTTTAAGGATATTTTAGAAGTTAGCCAAGTTTCGCACAATGCAAATGCGTCACATTTCAGATTATTTACTAGAAATTTAAAAGAATCTATTTTTGGGATGATACTTCTGCAATTCCACTGTAAAACAGTGATTAGATCCGTGACCTCGGTGGATGATTTAGCCATCGAAGGATACAATCGCTGAGAGAAGGGGCCAATTTGCAGTCAACTGCTTCAAATATGTTTTTACTGTTGGCATGAAAGCAATTAAAATGCTTCTAAGAGGGTCTGAAATATTGAAAGTTGTAAAAATCCAGTCCACAACATCAGAGAACTTGATAAGTCCAGCACCTAGTTGGTTCTCTGGTAGATTTTCTGGGACGCTTGGGGATTTTGTAGTCCCGGGAAGTCGTGGGAATTCCATCTCGGAATTGAGTTTTCCGAGACCAGGAGCTTTTTGCTTCGGTGTTGTGTCCCGATTCCCGTTAGCTGTAACTTTTCGAAGCCCTTCGGAAGACACCTTCGAACCCTTACTAGGGAGCTTATGATAGGATTTATTCATTCTTTTCCTACAGCTATGAGGGACCGCCGAAGATGGACCTTCCAAAGGGTCGTCAGAATCGCTCTCGTCAGTTGACAAGCAGGCATATGGGTTCGTTGTCTGTTTAGGAGGGGTGGCACTTTTAAGCATCTCTGCGAAAGAACGCTTGGAGTGCTCCTTTAGGGAACGCTTCATTCGATCACCTCGCAGTTTGTAAGCGGGACAATCAGAGAGGTCATGCGGACCCTCCTTACAGTAGAGACACTTTTCAGCATCCTTACCGCAAGAGCCGTCCGCATGAGCTTCCCCACAGTTAGCACAACGTGGCTTATTGCTGCAATGGGTAGCTGTATGCCCCAGTTGTTTGCAATTAGTACAGTTCATTACTCGGGGTACGAATAGGCGAACAGGCAAACGAACCCGGTCCAAGAGGATGTAGTTGGGCAAAGCAGAACCGGCGAAGGTCACACGATAAGAGTCTGATTGGGGATAGGACTTTGTTCCATCCCCGGCGATCGATACTGAATGCAATCGCTTGCAATCCAGTATCTTGACATTCTTAAGTGAGGGGTCTTTAAAACAACCCGCCCCGTACTTAAGAACGTCCTCGCAAGTCAAACTCGAATCGGTGACCACACCGTCGATTTCTACTTCGCGAGCTGGCACGTAGACGCGGTACTCCCGCGTAAAAGGATCATTTTGAACGAGCTCATTAGCCTGTTTTGAACTGGTAAACAGGACCCTGAGCTTGTCTGGACGTATCTTATCAAAACTTTTTATAGTATTGTATCGCGAGGACAGGTCCCGCGATATTTTTAAAATATTTAATTTTTTTTCTTTCGATTTGGTCCGGAAATAGACCGCATAAGGACCGGCCGGTAGTGCGAGCCCATCCGGATAGCTCTTTATGCGAGACTTTTTATAGTCAAGGGAAGTCTCCATTTGATCATCGGGAACGGGGGGGTCAGAATTTAGACTAGACATGTTGCGGAGCTACCTCCGCACAGAATTAAGTGAATCGGGGAGAAATAGAACAGTCGAATGCAGGAAGGAAAAAAAAACTAAATAATGATACTTAACTTAAATCCAACGTGGGCCACCAAGGCCTAGCCCTCGTCGATCGGCGTATCGCCGCTGCGATGGTGTGCAAAAAACCTCCGAGAGGAAAAAGCACACTCTTTTTTAATCCGCACAGTGATATCACGTACACCGCTGGGCCTGTTTTGATCGATCGAACAATCACCGGCTAACGGTACTGTTTCGATCGTCCGCTCACAACAATACACTGCTTCAGTATATAATGTGCATAAAACCTCTCACAGGAAAAAGCACTATTGTCTATTACACAATAGCGATCTAGTTTTGATCGTCCGGTCACTTTATCACACACGGCACTGGTTTTCAACGCTTTCGCAGTAAACACAAAGCACGTCCGTTCACTCGGAAGGTTGAAACGACAATGTTGTTTCACTGTTGTTGACAACTGTTTCAGAAATACTGGAGTTATTTGGGAGTCGGTGTCTCCAACCTTGATAATGATTTTTTTTTCACTGCAGAGATCACTTCACGTTGTCCTTGAGTGTAAAGCAAGTATCGTTGTTCTTGAGTTATTTATTTCGTTTTCGCTTGATTCCAAACCTAACCCAGTTTCCACCCTAACTGCTGTCAAACCGTTTGTTTGAAGCCAGTTTCGAACCTAGTCTCAACGTTGTTGAACTGAAAATCGAGTCAGTTTCGAACCTTATTTATATATTAGGTTTGCTTAAACCCCCGTTGCAGGGCCTCCCGTAGCGAGCAGTTTTCTGGTAATACTGACACGTAACCAGCTGATAGTCGTAGGTGACAAAAGTTTTACATGGAAACCGTGTCCGAAAATTTCATAAGAAGGAATAGCCTTTCTTCACCGGGGAACAATTATTTCACTTTCGTTGGAAACAATTTCTCCGTACTGTAACATGGTATTTCGAACGAATTCGTCAGTAGTTGGAGAGGGAAGATTATGCACACATACGACTATGGTTTGATCCTCAGTGTACACTGGTATGTTGCAGAGCCATAGTGAGGGTAAGGTTGATAAGGCGACCGCCTCGATGGGGCGCCAAAACATGATGGACTTGGTAAAAATTAGTAGCTCAATCAGTTTATCAAGAACTAAATTTCTTACGAATTTAGCAAGGAAAATCTTTTAAATTAGAATAAGTTTCAGATTAGTATTATACTGTAATCATTAAGATTTATTTACATGAAGGTTCAACTCTACAGCCATTTAGAACACAGAAACACCGCTCAGCGACGACCGCAAAAACTATTTTTCATGATCAAGAGACGTCCGCTTTTCGATTGCGGATGTACATTTGGGCCTACCAAAAATTTAATTCTCAGAGAACATATTTGCGAAATTTCTAGAGTAAAAATAAGATTTTCTCAAGGCAAAATTTCCACTAATTTGTGCGTAGATTGGTAGATCAGTCAAGGGAACGTCATCATTCTTGACGCAAATTACTCTAACAATCACTGATCCTCAAAGAAAAAGTGAATGTGATAATCGAGCATTTGCTGATATTTACGTCATTCTATTGATCTCATACCACTCCGAGTAAACAAAAGATAATCTTGGACCTTTCAGTGTAAAGCTCACGTCGTTGAAAGGCAGTAGAAATAACAGTGGTCCGAGATGACTGCCTTGTGGAATACCAGAAATAGCGAAAACTCCATGGAAACATTATCATTGATCTTAACCGCTGGCCGTCGATTGCAGATAACCGATTGAGTTCACCGAAGAATGTTACAATCGAAGCCCAGTTTGGCTATTATGTTATCGTGATCGATTTTTTTTTAAATCAGTGGAGAGATTCGTGTAGATAACATCCGTTTCATGACCTTCAGACATAGCATACGTTATAATCGTAATGAAAGTTAGTAAGTTAGTAGCAGTGGAGCGTTTCGGCATGAACCCATGTTGAGTTTTCACGATGCACTGTTTGCTAAGATTAAAAATTGGGCTCCAGAAAGACCAACTCAAACAACTAAGGAGTGGCACTAAGAGAATTGATACCACGATAGCTGTCGATATTCTTCTCTTTTTTGTACACAGGGAAGATAATATAAGAAGATTCCCAGATAACAAGAAACACTCCAGTCGTGAATAACAAAATGACTACCGGGATACCATCGGATACAGAAGAGTGTGAAGATTTCATTTTTTCGACTGCTGTTATACGGAATTAGCACTTATGTTGATTGAATTCATCGATTGAATTGTTCCCGAAACATTAAGGGCCGGTTGAGTGATTTGGTACGATGTTAAGATGTCTCTAGATAATTGAACCGACTTACACTCTGTGGGGTTAGTTAACTCCGTGTAAAAGGATTCTGGGGTCTTCATCAAATGGGCGTTCTGTGTATTTTCATGCGTCGTTCAAGTTTTGATTTAAATTCATTAGGGTTTTGTAATTAATACAGTAATGACTACCTGTTTCATGGCAGCTATAATCATTTCCTCTTTTGATAAGTAATATCATCGTATTTAGGCTTTTTTGAAGCTTTTATAAAACCTTTTGAAAGGATTCTAAGTAAGGAGGCTGTTTGTTGTCTAAAGAACTATTAAGATTGCTTCTTTGCAAATCGAAGGTGAAAATCATTAGTTCAGTGAAAATCTTATATAATTCCATTAGATTTGTGCAGTTTTCGGTATGCGAAATTCCCACCAAACGAACGTTAGCTTCGCGTTTGAAAAAAATATCCCGAACAGTGTTTAATATCGTAGAGAATTCTACAATTTTTTCCTTCTGAATTCCATAAATAAATCCCGTACAGTATTTTGATGATTTTATTCACTGAAACTTTGAGATAGATGAAAAATTAAACCATATCAGCGAAAAATACACCGAAATGTGAGCGACGTAGTAATAGGTCATTCGAAGGATTATTAGAATTATTTTTCTTTGAAATACGCAAATCGAAAGTAAACTAATCCGTTTAGAAATAATATAATAAAATAATAGTATAGTGAACCGTTCGCAGTGCGGACTGCGCATTAAACGAATGCAAATAAAACTAGCATTCAGTTGCTTTCAGTTCAAGAAAAAGCACCGAGCAGTGGAACTAGAAATGAATCGCAAATAACATTATGCCAGTTTCATATCGGAAATCTTTCATGAAGCAACTTTTTTTAGTCTCGAAAACCTAATATGGGCGGAGCTCAAAACAGTTATTTTGAAAATATAAGATATGTAGCCAATCTTTAAATTTTCTCTTTGCAAAGATTGGTGAGAGCTTGAACATGTCTCCATACATGCAGGCAAAATACGACTCGGCAAAGGCCAAGAGGAAACGCGATAGCGAAAGTTCACAAAATTCGTCGTGGCCCGCCATGTCAATTGCGGAGCGCGTTAAGCGTCACAGAGAGAACAAAATACAAACGCAATGTTTTAAAACTGAACGGTCCTTTTCAATACTACAAATCTTCAACGGTCAAAAGGTCTCAAATCAATTGTTATCTATACACGCTGCTATCTCGAATGCAGTCCTACGTCTATCTCGCGGTTATGTTTCTGGGATTATCTACTCCAAGTTTTTGATGTGAAACACATTTTTATTTTCTATAAAGGAGTGCAAATCAGAAACTCAAGGAGAAATACACGTAAAAATGTGGTCAGGTTTTAAACACTTACAGCTCAGTATATTTTGTATAAAGTATTTATATTACTCCATTATTTGATTGGAAATATTTCTAGGATTCGATTTGAATGTATCAAGCCACGTATTTTCAATTATAAATGATTGAAATTTTGATTAGTAGCGAGCAGTATTCTATTTGTCTGCTAAAAATCTTCGGCATATCGGATTTCCCTGATATAGACGACGGTTTTGAAGGAGTAAGCGATATATCAAGAGAAAGCATCGCTCTGTTTGGTAAATCGATTCAAAAGCGATGCTGTTGGAAGCACTCGAATCTATAAATAGAAGCGAAATTATAGCTAACGTTTCAGTCCCACGCGTAGCATGCTAGAGGTAGGTTGTTGCTAGACAGCAAGACAAAAAGTGCCATAAAACGATTTGAAGCTTTAATTGGTATGCTTTGATCTTGTGTCATGGAAACTCGGATGATTCCATGTTATATCGATTCGCCTGAGAAATTGACAACTACCCTAGGGTAAATTTTGAGTGCTTAAGATTAATTTCTAATTCATATAAGATGAACTCGATTAATAATGAGAAAAAGTTCATCGCTGCAACCGAAATCGCAGAATGGTAGAGAAATTTAACGTTATAAAAATAACTGCTTCCATACAAAACTTGAACACAAACTTGGCGAAGAGAAGCTTAAATAACGAAATCCGTATCGCAAGTATGTACAAAGATATAATTGCATACATTGGGGATATTGGTGTAAATTCGTCAGATATAAAACAAATACAAATCAAGACAAACAATGTTCGGTGTTGGTTCCTAATCAAGATCAATCTAAGCAGACTCTCGTGCAATTGCGGATTCAAAAGATTGATTGAAATCATTAGAATTTTTTTTGCCTTGTTTCATATCAATGGCTAGAACAACCCCATGGGGCTGATCCTTGTAGTTTTTTTCTAAATGGGGGGTGCGAATATTTTTGAGTTTGCCTCGGGTGCCAGAAACGCTCACTACGGATCTGGTATGTTGTATAATATGTTCTCATGGTACACATAATGTATGTTTCGATTGTCTTTAGTCAATTCATTTGCTTTGCGCTCCATATAGAATTGAATGCAGTAAATGCACCTGGTTTAAATCGAGGTACTTTTGTGGTACCGAAGGTCGAAAATAAGCCCGTTCAAAAGTCAACAACGGTGGTATTCCTTCGTATTGGTGACGGTTCTGTTTTGTTCTTTGGATCACTCTTTTCGAAATCATCTTATTGTTCTCACACTGAATTGTATGTTTTTTTTTTTTGTTTTATCGTCCTGGTCGTAGGTGGTTTATTTGGTCGACTCTCTTGGGTTCAGTATGAAAGCACTATTTGGTTATGAAACACTATTCGGCTTCGACTGAAATAGGTGGAGAAGCTTGGTTGCAGAAACGGGCAAGCTTGCCTACTACTTCGTTGCCGATTGATAACCGAAGAACTTGGAACTATTTTCCAGATTAAAAAAAATCACAACAATCGAGTACCCAAAACAATAAGTTGGTTTTCAAATTAATTGGTTGTAATTTAATTTCATATTCACAGCAACACTGTGTTAAACATTGACTGTTGTGTCTCCTTCTTCACCCAACAATAATTGAAGCAAGAATCAGATGTGAAAGCGATTCACCGCACGCCATGTTCGTTTTTGGGGCGTTTAATGGAAAGTAAATTATCCAGAAGATTTTTTCGACGATAAATTACAACCATTAAAGCACTATCTGGTCGGTTCATAAATAATGTGTCCGAGGATTGATTCTCCACACCGGGCATGTGATTTCTTGTGTTGGTTTTGAACGACAGACCCGGCAATCAGCGTCGATGGCGACATAAGTCGTTCCCGGTGCCGCTATTCTCTGACATGATTAATATCGTGTGATTGTGACCATATGATAACACTCATTAAGTATTAACTTCGAGAGGTTTGTCAACGCAATGGCCAACATCTGGGTTTGTCGTTTTTTTTTTGTACTATCATGACACATTAACGCACTTCTCCGGTACCAGTCAGGCACCGGCGGGACATGTTGGGACTGTTGATCGCCGGCACTCGTGGATTTTATTGATTTGTAGTTTGGTTTTTGTTTCGTGTCCAGTACACGGGTTGGCCTTAAGAACGTCCTCACAACAATACACTGCTTCAGTATATAATGTGCATAAAACCTCTCACAGGAAAAAGCACTATTGTCTATTACACAATAGCGATCTAGTTTTGATCGTCCGGTCACTTTATCACACACGGCACTGGTTTTCAACGCTTTCGCAGTAAACACAAAGCACGTCCGTTCACTCGGAAGGTTGAAACGACAATGTTGTTTCACTGTTGTTGACAACTGTTTCAGAAGTACTGGAGTTATTTGGGAGTCGGTGTCTCCAACCTTGATAATGATTTTTTTTTTCACTGCAGAGATCACTTCACGTTGTCCTTGAGTGTAAAGCAAGTATCGTTGTTCTTGAGTTATTTATTTCGTTTTCGCTTGATTCCAAACCTAACCCAGTTTCCACCCTAACTGCTGTCAAACCGTTTGTTTGAAGCCAGTTTCGAACCTAGTCTCAACGTTGTTGAACTGAAAATCGAGTCAGTTTCGAACCTTATTTATATATTAGGTTTGCTTAAACCCCCGTTGCAGGGCCTCCCGTAGCGAGCAGTTTTCTGGTAATACTGACACGTAACCAGCTGATAGTCGTAGGCGACAAAAGTTTTACATGGAAACCGTGTCCGAAAATTTCATAAGAAGGAATAGCCTTTCTTCACCGGGGAACAATTATTTCACTTTCGTTGGAAACAATTTCTCCGTACTGTAACATGGTATTTCGAACGAATTCGTCAGTAGTTGGAGAGGGAAGATTATGCACACATACGACTATGGTTTGATCCTCAGTGTACACTGGTATGTTGCAGAGCCATAGTGAGGGTAAGGTTGATAAGGCGACCGCCTCGATGGGGCGCCAAAACATGATGGACTTGGTAAAAATTAGTAGCTCAATCAGTTTATCAAGAACTAAATTTCTTACGAATTTAGCAAGGAAAATCTTTTAAATTAGAATAAGTTTCAGATTAGTATTATACTGTAATCATTAAGATTTATTTACATGAAGGTTCAACTCTACAGCCATTTAGAACACAGAAACACCGCTCAGCGACGACCGCAAAAACTATTTTTCATGATCAAGAGACGTCCGCTTTTCGATTGCGGATGTACATTTGGGCCTACCAAAAATTTAATTCTCAGAGAACATATTTGCGAAATTTCTAGAGTAAAAATAAGATTTTCTCAAGGCAAAATTTCCACTAATTTGTGCGTAGATTGGTAGATCAGTCAAGGGAACGTCATCATTCTTGACGCAAATTACTCTAACAATCACTGATCCTCAAAGAAAAAGTGAATGTGATAATCGAGCATTTGCTGATATTTACGTCATTCTATTGATCTCATACCACTCCGAGTAAACAAAAGATAATCTTGGACCTTTCAGTGTAAAGCTCACGTCGTTGAAAGGCAGTAGAAATAACAGTGGTCCGAGATGACTGCCTTGTGGAATACCAGAAATAGCGAAAACTCCATGGAAACATTATCATTGATCTTAACCGCTGGCCGTCGATTGCAGATAACCGATTGAGTTCACCGAAGAATGTTACAATCGAAGCCCAGTTTGGCTATTATGTTATCGTGATCGATTTTTTTTTAAATCAGTGGAGAGATTCGTGTAGATAACATCCGTTTCATGACCTTCAGACATAGCATACGTTATAATCGTAATGAAAGTTAGTAAGTTAGTAGCAGTGGAGCGTTTCGGCATGAACCCATGTTGAGTTTTCACGATGCACTGTTTGCTAAGATTAAAAATTGGGCTCCAGAAAGACCAACTCAAACAACTAAGGAGTGGCACTAAGAGAATTGATACCACGATAGCTGTCGATATTCTTCTCTTTTTTGTACACAGGGAAGATAATATAAGAAGATTCCCAGATAACAAGAAACACTCCAGTCGTGAATAACAAAATGACTACCGGGATACCATCGGATACAGAAGAGTGTGAAGATTTCATTTTTTCGACTGCTGTTATACGGAATTAGCACTTATGTTGATTGAATTCATCGATTGAATTGTTCCCGAAACATTAAGGGCCGGTTGAGTGATTTGGTACGATGTTAAGATGTCTCTAGATAATTGAACCGACTTACACTCTGTGGGGTTAGTTAACTCCGTGTAAAAGGATTCTGGGGTCTTCATCAAATGGGCGTTCTGTGTATTTTCATGCGTCGTTCAAGTTTTGATTTAAATTCATTAGGGTTTTGTAATTAATACAGTAATGACTACCTGTTTCATGGCAGCTATAATCATTTCCTCTTTTGATAAGTAATATCATCGTATTTAGGCTTTTTTGAAGCTTTTATAAAACCTTTTGAAAGGATTCTAAGTAAGGAGGCTGTTTGTTGTCTAAAGAACTATTAAGATTGCTTCTTTGCAAATCGAAGGTGAAAATCATTAGTTCAGTGAAAATCTTATATAATTCCATTAGATTTGTGCAGTTTTCGGTATGCGAAATTCCCACCAAACGAACGTTAGCTTCGCGTTTGAAAAAAATATCCCGAACAGTGTTTAATATCGTAGAGAATTCTACAATTTTTTCCTTCTGAATTCCATAAATAAATCCCGTACAGTATTTTGATGATTTTATTCACTGAAACTTTGAGATAGATGAAAAATTAAACCATATCAGCGAAACATACACCGAAATGTGAGCGACGTAGTAATAGGTCATTCGAAGGATTATTAGAATTATTTTTCTTTGAAATACGCAAATCGAAAGTAAACTAATCCGTTTAGAAATAATATAATAAAATAATAGTATAGTGAACCGTTCGCAGTGCGGACTGCGCATTAAACGAATGCAAATAAAACTAGCATTCAGTTGCTTTCAGTTCAAGAAAAAGCACCGAGCAGTGGAACTAGAAATGAATCGCAAATAACATTATGCCAGTTTTATATCGGAAATCTTTCATGAAGCAACTTTTTTTAGTCTCGAAAACCTAATATGGGCGGAGCTCAAAACAGTTATTTTGAAAATATAAGATATGTAGCCAATCTTTAAATTTTCTCTTTGCAAAGATTGGTGAGAGCTTGAACATGTCTCCATACATGCAGGCAAAATACGACTCGGCAAAGGCCAAGAGGAAACGCGATAGCGAAAGTTCACAAAATTCGTCGTGGCCCGCCATGTCAATTGCGGAGCGCGTTAAGCGTCACAGAGAGAACAAAATACAAACGCAATGTTTTAAAACTGAACGGTCCTTTTCAATACTACAAATCTTCAACGGTCAAAAGGTCTCAAATCAATTGTTATCTATACACGCTGCTATCTCGAATGCAGTCCTACGTCTATCTCGCGGTTATGTTTCTGGGATTATCTACTCCAAGTTTTTGATGTGAAACACATTTTTATTTTCTATAAAGGAGTGCAAATCAGAAACTCAAGGAGAAATACACGTAAAAATGTGGTCAGGTTTTAAACACTTACAGCTCAGTATATTTTGTATAAAGTATTTATATTACTCCATTATTTGATTGGAAATATTTCTAGGATTCGATTTGAATGTATCAAGCCACGTATTTTCAATTATAAATGATTGAAATTTTGATTAGTAGCGAGCAGTATTCTATTTGTCTGCTAAAAATCTTCGGCATATCGGATTTCCCTGATATAGACGACGGTTTTGAAGGAGTAAGCGATATATCAAGAGAAAGCATCGCTCTGTTTGGTAAATCGATTCAAAAGCGATGCTGTTGGAAGCACTCGAATCTATAAATAGAAGCGAAATTATAGCTAACGTTTCAGTCCCACGCGTAGCATGCTAGAGGTAGGTTGTTGCTAGACAGCAAGACAAAAAGTGCCATAAAACGATTTGAAGCTTTAATTGGTATGCTTTGATCTTGTGTCATGGAAACTCGGATGATTCCATGTTATATCGATTCGCCTGAGAAATTGACAACTACCCTAGGGTAAATTTTGAGTGCTTAAGATTAATTTCTAATTCATATAAGATGAACTCGATTAATAATGAGAAAAAGTTCATCGCTGCAACCGAAATCGCAGAATGGTAGAGAAATTTAACGTTATAAAAATAACTGCTTCCATACAAAACTTGAACACAAACTTGGCGAAGAGAAGCTTAAATAACGAAATCCGTATCGCAAGTATGTACAAAGATATAATTGCATACATTGGGGATATTGGTGTAAATTCGTCAGATATAAAACAAATACAAATCAAGACAAACAATGTTCGGTGTTGGTTCCTAATCAAGATCAATCTAAGCAGACTCTCGTGCAATTGCGGATTCAAAAGATTGATTGAAATCATTAGAATTTTTTTTGCCTTGTTCCATATCAATGGCTAGAACAACCCCATGGGGCTGATCCTTGTAGTTTTTTTCTAAATGGGGGGTGCGAATATTTTTGAGTTTGCCTCGGGTGCCAGAAACGCTCACTACGGATCTGGTATGTTGTATAATATGTTTTCATGGTACACATAATGTATGTTTCGATTGTCTTTAGTCAATTCATTTGCTTTGCGCTCCATATAGAATTGAATGCAGTAAATGCACCTGGTTTAAATCGAGGTACTTTTGTGGTACCGAAGGTCGAAAATAAGCCCGTTCAAAAGTCAACAACGGTGGTATTCCTTCGTATTGGTGACGGTTCTGTTTTGTTCTTTGGATCACTCTTTTCGAAATCATCTTATTGTTCTCACACTGAATTGTATGTTTTTTTTTTGTTTTATCGTCCTGGTCGTAGGTGGTTTATTTGGTCGACTCTCTTGGGTTCAGTATGAAAGCACTATTTGGTTATGAAACACTATTCGGCTTCGACTGAAATAGGTGGAGAAGCTTGGTTGCAGAAACGGGCAAGCTTGCCTACTACTTCGTTGCCGATTGATAACCGAAGAACTTGGAACTATTTTCCAGATTAAAAAAAATCACAACAATCGAGTACCCAAAACAATAAGTTGGTTTTCAAATTAATTGGTTGTAATTTAATTTCATATTCACAGCAACACTGTGTTAAACATTGACTGTTGTGTCTCCTTCTTCACCCAACAATAATTGAAGCAAGAATCAGATGTGAAAGCGATTCACCGCACGCCATGTTCGTTTTTGGGGCGTTTAATGGAAAGTAAATTATCCAGAAGATTTTTTCGACGATAAATTACAACCATTAAAGCACTATCTGGTCGGTTCATAAATAATGTGTCCGAGGATTGATTCTCCACACCGGGCATGTGATTTCTTGTGTTGGTTTTGAACGACAGACCCGGCAATCAGCGTCGATGGCGACATAAGTCGTTCCCGGTGCCGCTATTCTCTGACATGATTAATATCGTGTGATTGTGACCATATGATAACACTCATTAAGTATTAACTTCGAGAGGTTTGTCAACGCAATGGCCAACATCTGGGTTTGTCGTTTTTTTTTGTACTATCATGACACATTAACGCACTTCTCCGGTACCAGTCAGGCACCGGCGGGACATGTTGGGACTGTTGATCGCCGGCACTCGTGGATTTTATTGATTTGTAGTTTGGTTTTTGTTTCGTGTCCAGTACACGGGTTGGCCTTGAGTGTTTGCGTTTAATGAACCAATTAGGCTTCGTCTGCTACCGCGGAGCCGAAAGAGACGTTAATTAATTACAAGTATTTCTGACTCAGCAGTGTCTCTGCGGCTCTCGAAATCGACAGAATAACTTCAGGTTGACAATAAACGGCAATCAACTTCATTAGCGAAACTGCTTCAAACTATTATACTCGCAGAAATAATCTTCCGAAAAATGAATTACCTTCCGCAACTTTCTTAATAACCATCAGCGTGATTCATCTCAGTTAAGAGAGGCAATAAAACTTCGGCCAAGATTGGCAAACGTTTCATAGTTTTCACCGAGATCCTAGATCGGGGGGTTGGTTCAAGTGAGAATTAAAATGAAATACTGCTGCCAGGCTACGCTGCCCATTCCCGGTTTTGCTGTAGTATTTTTATTTTTGTTCCAAGGGAACAGAGAGATGCAATTAAAAACAAAGACAGTTTGAATGGCGCAGAATGAAAGTTCTAACGAAGCAAAAACGCGGAAAACTTTCTGCCTCTTCCTCTCTGCCCAACGGTTTTTTCCGTGTTGAAGAAAAACGATTCAGTACACTTGATTACACTCCAAGCACATTTTCATCGCGCTCACTGACACCGGCGAAATGAATAGACGGTACCTGCCGAAGGAAGGTTGGGAAATACTTGAAGGAACTACTGTCTTGCCGTCGGACAGCAGGACAGGGAATCTATCATTCGCTCGTAAATGTTTGAACCTGCGCTCACACCCAACAGCTTCCATACAATTTCTATGAACATTCTTCAGATGGCTGTGCGTGAGAAGTGCGTATTGAAGCTACGTGTCAGTCGGTTTTCAATAATTAGTGCACTCTTTCAGCTCCAGTTGGCTCGTCTCATCTTTGCTGCGTGGGTGATGATTATTCGAAACTAAACCTATGCCAACATTCACTGCAACAGACCCGGGTGTTGATGGTGTTGACTAGCCGTGTTCTGTTGTGTTGTGTTGTGTTGTGTCGTGCCGTACCGTGTACCGTGCTGTGCTGTGCCGTGCCAAGGTGGCTGAATGCTCAGGGCGGTGCGGTAGAAGGCAAACATCGTCACCTCTGTGCGCGCTGCAATCAAGCGGTGAAATACGGCTAGAGCGCTGCTATTCGCCTGCTCGATTTCAAATAGGAATGCAACGTATGCAAACATCGGCTAGCTTTTCATACGTTCGCCTTATTTCATCAAATGCAACTGCGACCATATTGCGAACAAGTGTGTCATGATAAGGCCTCGTTTCGTGCGTAAATAGAACGCGTGGAAAATTGTTTGTTCAAGTTCGGACGCGGCCCCGGGAGGTTCAGGGTCTGCACCAGGAGTGTATTCATTCTTTTCTGTTTGAATTATTAAAATAGTTGCTCTGATGGTAGGAACGAAATGTTGGACTTCATTATTATGCAATCAGTTCATTTGACACCACTTATGATGCGAATTTAGTTGAAGCATACAAAGGGAAAAAATAGTTCAACAGAGCCCATAGCTATGCTGAATTTCAAATCTATTCTTATAAAATAAAGTTCTACGAAATTAATTCCCATCTCATCCCTTCACCTGATTACTTTGAACATGAATAATATCCTACAACGTACCTGAACCAAACTGTGCAACGTTTTAAAATGATTATTTAAGCTATTGTCACACTTTCCCATTGGAAAAATGGTTTCAAATACTTCGGTGATCGGGGCCGGGGGTCAATTAAAAGTTTCAAAAATAGCCGCGTAACCTTTTTTCGTTATAATTTTGAACGTTAATAACTCAGTCATTTGTTGATGGATTGATATAATTTAACAACCAATCGATTCGGAAACTTTTAACTTAAACATGTATGGGAATGTCGTTTCAGTATTTCAATAGCATACTATTGAAAAAATGGTTAGAATTGACGTATGTTTTCATCCACCAATCGTAGTTGTACAAATTGACGTCATTTTCTTGTTCTGCATAGAAGGTTTTGCGTAATGCATAAAAACACCGCTTCGCTTCTTCTCATTCTGCGTAGTTCGAAGAGGAATCTATAGATATATGCTGCAAATCATTTCTTGATTTCACAAGGACTTTTTTTTAATAATTATTTATTGGAATATGAGATAAAATTTAATTATTAAGATTTAAATTGGGTGTTCAGCCACAAGTGGTGACTTTTCAGCCCTATTATATATACGATTTTTTTGTTACCATGAGGACATCATTTGCTTCCGCTATTCTGAGATTTTTGTGTAGGGAAAATTCTAAACTTACTTGTATTGTGTAATGGGGAAAAGAACTTATATACTGACTTACTAACTAATACAGACAGCGAATCGATTCAATTGAAGATTGCATCGATTTTTGTCGGAATTCGCTTATAATATTATGTGACATTACATCTAATGGTTCTCTATTTGTGAGTCTGTGTAACTCATTTGTACTAAACCAGGGAGGACGCTTCAAAATCATTTTCAGAATTTTATTCTGAATCCTTTGAAGCGTTTTCTTCCTGGTGGAACAACAACTTGACCAAATTGGTACTGCATAAAGCATGGCTGGTCTGAAAATTTGTTTATAAATTAACAATTTGTTTTTTAGACAGAGCTTAGAATTTCTGTTTATAAGAGGATATAAACATTCAATATATTTATTACACTTTGCCTGGATTCCTTCAATGTGATCCTTGAAAGTGAGTTTTTTGTCATACGTTAAACCTAAGTATTTAGCTTGATCAGACCATGTCAATTCCAAGCCATTCAATTTGATAATGTGATTATTTTTTGGTTTAAGAAAAGAAGCTCTTGGCTTATGAGGAAAGATAATTAATTGCGTTTTTGCTGCATTTGGTTTAATTTTCCATTTTGACAGATAATCACTGAAAATATTTAAACTTCTTTGTAGGCGACTGCAGATCACTCTTAGATTTCTACCTGTGGCTAACAGACTTGTGTCGTCACAGAATAGCGATTTCTGACAACCAACGGGTAGATTTGGAAGATCAGAAGTGAAAATATTATACTAGATTGGAGCTACGCTCGAACCCTGCGGAATACTGGCTCGTACGGGTAGCAATTCAGATTTACAATTCTGATAGCTAACCTGAAGAGTACGATCAGTTAAATTATTTTGAATCATTTTGATCAAATAAATAGGAAACTGAAAATCAGACATTTTTGCTATTAAACCTTTGTGCCACACACTGTCGAATGCTTTTTCTATGTCTAGAAGAGCAAGTCCAGTTGATAACCCAGAAGATTTATTTGCTTTTATCATGTTCGTAACTCTTACAAGTTGATGAGTAGTTGAATGTTCATGACGAAATCCAAACTGTTCTGGTAAAAAAAATGAATTCTCATTTATATGAGACATCATTCTCAACAAGATAATAATTTCAAAAAGATTATTGATAGAAGAAAGTAAGCTAATTGGTCGATCACTTGATGTTTCTGCTGGGTTTTTATCAGGTTTGAAGATAGGAATTGCTTTAGAGTTTTTTCATCTTTTTGGGAAGTAAGCTAATGAAAAACAATTGTTGAAAATTTTAACCAGGAGTCTCAAGGGAACATCGGGAAGATTTTTAATAAGAATATTTGAAATTCCATCATTACCAGGAGCCGTCATGTTTTTAAGTTTCCTAATAATTGATTTAATTTCATCAAAATTCGTCTCAATAATGTCATCTTGTGATAACACTTGGGTTGAAATATGATCATATTTCAGTGAGACTTCATTTTCAATAGGACTCACAACGTTCAAATTAAAATTGTGGACACTCTCGAACTGCTGAGCAAGTTTTTGAGCTTTTTCGCCATTTGTAAGAAGTATTTGATTTCCTTCCTTGAGAGCAGGAATTGGTTTCTGAGGTTTCTTAAGAACCTTAGAAAGTTTCCAGAAAGGTTTAGAATATGGTTTAATTTGTTCAACTTCTTTAGCGAAATTTTCATTTCGCAAAAGAGAAAATCTATGTTTAATTTCTTTTTGTAAATCCTTAACTATATTTTTCATAGCAGGATCACGAGAACGTTGATATTGTCGTCGACGAACATTCTTCAACCGAATGAGCAGTTGAAGATTGTCATCGATGATAGGAGAATTTAATTTAGTTTGAGCTTTGGGAACTGAAAGATTTCTAGCTTCGATAATATAATGATTCAAATTATCAATTGCTGTGTCGATGTCCGCAGAATTTTCTAAAATAGTTTCATGATCCACATAATTTTCAATGTGAGATCTGTAATCCAACCAATTAGCTCTATGATAGATGAATATAGAACTAATTAGATTAATTATAGCTTCGTTGGAAAGCCTGAATGTTACAGGAAGATGATCTGAGTCATGCTGACTTTGAATCAATGTAATCGGTTCACTACAAATGTGACTTTGATCTGTTAGAACCAGATCAATTGTAGACGTGTTTTTCACGGAAGAGAAGCAAGTCGGATTACTGGGATGAAGAACTGTGAAGTAACCAGCTGAGAGTTGATTATGAAGTATTTTACCATTACTGTTATTTTGCCTACAATTCCACTGGACATGCTTAGCATTTAAGTCCCCAATTACGAAAAATTTCGGTCGATATCTTGTGAGTTTTTGCAAATCGCATTTAATGAAATTCAATTTTTCGCCGGTGCATTGGAATGGTGAATATGCTCCAGCGATGAAATAAATTCCATGAATGATTTCAACTTCGATTCCCAAGCTTTCAATAACTTTAGTATTGAAAGAAGGTAAAATTCGATGTTTAATTTGCCGTTGGACAAAAATAGCAACTCCACCACCCATTCCAGTAAACCTGTCAAATCGATGAACCACATAATGTGGGTTACTTTTCAATTCGACATTTGGTTTAAGAAAAGTTTCTGTCACAATGGCAATATCAATTTTGTGAACTTTGAGAAAATTATAAAATTCATCTTCACTCGATTTCAAAGATCGAGCATTCCAATTTAAAATATTTAAAAAATGATTTAACATCACTGTTAAATTTTAAATTCATTATAATATTATTTGCAAACTACCATCCGATTTGAAATGCTTCAAAAAGTGATGAAGTCGAATTCATTCGGTTGATCATTTGAAAAAGTTGATCTTGTAGGTAGATCATTCTATTTTCAGTTATATCGCCTAAATCAACTTCATTTAAAGAAGCGAATGGCATTGAAGGAATATTTGTAGGTAGACTGCCATTAGAAGAAGATGATTTGGCTGATCTACCTATTATTAAATTGTTTTCGTTAGAAGACGAACTGCAAGGCGGTCCTGTGCTTTGATTATTTACATTAGAAGAATTAAGTGGCAGATTTCTACCTGTTATACTGGAATAACTGACATTAGAAGAAGATGATGTCGAGGTCGATCTACCTGTCATAAAATTGTTTTCGTTAGAAGACGAATTGTACCTGTTTTTTGTTTAAAATTCGAAGAAATAAGTGCCTTAGAAGAATTAGACGTGGCATTTGTAACGGTTTTTTGATTTTCAGGTATGTTCTGTAAATTTAAGGTCGTTGATTTGACTTGTTGTCTAAGCGAACGAGCGTTCAAAATTTTTTCCCTGATAGGACATTTCAAATAATTGGATTTATGATTTCCATTGGAATTTGAACATGAAAATTTATCAGTGGTTTCATTCATTGGACAAACGTCTTTCGAATGAGATTTACCACAATTCAAATACCGTATATCCATATGACAATTTTTGGTTCCATGACCGAAGCCTTGGCAACGACGACATTGCGTTAAGTTCGCAATACGATTATGCCGTTTATAATGTTCCCAATGAATTTTAATGTGGGAAATGAAACGTACTTTCTCTAAAGTTTTCAAATTGTTTACATCACTTCGCTTGAAGTGTATTAGGTAAAGTTCATGGGAAATCCCAGAGCGTGGTTTAGAAGTACCATTCGCTCTTTTTTTCATAAGTATTACTTGGGAAGGGGCAAAACCAAGCAATTCTTTTAGTTCATTTTTAATTTCATCAGTACTTTGATCATTTGGTAAGCCTTTCAAGACAGCCTTGAAGGGTCTGTCTGATTTTATATCATATGAATAAAATTTATGAAGTTTCTCGGACAAATATCGCCTAAGACGTTCGTAATCTTCCAATCCATCAACCAAAACTCGACATTCTCCTCTTCGTCCGATTTGAAATGAGACTTTTACTTCCGGGAGAAAAGTAGAAAGCTCAGTACGGAATGCTTTGAAGTCGGAAATTATCACCGTCACTGGTCGCATCGATTCATGTTTCTTCCCAGAACGACAAGCGTCCATTTTGAGATTTTTTGAAGAATTTTCTTCTCTGTCGCTACAATCGGATTCAGGAAGAATATCGTAAATATTGTTAGACGGTATAGGATCAACGGAAGGGCAGTCCGTCCGTTGTCTTTTATTTTTACATTCACATTCTATGAGATCGTCTATTTTATTAGAAAAATTTGGAATAACGGACGGAGATTTCTTCCGTATTGAATTATGTTTAGCCTTAGGCTTGTTGCCTTTCCGGTTGAACGCAGGCATTTTTGAAATGAATGAAATTTGAAATTAAATTAACTAGGCTAAATTAGTCTCGATTAGACTCCTAGTTTGGAAAAGTCTTGATAAAGACTGATTAATTCGAAGAATAGTTCTTTGAATAGCTAACCTTAAAAAAGGCTGATTAATTTTTTAGTTACTCTAATATCACTCTTTGTATAGCCTTGAGAAAGGCTGACTAATTGTTAATCTTTAAAAAGACTGTTAGTGATTCAAGTAGCATCGAAAAAGACTGAAGCCTTGAATCAATGAAACTCTAGGTAGCCAGAAAAATACGCGTGCGGTGCGAACGACTGTTCAACACCGACTGATATACTGCCATCCTTCTAAAACATATATCATTTTCGAACATTTGCTTGATTCGTCGCACTGAATCTATTGGTATATGAAACTCGGCCCTCCGGGTCTCGGAGAATTTTTCTAAAGTTTGAGCGATTTATATACCTATGAAAACACCCTTCTAAATTTGGTTCAAAACTGTTTCAATTTATAGGTTTTGCTAGTAGCTGGCCAAACAAATCGATTTCAGTTAGTTCGGCTCCCAGTTTCCGGAAGTACAAAACTCGAAAACGGAACTCTCTTTATTTTCTCTGAAACAACCGTGTCGATTTTCAACTAACTTAGACTAAAATAAAAGGGTCAACGCATATAAAAATAGACTGCTTTTGACCTTTGTTCGAATCTCACTCCCGGTTTCGGAACAACAGAGTGAAATGTGTTTGAAAAAATGTTATGAGTTATATGAGAAAGGCATTAGAGTACCACTAGGTGGATTCATATAATTTTTTTTCTCTAAGCATCAACTTAAAAAAAATTGAATTTGAAGTGAAATATGACAGAATTTCCAACCAATATCAAATCACAGCATCTAAACTACATTCGAGCCTTATCTTCTCTACCACCAACAACGACGTGCCAGTCATCAAATCCGAACAGGTTATCCTGCTTTTAAAGCCAACTGATATTCCAGCAGAAATCAACGGTTCAAATTGAGCAGCTCAAAGGTTGAAAACCGGTCACTAATTCGGAACGTGATCTGAAAAACAACAACTGACAGCAGGTGTTCTAGAATTTCATGCTAATGATTCGGGTGGATGTTTCGATTCACAGCATTCTACGTTCGACGGGTCGGTTGGACTGAAGCATGGTAACATGGCATTAAACGTGGTCTGGACGCGGGGAAATTTTTTGCAATGAGTCTCTGAGTGAAACAGTCTGTCTGTTCAGGTCACGGACCGAGCTTAACAGAAAAACCGCTGCTTCAATTCACGAACATTGGGACACTAGCGATGTAAACTTTCTTCGCTTATATACTAACGTGCACGGTTCTCTGTACCAGGCGGTTTCTTAACTAACTAAACGTTGAGGTTGGTCGACGAACTAGTAACTAAATCTTGCGCAAACGAGATTAGCACGAGAGACGTTCCAAGGATGAAATCGAAACGGACGGGAAAGCTCCTGAAACAGCAGACGACCAACCAAAACACAACGATGAAGCTTGCTTAGTCTGGGAATTAAATCCGGAGGGGCCCGGATGTTCGCAACGAACGTGTGCCAGCATCCAAATTGGGATGTGATGTGTGCGATAGTTTCACCGCTTATCATCAACCGAAAATGGAACACGACGACGAAACGATTTGGCCGGAGTCTGAAGTGGTATTTGGAATCATGCGTGTCTTTTCTCGGACCGGCAGGGGAAGTTCTCATCAGATAACGAACGGATTTTCCGCTTAAAGCTGAAATCGATTATAATGACGTGTGTTTGTTCATGTGTGAAACGCGATTCGAATCATTTCCATAAAAAAAATGCTTACGTCGTTAGATTGGAAGAAATGTTATTTGGAGGATTAATACTACTTTCATTTGGAACAATGAAGCGGCTAAGTTATAGGGCTAATTTTATCGATTTCCCATTAATAACCCACCTTCGACAAATCAATTTTCAGCCTTAATTTACGGTCACCTCAATAATAAGTTAATTGCGTTTCGCCGGCATTGTTCGAAAGGCACTGATCTCATTAGTCCTTACTGATCGGTGGGGGGAAGGGGGTTGGGAGGTTGCAAAACAGAATGCGCGGCCGTTCGTCGAAAGTGGCAGATGCCTTCGATGCCAGCATAATAGATTGGATGAATGTACTTCGAATGCTAACATTCCACTCCCGTATTGCTCATTACAATGCACCATTAGACAATTAAAGTAAATTGGCGTTATAATTCAAGCAAACGTTATGCTCTCAATCTGGCACTGAACAGTGATTAATCTGTGTTCGTCTAATACGCGATTAGGCAATCGGATTTGGATTTTTGGCATTTGTCTATTTACTTTACCTGAATATCATAGCTTTGTAAAGGATTATATAATTAATCTCTCGAAGAATAACCATCATAATAGCTCTATCAGTAAGCTGGGAACATGTCATGTTACAATGTACATATGTTATATTTCAATTTATTTACAGTCTGGTGAAAAAATAATATAATGCTTAAGTTCGATGCTAGAAAATTTGTATTAATCTTAATTTTAGTTAGAGATGATCGAAATCTTTGGGCGTATGAATTATAAGAGACTGAAAGTGGCAATCTTGTCCTGAAGAGACAAACTAAAAAAATTTTAGAGATTAAAGAAAAAAATTGTTTTGTTGGTTCAATATATCGAAAGATTTACAATTCCGGTTATTATACAGGCAGGAAGTTTTTTTCAAGTATCTGCAAATGTGAATGTGATACTAAAAACGTGATTAATCCTCCTAGCAGTGAGATGATACCTTTTTTTTTTATCAATCCGCATGTGTTTTTTTGCATGGATATTCTTAGGTGTTTTAGTTCTCATGACATTATTTTAATTATCGTCGTTTCAAACGGCAAATTGAGATTTTAATCACTCATTACCCTGTAATTTCGAATCTGCAAATCGTATCGAATTTCAATCTTAACGTGTGACATTCGATTGAACATTCCATGAGATGTCGAAGTAAGTTCCACTTTAGAGTTTTTCGTCATTATTTATGGTACTTCCAGAGCTGGTATTCAGGAACTAGCATAACCCAAAATGATTCGAATGGCCATAAATTAATACGCCAAACAATTTACATCTTCTATATCGGTATGAATTTTAAAAATTCATCATCTGTAATTCCAGAATCGGATAAAATTCACCAATTTTGTATGGGACCTTAAGTCCTTTAATTTGAATTTTTGTTTTTGAAGTTCGATTTGGCCTTTTTGAAAAAATGATTAAACTTTGAGAAACGATTCGAAACTGGATCCGGAGTTCTAAGATCGGTGTAGCCGAAATCAGATAAATTCACCTGAGGAGTGTGTAGACATCTTTGAGAAATTGTAGTGCGAATTAAAATTTGGGGGTACATTCCGAATCCAAAAACGAATACCGCTCAAACTGAAATAAATTTATTTGGTAATCGACTATCCAAATATGCAAACCCGATAAACCTGATTAATTTAAGTGAAATGAACATTTTTATACTAATCACCCTGTATCTCCTAAACCAGAAATCGGATCTGACTAATTTTTAAGACCTCTCATTTGAATCATAGATGATTCTTAGATTTCATTTGAATCTTAGATTGGTTCAGCCATCTACGAGAAAAATGAATTGCATTATTTTAATTTCGTTTCACATATCATCCTGTGGTTCCGAAATCAGAAGTCGGATCCATATTTGGAAGTATACTAGTTTTCATATGAATCTGAGTTTGTAAAAAACGGTTTAGCCATCTCCGAAAAAATTGAGTGAAATTATTTGTCACACACGCATTTGCTGATCTCGACGAACTGAGTCGTATGGTATATGGAAGTTATGTTCTCCCAGCTTTTATTGCTGTAAGTAGTTTAAATCAATATAATTATGGAATTACTTTCAACTCGAAAATGCTGATATCATCTGGTTTATAAATGCCATATTCGAACGATTATGTTGCCAAAAACGAACCGTGCTAAAATCGGTCCAAGGCAAATTGTCATGAAAAAGGATGCTGTACACAGTTTTTTGGGCACTTAGAAACAATTGTATGTCACAGTATAAAAATCGTGTTTTCCGTTGCTTCCAAGCATTTCTTTGTCATACAGTGCTCAAAACTTGTACTGCTGGAATAAGGGGAAAAGTCGTTTACACAAAAATATTGATATCTCCGTTAAAAATGGACGGATTTTAACAAACTATGGCTTGTTGGATAGCTATTACCGTGCGGAATCTAAGTCTAAAAACATATTCTGTTTTCAAGGTCAATTGTGATAGATACTGTCAAAAAACTGAAAATTTTGACATAAAACTCCGTATAACTCAAAAAGTAAACATCCTATCTCAAAACCATTCAATAGCGTTTTGGGTGACGGGAGGACCTTTCATTTGCGACTAGTTTGATCAAAATCGGTCCAGCCATCTCTGAGATCTCGACCTCTTAGTTGACAACACACATACAGACACACACAGACATTTGCTCAGTTCGTCGAGCTGAATCGATTGGTATATGACATTCGGCCCTCCGGGCCTCGGAAAATTTTTCGAAAGTTTGTGCGAATTCTATACCTATTTTTTATATATATAAAAAAAGGTAAAACGTGTTTAATCCACCTAGCAGTGAGATGATACCTTTTTTTATCAATTCGCATGAGTTTTTTTGCATGAATGTTCTTCGGTGTTTTAGTTCTCATGACATTATTTTAATGACCGTCGTTTTAAGCGGCAATTTGTGATTTTACTCACTCAATACCCTGTAATGTCGTAATGCTGCTAATCGGATCGAATTTGAATCCAAACGTGTGACAATCGATTGAACAGTCCATGAGATGTCGAAGAAAGTTTTAGTTTAGAGTTTATGGTTATTTGCGGTACTTCCGGAGCCAGTATTCAGGGACCAGTATAACCCAAAACGATTCGTATGGCCAAAAAATAAATATGACGAAATTGCAATAGTTTTCAGTCCAACTTTGAAGCTTTTTAGAATTGTCATCTTCTATATCGGCTTGAATTTTTAAAACCCATCACCCCACATCCAGAATCGGATAAATTTCATAAATTTGGCATGGGACCATAAATCCTTTAATTTGACTTTTTGTTTTTGAAATTCAATTTTTCGAGAAAACGATTTGATACTGGAAAACGAATTCAAAATCAGTGTAGCCGAAGTCAGTTAAATTCACCTGAGGAGTTGTATAGCTTAGATTTGATTCAAAATGTTCTCAAATCAGTGCAATTTGACTAGAAAGCAACATGGTTTAAAGAATCTTAAGACCTTTAATTTGAATCTTAGATCGGTTCAGCCATCTACGAGAAAAATGAGTTACACTATTTCAATTTCCTTTGACATATCATCCTGTAGCTCAGGAATCAGAAGTCGAATCCAGACGTAATTCAGGAAATTTGTTTAAAAGCACTTCTCGTATGAATCTGAGTTTGTAGAAAACGATTGAGTCATCTCCGAAAAAAAATTGAGTGAAATGATTTGTCACACACGCATTTGCTGATCTCGACAAACAGATTCGAATGGTATATGGGTGTTATGTTCTTCCACGATTCATTACTGTCAGTAGTTTCAATATAATTATGCAATTGTTTTTAACACGAAAATGCTGCCATCTTGGCCATCATCTAATTTACATCTGTCGTATTCGAACGATTCTGTTGCCAAAAACGAACCGTGCTAAAATCGGTCCGAGTCAAAATGTCACGAAAAAGGATGTTGTACACAGTCTTAGTGGTGCTCAGAAACAATCCTATGTAACAGTATAAAAAATCGTGTTTCACGTTGTTCCCAAGCATTGCACAGTGGGGAAAAACGATCAAAAACGCGACTTTGCTCAATAATTTTATAAAAACCTAAGCAAATATTTTCAAAGTTAGTATTTCTTACGCAAATTTTTCCGTAGAATCGATTTATGATAGTTAGAAGATCCGAAAATTTCACTATCATGCCCGTTTTGCTCCAATCCCTCTTTTATCTGACTTTACTTCGAAAACTAACTGTGAAACTCAGGAAAAATTCGACCAATTAGAAGGTATTCCTGATATGCTCATAAGCTATATTAATGGATTGTTTTTAATAAGATTGACCATAAATAACTATATTCTGTTTTACCCCCAATCATCTTCTTCCATGAATTTACAGAAAAAAAAAAGTTCTACTGATCGGTGTTTGGACCAATATTGGTTGAACAAGACAGTTCTATGTTTCGCATATAACCTCAAATAATAATTAACACATAGTCTCCATGATCACATGCGTCGTGCTACATCGTTTTACCCCAATTTTCCCACAAATATAATTTTATGTTGAATTTAGATTTACAATCCCGAAGCAGATCCAATATGACCTACCAATATTGGTTCATATCACGTACAAAACATCTGTTATTCAATCAAACACAATGTGAATGACAGTCATAGCCTGTTTAACACGTTTTACCCCAATTTATTTCATAAGTCGTATTTCTGGTTAAACTTTCTTTCGCATACCGAAAGCAGGATGATTGCGGTTGACGAAAATCGATTGATATTACGAAGAAAGCCCTAAAAACAAGATTACAGATGGATTCAATGGCCGCATGAATCTTGTTATACCGTTTTACCCCAATTTATCCATTAACTCAGTTGTAAGATTCTGCTCCACATTTGGAAAATAGTTCGTAATATAAATCGATTTTCACCAACCACAATCAGCCTGTTTAGGGTATGCAGAAAAACGTTTAACCAGAAATACGATTAATGAAATAAATTGGGGTAAAACGGTATAACAAAATTCGTGCGGTCATTGAATACATTTGTAATCCTATTTTTTGGACTTTCTTCGTAATATCAATCGATTTCCATCAACCGCAATCATCCTGCTTTCGGTATGCGAAAGAAAGTTTAACCAGAAATACGACTTATGATATAAATTGGGGTAAAAGGGGGTAAACAGGCTAGTACTGTCATTCGCATTGTGTTTAATTGGATCACAGATGTTTTGCACGTAATATGAACCAATATTGATAGATCGTATTGGATCTGCTTTTGGATTGTAGATCATATTTCAACTGAGTATTATTACTAGAAAAGAAATGGGGTAAAACGCTACAATGAGTTTTCTGCTGTCAATAAAACTATTTGCAATCGATTTGTTAGACTTTTTTACATCGGAAACACTCTATTCGCTCTTCTGCAAGTTCTTCGGTTTCATGTTATATAGTTAAGCTTGAATACAATGCAGTATAAAAAGGGTACTTGGGGTAAAATGAACATGATAGCGTTTCGTGCGGTCCTTCTAAATACATGAAATCGATTTTACTGATCATTTTACACCAAAAAAGTGCTTTGTGGTCAGCTGTATCATGCCTCCAAAAAAATCGTCGTGTTTTTGGTCTATTTTTCCCCACTGTGCATTGCTTTGTCATACAGCGCTCAAAATTCTTACTGCTGGAATAGGGGGAAAAGTCGCTTATACGAAAATGTCGATATCTCCGTTAAAAATGGACGGTTTTTAACAATCTATGGCTTGTTGGATAGCTATTAGCGTGTGGAATCTAAGTCCAAAAACATATTCTGTTTTCAAGGTCAATTGTGGCAGATATTGGCAGAAACTGAAAATTTTGACATAAAACTTGGTATAGTTCAAAAGTAAACATCCGATATCAAAACTATTCAATAGCGTTCGGGGTGACGGGAAGACCTTTCATTTGCGACTAGTTTGATCAAAATCGGTCCAACCATCTCTGAGATCTCGACCTCTTAGTTGACAACACACATATAGACACACACACACACACACACACACACACACACACACACACACACACACACACACACACACACACACACACACACACACACACACACACACACACGGACATTTGCTCAGTTCGTCGAACTGAATCGATTGGTATGTGACACTCGGCCCTCCGGGCCTCGGAAAAAGTTTGAGCGGATCCTATACTTATTTTCTATATTCATAAAAAAAGGTAAAAATATTTTTTTTGTGTATAAAACCTGTTTTCATCCGAACATTTGGAGGTTTTTAGTTTGTACAAAAAGTACATACGTTCTGTTACATAAGAGCGTAGTCACTGTCATGAGAAAATGAAATGATTCGTCACGAAAATACTTTTGAACATTGTTTTATTAGATCAAAAACTTACATGCAAATATATTAATAGCAAGTCCAATCACCTTCAGCAGTAATAATGGCTTGACACCTTCGAGGCATATTTGAAGCGAGATTTTGCGTGTATTCTTCTGAAAACGACCTCCAAATTTTGTTAATTCGGCATTTGATTTTGCAAAGTACTTCGAAAGTTCAAACTGTTTGCGATCAAATGGCTGCGAACAGTTCCGTACGATACATTTAAACCTTTTTTGGTCAATTTTGAAGCAACTTCACGCAAAGTTGATGTCGGATTCTTCAAAAACAGGTCACAAATCACTTTTTCGTCTTTTCCCGACAATACACCGACAGAGCCGCGATTTGGAAAATCGTCGACATTTATCACCTCTTTAAAACGATTCACCCACTTACTCACAAACTATTTCGACTTTTGCATGTACTTCGCGCATGCTTCACTCATTTTGGAAAAATGCTGAAATCGAATTCTAAACAGTAGTCAGCTGCTTTATTCTCGCATTGCATGAAGGACATTGCATGAGTCCTCTGTGTTAAAAAAATAATCATACCATCCCATTTTACCGATCGCGAGTAATCGTGACCACGCGCTTATGAAACAGATTGTATTTCGTTTCGATTTCTTCGTGTTTATACCGCTGACAGACATGTGATACCCGTACAATGATTTTTGTACGACGCTGTACGCGTACAACGATGAGGTGACAGACATGTTTTGCGCACAGAATGAATGTACAGTGAAACGGAACAACTCAACTTGACTTAGCTTGACTTCCCAGTTCCGATGATCGATAATATAGAACCCAAATTTTTTTGCGGATGAAAATGTATTCCTAGTAACGGATTTACAACAGATATAATCAATACCTCTCTGTATTATTAAAACAGTTTTGTGTGCGAGTGTTCATCGGATAACAGTTTCACTCATATCAAATTTTATGGTTTTAAGGTACATTTATGACACGTTTGTTCTAGGATACAGGATTTTTCCTTCATTGTTTAAATGTAATTAGCATTAGGGATAATTTGAAGGCCACAATTTTGATGTTCTACCGTAACATTCACTGACATGAAACAGAAATAGAAAATGGAGAACTAATTTTCGGAACACTAGCACTATTTTTTATGCAGCGAAGTTGATTTCTACCAAAAAGGTGGTCACAAAATTTTGTTTGTAAATCACGTCAATTTTTGTAAAATTCGACATAATTCCTTTTTTACTCGCATATTCACGATAAAAATAAGAGCGCATAAACTTTTAACATTGAGCCTTAAAATAGTAACTAAACCTAAGATATTCTTAGTATGTAACCATCATAGCACTGTAAACGTAACGGTTTATTTATGACGAAATTTTCATAAAAAGGATTATGTTTATCATAAAGCTGATTTTGGAACCTTCTTGAATTTTGATTCATTCCGAAATAGGTTTGATGCTTCATTTGGCTTCATAAATCATTTGAAAAATAGTCTACTAAGCTGGAATATAATCTCATAATGGTTTTATTAGGATTTTGAGGAGTTTAAAGTTGTTATGCTCTATTAATGAAGTAACACTGAAAACAACTACAAGTATCTATTAACCCTTTCACTATGTGCAGGACGAAATATGTCACTACAAGACAATTTTTTAGCTATAGAATATTACCAGAAAAACATACCAGTTTTCTATAATTTCATGGGAAAAATTTTTCCCTATGATTCTTAGAAATAAATAAAAGAAGAGTTAGGAATATTATATCGTAATTCAATTTATTGCTTTAATGATCAGAACAGTAAAATAAATAGTTAGTTACGGCATCCTACGAAACAATTTCATGTACTTGTGAACGTTGCACATAACACATTTATTACGTGTTTTATTTTCTATACGTCATAACTTTTTTAGTGCAATAAGGATTGATAGTTCTTTTTACTTATTCGTTCTGAAACATAGTTGTGGCCTTGGAAATAAGTTTTCTTTAACATTCAGTAAAAAAACATCGATTTAATAGTAATTGAAGAATCTATAACGATTTTAATAGAAGGGAAACATATTTTCCTTGAGCGTTAATGGGTTAAATTGAATTTGTTACGTGTTCTGCTTTAATTTACCAACACTGAAAGTCATGATTCGCTGTTCTCTATTCATACCCAAAATAAGACTCTTCCTAAACAATTTCAAAAGAATTTCTCTTTCTATCTAACGGCATTCAACCTGATGATATAAGGAAAAGTAATTAGAAGATTTAAAGTTTCCAGATATGAATATAGGGGACCAATGTGATTAATGGAATTTAGATTGGTCATCAATAAACAGGATGATTACACAATTGGTTAATTGATATATTGGATATTTATCATTTATTGTTACTACATGCGCATTCAAAATGTGAATCATTTTGTTTTAAACTCCATTCAATAACTTTACTTGTTGTTGAATAGAAAACAGTTACTCAGAAGTGTTGATTTTATGCACAAATATGAATATATTGTTTTCCTTATTTGTATTTCAATACTTCATTAAATTTATGAACATTTCTAGGTTTGACTGCTTTTTGAAAATATGCTACAACGTTAATAAAGTATATAAGTTTTTTGCTGCTTGTTAGAATTTTACCGAGATTTTTTTTCAAATAATACGATGGTTGTTTATTATTTGATCCTCAGAAAAAGTAAATAATGTTTCATAAGCTCACCATCGCTCGCCAATGGCGCTGGTAGTAGTAAACAGTGATGTGATTTTGCGCAGTACAACGATAAATGACCGTAGTACGGAAATCATCGTTGTATCATGATGCTCGCGTGATACCACCGTGATTCAGGGTGACAGACATGTGATTGCATTGTGTACAGTGATTCCGATATCACATATCTGTCATAAGTATTAGGCACAGATGGTGGATGGTGTGTTGCTGCTGTATTCTGTCGGTTATTTCAAGCGACAATACAAAAAATTCTCTGAACATCTATTCAATTGACCTCACAACTATCTTAATTAGTAGGTTTTTGGTTGATATCTGAACAAATATCGTGTTTTTTTAGGTAATTAATTTAGACGTAAGACTACACCTTTTGGTGATTTTCTGTGACCTCGTCAAATCATTCGAACACGTTTCGGTTACTTCTCACATTGGATTTTTTTAGGTACACTGAAGTCTTCTAAGTCTTTTACTCGGGGAATACGTACCGCACAAAAAACTCGCGTAACTACAGAAAAAAAAAACAAAAATTTGTTGCCAAATGCCTTCAAAAATTCATGAAACATCGAGATCTGGTGTTATTTCGACAAAAATTCATATTTAAAAAAATCGACTTGAAAATAATTCAAGTCAAACGTTTTAGAAATGCATGCGATGTGGTGTAATGTCTAAAAACATTCAGAATTTACAGTCAGAAAGTTGAGTTAAAAAAATTCGGGATAACACCAGATCTCGACGCTGCATTTCTGAGACATGACAAGAAAACTAGAAGGATCAGTCCCATTGAGCAAGGTAACCAAAATGTGGAATGACTGATAATTTCAATAAAACAGTTCAATCAGTCGCCATAATACTTAACAGTTTGGCTGAAAAGTTCGTATCGTTTAATAGAAACACACATTTTTTTGCCAAAATTCGTTTTTATTATTCAACATAATTGCCATCAGAGGCGATACAGCGATTATAGCGATCTTCCAACTTTTCGATACCATTTTTGTAGTACGATTTGTCCTTTGCCTCAAAATAGGCCTCAGTTTCAGCGATTACCTCTTCATTGCTTCTAAATTTCTTACCAGCGAGCATTCTCTTGAGGTCTGAGAACAGGAAAAAGTCACTGGGGGCCAAATCTGGAGAATACGGTGGATGAGGGAGCAATTCGAAGCCCAATTCGTTCAGTTTCAGCATGGTTTTTATCGACTTGTGACACGGTGCATTGTCTTGATGAAACAAAACTTTTTTCTTCTTCAAATGAGGCCGTTTTTTTGAAATTTCGTCCTTCAAACACTCTAATAACGCTATATAATAGTCACTGTTGATGGTTTTTACCTTTTCAATTTTTTTTTTTTTTACCTTTTTTTACCTGTTGATGGTTTTTACCTTTTTTTCGCGTGCAGTCCACTCAGCTGACTGTCGATTGGACTCCGGAGTGAAGTGATGGAGTCATGTTTCGTCCATTGTTATATATCGACGAAAAAAATCGGTTTTATTTCGATATAACAGCTCCAAACACTGCTCAGAATCATCAATTCTTTGTTGTTTTTGATCGATTGTGAGCACACGCGGCATCCATTTTGCACAAAGCTTTCTCATATCAAAATATTCGTGAGTAATATGTCCAACACGTTCCTTTGATATCTTTAGGGTGTCAGCTATCTCGATCAACTTCACTTTACGGTCATTGAAAATCATTTTGTGGATTTTTTTCACGTTTTCATCGGTAACAGCCTCTTTTGGACGTCCACTGCGTTCATCGTCTTCGGTGCTCATATGACCAGTACGAAATTTTGCAAACCTCTTACGAATTGTTGCTTCGCCCGATGCAGAGTCTGGATAACACTCATCAAGCCATTTTTTGGTATCGGCGGCACTTTTTTTCATCAAAAAGTAGTGTTTCATCAACACACGAAATTCCTTTTTTCCATTTTTTTCACAATAACAAAAGTAGCTTCACTCAAAATGCAATATCTCACAAACTAGTAATCAGACAGCTGTCAAATTTATACACGTATCTTTTGAAGGTTGGTGCGAACTGAAAATGGTATGGATTTAATTCTAGTGGCGCCCTCTCATAGAAACGATACGAACTTTTCAGCCGATTTGTTATTCGTTGGAAAATTCAATTGTACAACAGTCACAACGTAAACCTTTTGGTTTTCTTCGATAATCCGAAAAACACCGAACACGCGAACCGAGAAAATAGTTTGTTCGACTGTTAATTTGTAGTTGTTTTTATACCACCAAATTATATGAGTTGCCAAAATGTATGCAATTATATTCAGCACTATAAAGCTTAAATGAATGATATCATAAATAAAATACACCTACACGGAAACCTCTAAAAAGTAATCAAATAGTAGATAGTTTTTATTTTACGTTTAAATTCTCCAGTTGAGTAGCGCGTGGCACCAAGAGCGCCATCTGGTGGAAAATGGATGCGTGAATGCTCCTAAAATGTGTGTATAAAGTTGCCTGCGCATTTTACACAATCACAGTAGCATAAATGAAACAAACATAGATTTCCCATTGTACAGAGATACTAACATCGCTTCTAGTGAGAAACGGTTGTACTTTTTTTCCATTAGCTACTGTGGTTGTGTTAAATGCGCAGGCAACTTTGAACACACATTTTAGGAGCATTCACGCATCCATTTCTAACCAGACGGCGCTTTTGATGTCACGGGTTGCTCAACTATATTACAATTACACTGATGAATCTAGGTTTATTTTATTTATGACAATAGCTAATGGAAAAAAAGTACACCCGTTTCTCACTAGAAGCGCTGTCAGTGTCTCCGTACAGTGGAAAATCTAGGTTTACTTGATGTATAACGGTATTCAGGTGTTTGATACCTTTGCGCTAATTTGTGTTGAAGCTTGACTTGTATACAATTATTTTTAAAGCGTTGAGTTTCGCTTTAAAATGTGTTACGTAGAGATTCGTGTTCGCATTATGGCTTTATGTCTGCGATTTTATTGAAAGTTATAAACAAATTTCATAACAATATGTGTTCCTGTAATCAAAATTGAAAATTAATCGTAAGCATTCAATAACTATTTTTCAATTCATTTTAATACCAAGCTTTTCAATCAGCGAGCGTTTGCGTTACATTTGATCAAAGCAAGCCTGTCGGAACAAGCTTTTCTCATATAACTTATATCTCCATCAATATCACTAGAAGATTCTGTCGAGAGCTGTTTTTTTTTTCAATCTTGAATTTTCTCTGAGTATTAACGATTTTTTCCATTTGTAAACAGGTATGTCAAGTTAATTAGAATTGTTCTTTATTTTACATCGTTGCACTAAATTTTTAAACACCGGAAGTCGTACCCGGATGAAATTAAACAGCAACGTATGAGACTATAGGAACATTCATTTGAACCTAAATTTGTGAAAATCGATCAAATCATCTCTGAGAAAATTGAGTGAGTTTCGTTTTAAAGTTCTTGACCACTATTTGCGGAACTTCTGGAACCGGAAACTGGTAACCGGTATAACCGAAGTCGGTTCGTTTAGTAAATAACTATAATATAGCCAACGAATTAAATCAGTTTTGAGTCAAATCTAGAACAATTTCTACCTTGTTTGCATCATCACTCTAAATGACGGTGTGCAATTTTAAACACAATTTACCCCTTAACACCTTTGTGAAATTCAATAGCAACTTATGAGACTATGAGAGTTTTATTTTTTGAGTCACATTATTTGACACATACACGCACAGACACATACATTGCTCAGCTTGATGAACTGTGTCGAATGCTATAGAACACTTAGTCTTCTGGGCCAATTTTCACTGGTCAGTTTTTCAAGTGATTGCATAAACTGTACTAGTGTACTTTTATAGAAAAGCATCGTTTTCAATATTTTGGGATAATAGATAATGTGCATCTAACAAGTAGGTACGAATTGAATAAAAGATTTACAAAGTTACATATATTTCACCTGAAAAATATAGATTTAAATGTGGCAAACCTGCACGCTTCACGAAATTGAACCAAGTGAACGGATCAAAGCTGGTGGTGTTTGCTTCTTCCATACCGCCCGTACAGACGCGTACCGGTTTTGAATCGTCATTTTGAATGACGATTTGAATGTTTCGACACTCATTGCTCTATAATTTCGGAACCGAAAGTCGGATCTGGATGACATTGCACAGTATATTTAAAGATAATGAGAGCTTTAATTTAAATCATGATTCGTAAAAATCGGGTTAATCGTTGTTGAGAAATCGAAGTGAGTTCCGTTTTTGGAGCTTTTCTTTACTATTATCGGTGCGTTCGAAAGCGGAAACCGGGCACTAGTAGCCCCAAAGTAGATTTATATATTCACTAACTAACAAGATCTGCCGACTAGATGAATTTAGCAGTAACTGTTATAAAAATGTGCATCTTGTTTCGTCATCGCTTGTGAAAAAATACTCATGAAATCAATTTTCACTAATCGAACTGTAATACCGGAACCGAAAGTCGGATATGGATCAACTTGTCGGAGATTTTTTAAAGAATTTCAAGACCTTTTATTTTCTGCTTAGTTTGTGAAAATCGGTTAAGAAATTTGCGAGAAAATAGAGAGCTCATTCATTTTTATAAACTTTCACATGTTTCCTTGTAATTCCGGAATCAGAAGTCGGATTTAATTGAAATTCAAGAACTTTATTCATATTTGAATCTAAGTTTGTAAAAATCGGTCAAGCCATCTCTGAGATTTTTTGTGTGTGTGACTATTTTTTCTCTTTTTTTGGGATATATCACCCTGTAATTCCGGAACCGCAAGTCGGATCGGGAAACAATCAATAGTAGTATATGGGACCACAAGACCTTTCATTTGAATCTGAGTTTGTGAAAATCGGTTCAGTCATGTAAGAATTTGATTTCACTTCCAATCGTCACTTTTGGCGATAGTGGAAAAATCGACGAGTAAATTTTCAGATAGCACCGAACAAAAACAATTTATCTATGTTATCCTGAGTTAACGGATCAATAGTCTTAGAAGCGAGTTATCGAATGTTCGTGCTTCGACCTGGAAGGCTTTCTGGTGTCAAAAGAATCGTAGCACGAATCATGCAATGGTTCTATTAGCCAAGTATCGGCGATTCGGTCCATGGAAACAGATTGGTTCAATTTTTCAAAAGAAATGTAAAAATTTGACTTTACTTTTAAATGCATCGTTTCGAGAAGGAGCTATTAGATAATAACGTCTCACTACACTTCGGTTTCAGACGATTTAAAAAAAAAATTAGTTGGCATTTTTCAAAGGTGCACTTGTTTTTCCAATAGAATTTCTCATTGAACGTCAAAGTTTCCAATTTCTAGGGTGAAACAAAATGAAGAATTGAAGTTGGATTCGATTGAAAGTCGGGCTCAATTGGGAGAATAATTTGTAATGTTCTCGTTTTCAAACGTCAAGACCATCTTCCGGCACATGCATAACCAAAACTCCTGCCGAATAACGAAATAATTTTATTTTCTACAGCAGCCACACGAAGAACTTAATTTTTCCCACACGGATAACTGAATCTCGCAAAAGTTAGACATTTGACACTCGTGGTGATTAGAAATTTGTATCGTTGGCACTCTTACTGCTTCATTCCTCGACGAAGTACATCGTCAGAGCGCGGAATAGAGCAAGCAAGTAAAAAAAACGCTCTTCATCAGACAGCACCCTAACGAACGAAACAGAAAATATCACTTTGCTTTCTTCGGTTGGCTCACAGCAACTCATTTATCGTCTAATTCGATTACGCAGATGAAAACGAAACGTTCTGCAGTGAAAGCAGCGAAACCTCCCACACACAGCATCCAGCCAGGATTGAGTGCGGACGAAGAAGGAGTCGTTCCCCGGGCGGAGCAACGTCGTACTGCCAAGCCGTTACGTGATTTCGGGCTGCATCCTTCCGTGTCGGATGTAGAGACAGGGTGGCATGTCGGAGAAAAAGAAGAGAGAGAAAAGAAGAAAAAACACACACCGCACCAAAGACGCAACCTAGGAAAATAAATGCTTCAAGCACAAAAGGATCAAAAATAAAATAAAAAGAAGTGAAACACTGTTGTAGCAGGAAAAGACGTCCGGGAGAAAACGCAAACTCATTTAATAAATTATTCATGAGAAGATTAATGAAAATAGAAATTTCATCAAGCACAAACATCAACACGACCGCATTCATCGCTTTGATGACTGCAGCAGGCAAAAGCGAACCCATAAAACATCATACACACCTCTCCGGCGGCAGTCAGTCAGTGGTTCGGGCTTCAAAATTGTCGCACGAACCACTCGGTTCTACAAATGCGGGTTGGTGGGGGGTTCGCTGCATACTTGGTGGATGGAGAATTGGTTCTAATTTTAAGTTTCGTTCGTGTCGGATTGGGATTTGGAACGCGAAATGGCGGCACGACGGAAGGCAAATTATAGGCGGAAGTAAGCCGGTTCTGGTGCTTGACGACAGTGGAGTTACGCTCCGCTCTTGAAAGCGTTCCTTGTTTGACTAAGTACTTTGAAGATATTTTCCTGGAAAATCCGATTGATTGAGAGTGTTGGAAAAACAGAAAGACAGCTGCTCAAGAGGAAAGGTAGGAAATCAGACAAACAAGAAAGGAAACAGGTTGATCAGTCTGTTTACCGTACGGATTGCTGTTCGCATTGGTGTGAATTGTTTAGCACGTGTGTTATTTAATTAACTGCTAGTTTGCTGATAAGATTGGAGTGGGGAGGAGTGCAAAATGTTTGTGAGTTTTTGGTTGAATTATACTATTACTTTGCATTTCTCAGATTCCCAAGTAACAATTTTTGTTGCTACAGCTTATTTGTGATCAGTTTCCAACAAAAAAAAAAATTAGGGATTGTTATAAGTAAATTTGTTATTGCTTGTCACCAATAATAACGTAAATAGTAGAACTAATAAAGATTTTCCAAACATTAAATAAAAACCTGTTTTAATCCACCTAGTGGTGTAATGATGCCTTTCTCACATATATAATACTGTGATATTCTTTTCAAAAATTTTTTCTTCGAAACCAAGGAGTTGCATGTGCATTTACTAGTATAACATACAGAATGAAATAGTGCTTTGCTCGCGTCGGTCATCCTTACGAAAACAAAGTGGGCTCACTATTATATGCAATTCCGGCACCGGAACCCGAAAACCGGTATAATCTAAGTCGGTTCGTACGGCCACCAACTAACATGACGTACAAACTCTACTAGTTTTAATTCAAATTTTGAAGTTTTTATACGATTTTGCCATCATACTCTAAACGACGGTTTCGGTAGGACCATAAGACCTAACCTCTCATTTGACCCTAAGATTGGAAATATCGGTTCTACAAACTCTGAGAAAAGTGAGTGAGATCCACTTTTGAGCATATTACTATTTTCTCCCGTCGTTAATCGAAAACCGTTAATTAGGATAGCCAGAATCGGTTTCTTTAGCTGCCTATTGATAATAGCTATCGATTTGTGTAATTTTGAGACCAGTTTAACCATTTTTGTTGTGTATTTTGTTTCACCTGTTTAAGTGACGGTGTACAATATTGAACACACTCTACCCTATAACTCCGGAATCAAAAGTCGGATCCGGATGAAATTCCGGAATTCCGTATAGAACCGTGAGACCTTTCATTTGAATCTAAGTTAATAACAATTGGATGAGCGGTCTCTGAGAAAATCGATTGCATGTTTTTAGTTCATTTGGCACATTTTACCCCGTAACTCCCGAACCGGAAGTCGGATCCAGATAAAATTTAATAGCAACCTATGACCATGGGACCAAGGGACCTTTCATTAGAATTTAGGTTTGTGAAAATCGGTCCAGTCATCTCCGAGAAAATCGAGTACACATTTTTGTTACACACACACACACACACACACACACACACACACACACACACACACACACACACACACACACACACACACACACACACACACACACACACACACACACACACACACACACACACACACACACACACACACACACACACACACACACACACACACACACACACACACACACACACACACACACACACACACACACACACACACACATACAGACACACAAACATTTGCTCAGTTCGTCGATGTTTACTTATAATGTTCACAACTCTGCTCCTAATTTCATCTGAATGGATTTATATCCATCCTATCGTTGATCCTTTTATTATCCTATAAATTAGCAATGGCAACAGCAATCAAAACAAAATATTGCACTATTACACTCTCAGGTTCAAAATGTCAGAATTCATCTTAAAAAAGGCCTAATGCCAACTATGAGACATCACACGATATTTTTAGAACCAGTTTGCTATCATTCCGACGTTTAAAAAATTTTCGGTCGTTTTCGTTACCTTTCGATTTAAATTTAAAATTTTACTGTGACGTTGATTTGGTGAATCATTAATTAAAAACAAAAAAGGAATATTTACTGTTTAGGCATTAGTCCTTCTGAAAACATAATGCACAGCCAGAGATGCAATTTATACAGATTTATCTTTATTATATAGATTTTTGCGTTCGCATACAGATTTAAATCAGAGTACAGAGTTTATACACATTTCCCAAATTTAATACAGATTTGTACAGGTTCATGAAAAGTGAATAGTAAAAAATTAGACTTTTCTCTCAGAGTATTAGTATTTGATTGCAATGATTCTTTAAAAGTTTATTAATCAACGGACAAATCACGTATTAAAAAAGAAAGCTCTGATGATGAACACTGACAAACATTTATATTAAAATTTTAAACCGGTTTGAACTGATATATATATATATATATATATATATATATATATATATATATATATATATATATATATATATATATATATATATATATATATATATATATATATATATATATATATATATATATATATATATATATATATATATATATATAGTTATTGATAGAAAAAATTCCTCGTTGAATATTCTAGTGAGAGTGGGAAGTGCTACTAGACTTGCCACAATGGTTATTTCATTAGTATTTAACACGCTTTTTCTGGTAAAACTTTGACAACTTTGCGAAACCGAATGAGATGAAAACAAAGCACAATCAAGTGAACTAAATGAAAACCTTTCATCTCATATCTTTGAAGATTTTTCTTGCTTGTTGGGTAATTCTAAAATTTCCAATCGCTAATTAAACAAGTTGCAACATTAAAGACTGTCCCATCAAGTGTGGACGCACTTTGATTTCGCTGTAAATAATTCACAAGTGTTAGATATTCAAATTTTATTCGATATACTGATAATATTAGACTACAACAACAGAATATTATTCTCAACATTTGCTACTTAGCCATTGTTGACTAGCTGGCGCACCTTCTTGCAAACGTTCCTCATTAAATTCCGTACAGATTTCTTGGCGACAAGTTTTGACACTTTTTTCCAATCTTTTTCGAACTGTTGAATGGTTTCGGCTGCCGAGACATGTTTTCTAAGATGTGCCTTCGTTAATGCCCAAAATTCCTCAATTGGTCGAAGTTGTGGGCAATTTGGTGGATTCATGTCTTTTGGGACGAAAGTGACATTTTCAGTAGTATACCATTCTAACGTTGATTTCGAGTAGTGGCAAGTAGCAAGATCTGGCCAGAAGACAACAGAATCCTTGTGGCTTCGAATCATGGGTAGAAGTCGTTTTTGTAAACATTCCTTGATGTATATTTCGCTGTTCATTGAAGCAGTGGTGATGAAGGGTTTCGAAATCTTACCGCAGCTACAAATTGCTTGCCAGACCATTCCAGCTGTTCATTGAAGCAGTGGTGATGAAGGTTTCGAAATCTTACCGCAGCTACAAATTGCTTGCCAGACCATAGCTTTGTTGCCAAATTTTTCGACTTCTATCGATGTCTGGGACTGGTTCAACACTAGCCCTTCTCGCACCGTATAATATTGTGGTCCCGGCAAGGATTTGTAATCGAGTTTCACGTAGGTTTCGTCGTCCATGATAATGCAGTTCAAATTTCCAGCAAGAATCGTATTGTACAGCTTACGAACCCTCGGCCTGATCGATGCTTCTTGTTTCGAACTACGTTTTGGTTGTTTCTGCTTCTTACAGGTTCGAGGATTCAAACGTTCTTTACCACGAAGAACATTTGACTTCGAAGTGCCCACTTCTTTGGCCACATCCCGAACTGAAACCTCCTTCTTTTGCTCGAACGCCTTCACTATACGTTTATTCAACTGAGGGTTAGCAGGACCTTTTTTTCGACCCGTTTTCGGTTTATCCTCAAAGGTGTTATCCTCACCGAACTTCCTGATTGCATTTCGCACGGTTTTTTCACTCACTCCTTCCATTTTTGCTATCTTTCTCAGTGATAGTCCGCGTTCAGTGCACCATTTGTACACAATTTTTCTACGTTGTTCTGCTAAAAGTCCACGCATTTCGAAACAAACTAATGAAAACGAATAAACAACTGCACAAGTGGTTAGAAAAGAGTTTAAACAACAGGACGCAGCTATAAAAATTGACAGATTCTGAACCATTGCGAAATGGCAGCGGTTTTTTGTTGCGTCATCCACCATTCAATGGTAGTGTAGGGTAACAGAGGTATTTTGGCCCACTTTAGGATTGATTTTATTTTGGCCCACTTAGTAAAAATATCCATCAAATGTTGTAACATCTTCGAAAACTCATAAAACGCAATAGGTAATTTAATGTGATTAGCTTCAAATCGATGCAACATGGGTTACCTAACATCGTTTAAATCCATAAAGTTTGTTAGGTGGGCCAATATATATGAAGTGGCCAAAATACCTCTGTTACCCTAATTGTGCGAAATAGTGATCATGTTTTGAGACGAATCGATTAGTAGGTATTCAAAAACATGGCTTACTGTAAATCTTGAGAATAAAATGTGTCCTAAATTGAAAAGTGCGTTTGTTTTAAATGAAAAAAAAAACGATCTCCGAAGAGTTTGAAACCATTTCTTTCAATGGGAAAGTTTGACAATTGCTTAAATAATCATTTTAAAACATTTCACAATTTGGTTCAGGTACGTTGTAAGATCTTATTTATGTTCAAAGTAATGAGGTGAAGGGCTGAGATGGAAATAGGAGCTCAAATGAAATAGGGAGCGGTTACCCTTGATGCGATTCATAAATTTATAGTGAACTTCACGCTGTCGAGCGAAATTCAATTCTAGTTTTTTTTTCAAATGGTTGAGAGCCTTCTCATATGGGAAAGGCATAGAGTGAAACTTTGAATCATCTTTTTTCGGGAAGATAAGCTAGTTGATTCGAAATATTAATGCACCCAAACCACCGTTTACGTAAACTTTGTTTACGTTACCTCTTTTTACGTAAATCTTTTTACGAACAAAATTCCAAAAACGTAATCTTTTTTACGAACCAAACCCTAAAAAACCTGTTTTAATCCACCTAGTGGTGCAATGGTGCCTTTCTCATATAAAATATTGTAGAATTCTATTCAAAATTTTTCTCTTCGATTTTTGAAAGAAACCAAGGGATTTGTTTCGTACCAGTTTAATAATTCAATTATATCTCTTTAATAATTAAATTAAATCAGAGATTCCATCCGATGACGCGAAGAGTGGGTCTAGACATTGTAAAGTATTATGGAAATAATGAACAAAACTAAACCGCTCATCAAGCGGTTGTAGTGCCTGAATAAAGCAGGTATAGATTTATGATTTGTGTGCAAGCCGAGATAAGCCGGTCTTCTAGCGGGTCCAGGGCTAAATATAGGAATTTACAAATTTAGAGCAATAAAATCTTTCCACTAAGCTTTCGATAAGAGCCGAAATATGCAAACACACAGGATCGGTTTGAGCCGTGCGCCAAGATGTATGAAGTAAGAAAAATACTTTTATATATATAGTTAAGATTTTGTTAAAATAAAACACTTGCATTTCACTGCAGTCAGGACGTAAATTACTTTTCCAAAAGCAGCGGAAGTGTAATAGACCGCTATGAGTACTGTCCGGCCGCGAGACAGTTACACTAGGCTAATCCGAAAAAATCAGGTTTTTCGAAGGTAGGACCAACTATTAGAACCAGAAAAAGTTTCCTCCAACATCAATATTGTCATATCATCATTTTTGAGAATTTTTTTCAGAGTGCAACAAAACAAATTCAAATTTTTTGCATGATAAAAAGCATCATTCGAACAACATTTTTTAATTTTTTCGTGGAAAAATATTGAGAAATAAGTCGGTGAAGGGGTATTTTTGAGAACGCTTCTTAAAAATCATGATTTGCGGTGTCCACTGTATCTCAGCGCAGACTGATAAGAAGTCAACAAATCAAAGAAGTATAGATAGAGTAGATGTTTTTCTAGACCACAACGTTTTTGTTTGATTTTTTTTAATTATTTGAATTTTTGGTGGTTGTGCAAAGTGAAAACTACGATTTTTTACGAAAAAATTCGCCATTTTGTAGCTGTAACAAACAAGGAGTAACAAACAAGGAAAAGGAAAACGTAACAAAAGGAAAAGGAAAACGTTGGGATCTGGTTTTTTATATGTAGAAAGTGTGTGCAAAATTAAAAAAAAATGGTGCAGTAGTTTTTGAATGACGATGGACACGGAATTTCAAAACCTGCTTTCGAGAAAAACGCGCTTAAAATTTTTTGTCTATAAAATCAATGGAAACAATTTATTACTCATGGGAGCTAGTAGGGTCTAACAGTTTCACAAAATCACATTTTTTCTTTTGTATGCTTTTATAGTGAAACATTTCAAAAATGTTTGTCAAGTTTTTAAGTCTATCGAAGCAGAAATCTTGGACCTGTGTGCCGAGCTCTTACTTCTTCGCAGTATGAGATAAGCAAAGATGAAGGCCCCATAACTTATCGAGTTTTTCACCGATAGGCTTGAAAATTTCACAGAATATTCTTGAAAAGTTTTGCTATCAGAAAATAGAAAGAAAATAATAAATGATTTTTCAAAAGTGTTGGAACCAAAAAAGTATTGTACACCATTGCTTAAGGGGCGGGTAGGCCCTTAAGCAATGGTGTACAATATTTAACACACTTTGCCCTATAACTCCGGAACCGGAAATCGGATCCGAATGATATTCAGGAAATCCGTGTGGGATCGTGAGACCTTTCATTTGAATCTAAGTTTGTGGAAATCGGGTTAGCCATCTCTGATAAAACCTAGTGAGATTATTTGACACATACACGCAGACATTACTAAGCTCGATGAACTGATTCGAATGGTATATGACAGGTATATTTTAATAGTCGACTTAGAACATTCTTTTCCTGCAAATACTGATAATTTTCGTTACATAATTATCCATTATATTATACATATCAAATAATACATATACTAAGGAAACCTTTTTAACGTTGAAAATTAAAAATAACGTAAACTTTTTCTAGGTTGAAAATTCCAAATAACGTAAACTTTGTTTACGTCATAATTCGGTTTACGTACCCTCAATTATTACGTAAATGGAGGTTTGGGTGTACTCGAACACGGATGAAGTTTGTTGTGGTCGGTAGTGCTATATGCTCATAATGACGTAAAGTCTAATCCATTTTCTTAAAATTGGCATTAACATTAAGAATGCTTATATAACGCTAAGATACAAAAACTATCAATTAGAATCAATAGCTTGGCTTTCATCTCCAACTATACACTCACTGCTTGTTTCGCACATGGAACTAAAATCGAAACGATATAATCAGATTCCAGTCAAATCGAATGCTCCCTCTTTTTATCCCGCTCAATTTGCGAACTTGTTGCCAACGATATCATAATAGGTCTTATTCGATTTCATCCTCTGATTACGAATTCATTCAGGGCCTTCACCTTAAACCAAACAAGCAGTCTTTCGAGTTCGGCAGGGCTCGAAATTGAATTGGCTCGGTACGGTTCTGCGTGGAGGAATTTTCGCCTAGTAGTGCTCCATAAAGTCGCGCAAACGAACTGAATCCAATTTCGGTTAAAATTCATTAGCACATGGGCTGGCTCAAGGGTGGTAGGAAAATTCATTTATTCTCATTAACAATCACACCAACTTGCTAGAAGTACAAGTCTGTCCTTGACTGAAATGCTGGTCAGAAAATAACACGCTAGCCACCGTATCTTTGGCTATCAAGTACTACTAACTGACAAATTTTGCCAATATTGAGCACTGCCACGGAGAGCCATCAGGTTGGACATTTTATATTTTCCACCTTTCCGGATTCATTTCCAGCACCGGACGGGCGTGCGTGTTTCCACGTGTATTTTTCCCCCGGGGCACCTCCTTCTTCACTCCCTTCACGATTCCACTGGTCGTTAGAGCGAAGAATGCTTTCAGTGCCTGCTGGTGCGGAGAACTTTCCAACGGTGCTATTGTAGTTGAAGGTAACAAACTGTTAACATTGCTCATGGACGCTGTTTCGGAACAGCACGTGGTGCTGGACGTTTTGCCCTCGTCCATCGTTACAACGGTACTTTTAGTGCAGAAGATTTTCCGACCGCGTTGTAATTCCTAGCGTGATTTGGCCGAATATAGCTGGAAGATTGATTCAAGTTGTGCGTGGTTCGCTGACCGGGTGCTATTACCTGGGCAAATGGACGTTGGACGGTAGAAATTGAGACGAGCAAGGGTCAGAGAAAATTTGGCAGAAACTAATGTAGCGGACGGACTGAGAGGGCAGGCGGTCTCAATTGCCGCTTTCATGTTAGTTGAGAACCCCAGGTTTGACAGTACCGAAACTTTATCTTAATATGTACTCCACACATTAGCAGAGAAATTTTTGACTCCGAGAATCCAAGTTTCAGCAATCAGTTTTATTGTTTAAATACAATACACCGATTCATTACAAACGTTATTAATCGATTTCAATTGTTTAGCTCAGTGAAATACGTTGCGTTGCAAGTAAAAGGTAAAAGGTAAAAGGTAAAAGGTAAAAGGTAAAAGGTAAAAGGTAAAAGGTAAAAGGTAAAAGGTAAAAGGTAAAAGGTAAAAGGTAAAAGGTAAAAGGTAAAAGGTAAAAGGTAAAAGGTAAAAGGTAAAAGGTAAAAGGTAAAAGGTAAAAGGTAAAAGGTAAAAGGTAAAAGGTAAAAGGTAAAAGGTAAAAGGTAAAAGGTAAAAGGTAAAAGGTAAAAGGTAAAAGGTAAAAGGTAAAAGGTAAAAGGTAAAAGGTAAAAGGTAAAAGGTAAAAGGTAAAAGGTAAAAGGTAAAAGGTAAAAGGTAAAAGGTAAAAGGTAAAAGGTAAAAGGTAAAAGGTAAAAGGTAAAAGGTAAAAGGTAAAAGGTAAAAGGTAAAAGGTAAAAGGTAAAAGGTAAAAGGTAAAAGGTAAAAGGTAAAAGGTAAAAGGTAAAAGGTAAAAGGTAAAAGGTAAAAGGTAAAAGGTAAAAGGTAAAAGGTAAAAGGTAAAAGGTAAAAGGTAAAAGGTAAAAGGTAAAAGGTAAAAGGTAAAAGGTAAAAGGTAAAAGGTAAAAGGTAAAAGGTAAAAGGTAAAAGGTAAAAGGTAAAAGGTAAAAGGTAAAAGGTAAAAGGTAAAAGGTAAAAGGTAAAAGGTAAAAGGTAAAAGGTAAAAGGTAAAAGGTAAAAGGTAAAAGGTAAAAGGTAAAAGGTAAAAGGTAAAAGGTAAAAGGTAAAAGGTAAAAGGTAAAAGGTAAAAGGTAAAAGGTAAAAGGTAAAAGGTAAAAGGTAAAAGGTAAAAGGTAAAAGGTAAAAGGTAAAAGGTAAAAGGTAAAAGGTAAAAGGTAAAAGGTAAAAGGTAAAAGGTAAAAGGTAAAAGGTAAAAGGTAAAAGGTAAAAGGTAAAAGGTAAAAGGTAAAAGGTAAAAGGTAAAAGGTAAAAGGTAAAAGGTAAAAGGTAAAAGGTAAAAGGTAAAAGGTAAAAGGTAAAAGGTAAAAGGTAAAAGGTAAAAGGTAAAAGGTAAAAGGTAAAAGGTAAAAGGTAAAAGGTAAAAGGTAAAAGGTAAAAGGTAAAAGGTAAAAGGTAAAAGGTAAAAGGTAAAAGGTAAAAGGTAAAAGGTAAAAGGTAAAAGGTAAAAGGTAAAAGGTAAAAGGTAAAAGGTAAAAGGTAAAAGGTAAAAGGTAAAAGGTAAAAGGTAAAAGGTAAAAGGTAAAAGGTAAAAGGTAAAAGGTAAAAGGTAAAAGGTAAAAGGTAAAAGGTAAAAGGTAAAAGGTAAAAGGTAAAAGGTAAAAGGTAAAAGGTAAAAGGTAAAAGGTAAAAGGTAAAAGGTAAAAGGTAAAAGGTAAAAGGTAAAAGGTAAAAGGTAAAAGGTAAAAGGTAAAAGGTAAAAGGTAAAAGGTAAAAGGTAAAAGGTAAAAGGTAAAAGGTAAAAGGTAAAAGGTAAAAGGTAAAAGGTAAAAGGTAAAAGGTAAAAGGTAAAAGGTAAAAGGTAAAAGGTAAAAGGTAAAAGGTAAAAGGTAAAAGGTAAAAGGTAAAAGGTAAAAGGTAAAAGGTAAAAGGTAAAAGGTAAAAGGTAAAAGGTAAAAGGTAAAAGGTAAAAGGTAAAAGGTAAAAGGTAAAAGGTAAAAGGTAAAAGGTAAAAGGTAAAAGGTAAAAGGTAAAAGGTAAAAGGTAAAAGGTAAAAGGTAAAAGGTAAAAGGTAAAAGGTAAAAGGTAAAAGGTAAAAGGTAAAAGGTAAAAGGTAAAAGGTAAAAGGTAAAAGGTAAAAGGTAAAAGGTAAAAGGTAAAAGGTAAAAGGTAAAAGGTAAAATGTAAAAGGTAAAAGGTAAAAGGTAAAAGGTAAAAGGTAAAAGGTAAAAGGTAAAAGGTAAAAGGTAAAAGGTAAAAAAGATCGAAACGAGCAGTCGAAACGTCGGTCAAAAATATAACCGGTTTTATTGAGATCGCTGGAGTTGAATACATCACCATATTTCATTGCTTTTCTGGTCGTTTAATAATATTTTTAATAATATTTGAAGTTGAATAATAAATTCGCAAAATATCAGGAGGCCGAGTGTCATATACCATTCGACCCAGCTCGATGAAATGAACAAACGTCTGTGTGTATGTGTGTGTAACAAAAATGATCACTCTCTGTTTTGGAGATAGCTAAACCGATTTTCACCATGTTAGATTCAACTGAAATGTCTTAAAATATTCCAATTTTCATCTAATCCTTGGTTCTGAAAGTAGGGTGCTAAGTGTAAAATTGTCAATTTCAAGAAATTTTTTTTGGAAGCTACCTCCTTGTATTGGTTAATGAATTTCTATAGTTTGCAGGCCATGAGAGTATTTAACAAACCCAAGTAGCAATTTTTGTTACGCTAGCTTGTTTGTGACTAGTTTGCAACCAGATATTTGAGTGATTGTTACTAACATCTAACCACTTGCATGACTCAAAAAGCGCAGTTTCTACTAGTTGTTAAGTCGGCTAAAAATAAGTTGTCGTTACGTTGTAATGCCATGCTGAAATAACTTATCTTTTCATAACTTGAAAAAAAAATTGTTTCTAAGTAAACTAGTTGAAACTTAGTCACCATCGATATTAAAAACATTGAATGAATCCAGAATACTCTTCTACAGGCTCCGGCACTCGAAGTGTAACCAATTAAAAAGGCCATAAATTCAGTTTGGAAAATTACTTTTACTTAATTCAAAGTACAAAATGTGTAAAAATAATACAAAATTCAGAATCAATTCACTTTTGCTCGATATGACCACCTTTTGCCTTGACTATGGCCTTGAGACGGTCAAAAAACGAATCGCAAGCTGCCCGAATGTGACTTGCAGGTGTATTTTGGCCCACTCGCGGACAATAACTTTTTTCAGCGCCTCGAGACTGGTGTATCTTTTAGTTCGGACTTTGCTCTCCAAAATGGCCCAAAGAGAATAATCCATTGGATTCGCATCTGGTGAATTCGAGAGCCATTGCGTGGACGTGATGAAGTTCGGAACGTTGTTTTTCAGCCATTCTTGGTTCACTCGAGCTTTGTGAGACGGTGCCGAGTCCTGCTGAAACGTCCATGGTCTGCCACCGAAATGTTTGTCTGCCCACGGCTTCAAAGCAACCTCCAGAATACTTTCCCGATAATATGTCGCATTTACCTTGACGCCAGGCTCGATGAAAACGATTGGAGAGCGCCCATCTGCGGTTACAGCGGCCCAAACCATTATCTGTTGCGGGTGCTGCCTCCTGGTGGCCAATCGATGACTCAAATTCTCGTATGAACGGTCGGTCAAGTAAACCCTATCGTTTTGAGAGTTAACGAATTGCTCAATTGGAAAAATTTTCTCGTCAGAAAATACAATGTTCGGAAATTGACCGCTTTCGGCCAAACGAAGCAACTCCTTCGCTCTCTTAAATCTAACTTGTTGCTGCTTCGGTGTGAGATCATGCGCCTTTTGGATCTTGTAAGGCTTGACCTTCAGGTCATTTTTCAGTATGCGCGGATGTTACGGTCGGATATTTTCAGTTCTTTTGCCATTTGATTGGCACTTCATCGAGGATTTCGTTTAAGTCGCTTCTTCACTTTTTGAACCATCTCACGTGATGTTGCAGTCTTTTGATGACCACCTCCATGACGTTTTGCGATGCTACCAGTATTATTGTAACGAGTTATGGTGCGATAAACAAAAACTTTATTCACTTTAAGGTGTTTGAGCTCACGAACAATCGCTGGTTGTGATTTTCCATCTAAATATAAAGCAATCACACTATTACGTTTTAAATCCATCACTGATTTTTTTTTCGCGTTCACTTTTGGCAAAATGCTTTCTTGCGCTTGTAAACAATACAACTCTGAACTGTCATTTAGCAAATTCCTAGAGAGCTGATGCCCGTGCGTTAGCTGCGCGAGCGGTCTGAAGTTGGTTACACTTCGAGTGCCGGGCCCTGTATCATCAATAAAAAGCAGAAGAGTACTTCAAAACACAAACTTGATACAAGGTACAAATTTCACTACGACCCAAAAATTGTCGAGCGGAATTCTATTTTTTCTTAACTGCTTTTTATGCGCCTTCAATCAAAATCTGTTTATAAGGATATAAAAAATAAACAACAAAATAACCCTATATTCAGAATGCTCAAAATTATTGCAAGTAGAGTGATTTCTCATCATTTTAAATTCATATATCATGAAAATTATAATATCACAATCGATGTTCAATCCCTATATTATTTTCTTCGTGTTTATGACAGTGCATAGAACAAAAATTACTATTCTGCCTTTCACTATTTTCGGCAAAAAGTAATATCATGGTTTTATTTACGTTTCATACACTTCTTGAGACTCCATATTGTGTTCGCCATATTCAAGCCAACAAAGGTTGTTTTGTTTGCAATTTCGTTATCATAACGTTGGGAAAACCTACCGATAACTGTCTGAATCAATGCAGAAATTATATGTTATAATTATATATTATCTAAGTTATTGCTAGAATATTAATTTACAGTAACGATTCACATATACGTTAACGTATTTATAATGGTTTCGCAAAGGAAAATAAACCTTCTTTCAACTAGTAGCTAAAAACATAGCTGTGATTAAAGATATGTTTAGATTATGTAACGATAGTTTATAAATTATATTTAATTCAATATGACACAAAGATGTTATGATTGGAAACTTAAATAACTATTTCGTAACCACACGGAGAACCCTTCGATCATAAAATTGCGATATCGCAGATTTTGATTTTTGCGATAGTTGATTCAACTAATTTATTTTTGATTCAACCAATATGGTCTTTGATTTGCATATATTCAATTAGTTGAAAAATATGTTGTTTTGAATGCTGTCAAATGCCGGAGACAGTTGAAAGCAAAACAATAATCGCAATGCAAAATCAACCACTTTTTTAGTTGAAATCTGTTCGCGTCGCTTCAAAATGTCAATGAAAACAACATCGATGGTTAAAGCGTTTGGTGAAATTGTGTTCATTCGATTTAAGAAATTCACGATAACAAGTGTTTATCTAACAGCGGTGTTGTGATAAAGTTAACCTTGTTTAAGATGAAAAAGATTTGGTGACAAATTAGAAAATGTTAATGAATGATCATCTCGTAATCTTTAAGGTATGCGCAAAAATTTTATGCTTCAAATTCGATCATTGATTTACTTCCAGCAGACTGTTTTACTTCCAGCTGTTTGATACCGATGATGATGTTCATGCATTAGCAATAAAACGCTTTTTGACATGAATTTAATTTATAAAAGTAACAGGAGCGAAGGGTTTCAAACACACAGAACGTGCTGCGATTGAATGGCGCGTTTGAATTGCCGTCGCAAAATTCCAATTCCCAGCGGTTGATGCATCCATGCTCATATAAATTGACTAAAATTTTCGCAAATCAATAACATTATTCGAATTGATTCAACTATTTGCAATGTCTAAAACAAATAAAACCGATTTATTTTTCAACTAACAGAATTTTGTTTCAATAACAACACCAGTTATTTCAACTAAAATATTTGTTGAAATTGAAAGGTATGTGTCCTCACTAATTGACAGCATTTTTTTCAAACAGTTAAATTAGTTGTTTCAACCATCGTTTCTGCTAATCGAAAAACAAAAATGACAGTTTAGTTAAAGCAACAATCGATTAGTTGTACCAAATTTTAACCAATCGAATTCAGAAAATCAACTAATATTCTGGTTGAAATGGGATCGCGGGTGGTTCCGTGCAGTAATGTTATGATGAAACATTGCTGTCACCATGTTTTAACCAGTATAACATAAAAACATATTCGTGCTCTTGTTGCAACATAGTTTGGACTTTGTCGCATCAGAACTAGTTGCGGATTGCTACTTGGGAATAAACCACTACCGACTACTTGTATTTTTTTTTCCAAAATTTAATTCGTCATAGAATATCGTAAAAAAATTTGTAGGTCACATTAGTTTGTAGTTGAATAAACCGAATGTCACACTGCTGACATCCAGCTTTCGGTTCCAGATGTACCGACAATGATAATCCACTTCACTTTCTCACATATTATTGAGAATATGAAAATGAGAAAGGCATCATTACCAGGGCTTGTATTGTGAATCCTCAAACGAACGAAGCAACAAAAAATATCTGCTGTGAACACTTTGCTTAACATAGCTGAATGAGAGACCTATATTAGAGAGAAACTGGATGCGTGAGAGTATATGCTACTGAGCAGACCAATTCCCCTTGCCAAGTAAACTGTCTGTGCTCTCAGTCTCAGTTAACACATGAACTAAGCAATCCATGACAATGTAATGAAATGAAGGGTTCGCTCTCGTTAGTATTGTACGAGAAAGAAGACCTTGCCTCGCGGTGTGCTACAAGACGCGAAGCAAAGTCATATAGGCAATGTTTACGGTTTATTTTTAAAAAGTAGGTTTACAGAAATCATTTTTAACAAAATGTTCGCATTCCAAGACCAAATTTGATCACATTTCAAACATACTTTAAACATTTTATAGCAGAAGTTTTGCATTTGAGCCCATTTTCAAAACGATCAATTTGTTTCTTGGCAGTTTACACTGTTTATATATCCTAGAAACACTAAAAGCAATGTTCTTTAAATTAACATTCATCGGAACTAAAAGTTATGAAACTAGTTTCCTCGTAGGCATCTACAATATAAGAACCATTCATCAAATGCTAACCTCATGAAGCATAGGTCTCAGCAAGCGGGCATATTCATGAACTAATGAACGAACGAAGCAGCTCTCCTGGCTTGGGTTGCGCTGTGAATTCTACCTGACATACGAATGTGTGTGAATAGCACAGATGGTGAAACCCTTTCGTTCATATTCGTTGCTTCAATTTGCAAGCCCTGATCATTACACCACCAGGTGGATTAAAATAAGTTTTTATTGTAGATCTACTATGACTAACCTGTTGTCCGCGATATAAAAAGGGAACCACTGCCATAGAGAATTATAAAAACATTTTTTGGGAACGGGTATAGCGTGATGGGTTAGTTGATGCCTTTCAAGCAAACCCACCTGGGTTCGATCCCCAACCCCACACATAGGGTCAGAAAGCTTTTCTAGCTTAAGATAAGATGAAACAAAAAAAAAGCTTTTTTTCAATAATAATTAAACTTGATTAAAAGTAGTTTTGATTTTTTACATCTACTTTAATATCATTACGTTGCGAAGTCCACTAGTAGTAGTATAAGGAACAAAAATGACTATTCAATCAGTTTATTATTTTTTGTCAAAACGTTGCTTTGGAACAAGCACTATTCTTCTGATCATCAACCATAAATTATTTTCCAGGTTTTAGGTGAGTACAAAAATCGTTGATGTATGAAACAAACATCGGCGGTCACAAGTGATTTCCTTGAGGAACTGAACACCGGTTGCGATTTCGATCTTATTCGAGTTGACGTGTCTGGCTAAGTTGATCAAAGCTTACGATTCTTATGGCTGTTTTTGTTAAAATCATTTTTCTTATTTTTCATTTTATACTGTTAGTGTACAGTAGCAGTTTCCGTTACAATCTACTTGACGGAGATTGTTTGTAAAAAAGTGCACTAGCTTATGTATGCAAATTTCTAGTTTTTTCCGGAAGTTGTAAGCCTTCTCTAAATCAATGTTAATTACAACGAAAGTGATCGTACCGGTTTCCTTAACCATTTCACGATCATAAGATGTGCAGGACGAAATATGTCAGTATAAGACAATAATTTAGCTATTAGGGGTGTAAATTAAGAGAATATCACCAGAAAAACACAGCAGGGTGTATAAGTTTCTTATAATTTCATGGGAAATATTTTTGCCTATGATTCTTAGAAATAAATAAAAGATGAGTTGGGTTTATGAATTCGTAATTTAATTTATTGCTTCAATTGCTTTAATTATCAGGATAGTAAAATAAATAGTTAGTTATGGCATTCTACGAAACGATTTCATGTACTTGTGGACGTTGCGCATAACACATTTCTAATGTGTTCTATTTTCTATACATAATTTTGCACAAATTTTTCGGTGCAATAAAGATTGATAGCTCTTTTTACTTATTCGTTCAGAAACACATTTGTCGCCTTGGAAATAAATTTTCTTTAACATTCAGTAAAAAAACATCGATTTAATAGTAATTGAAGAATCTATATCGATTTTTATAGAAGGGAAACATAGTTCCCTTGAGCGTTAAGGGGTTAAAGTTAAATGTAGCGGAATGCGCCCGTCGCGTTTTTGATCAATTATTCAAAAACAAGACCGATTTTCGAAAAACTAAAAACACTTAAGTTTTCGCAATTTCGAATTTATCACAACTAAGTATACTTAGAATTTTAATTTTTTTTGCCGAGTCGTAATTGGTTTTTGAAATGTATAAACGGCTACTGTTGCGTTCCACATGGATGGTTTTAGAACTGAAAAGTAGTGTTTGTAGCAGAATTTCATATAGAATCTAAAAATTCAACCTTAAAATTATAAAACTTTAGCACAAACAACTGAAATTTGAAAAGGTTTTCCGCTTTTTTTCATTGCTTGCGCGCTACTGTTTCGTATTGAGATGGTGTGAGAAATGCACGGTGGGCACGGTGGCATTTTATCGTGAGTAAAAAAAAATCGTTTATTTTCTAAGTAACTGTCGTTTATAATGCTAGTAGTGTCCAAGTCTGTTAAGTTCAATGCATTGTTGTTGCTGAGGCAATAATGCATGGCTGTGTAATATAATATAATAGGCGAAATAAAAAATTCTATTCATTTTACTGAATAGAGGATCAGAACATAATTTATTTGCCACAATCTCCATATAATTGTATTAGATAATAAAAAAAACGCGAATAAACATCGTCAAGCAAAACAAAGTCTTGGTATTACGTTTATTGTGGAGTTTGGCCGATTCATAGCATAGCTTTAATTACATAGGTAGTGCTGCGATCCGACGATCGACAGGTGGAAGCAGTACTATGACGAGCATCTGAATGGCGAAGAACAAGATACAGAGAACGGTACAGGAATCAATATGGGTGCACGCTCAGCCGACGACAGATTCCCAGCCCCTGATCTGTCGGAGATAAGTGAGGAGATCGGCAAGCTGAGGAACAACAAAGCCGCGGGCAATGACCAGCTGCCAGGCGAGCTGCTCAAACATGGAGGAGAGGCACTGGCTAGAGCGCTGCACTGGATGATTTCTAGGATTTGGAAGGAGGAGATTCTATCGCAGGAATGGATGGATGGAGTGGTATGTCCCGTCTACAAAACGGACGATATGCCAGATTGTTGCAATTACCGCGCAATCACATTGCTCAACGCCGCCTACAAGGTACTCTCCCAAATCCTTTGCCGTCGTCTATCACCAATAGCTAAGGAATTCGTAGGGCCGTACCAAGCGGGATTTAGCATACTGGAGCCCGCGCTACTGCGGATCACATATTCGCGATAAGACAAGTACTCCAGAAATGTCGTGAATACAACGTACCCACGCATCACCTATTCATTGACTTCAAAGCGGCATACGACACAATCGATCGAGAACAGCTATGGCAGATCATGCACGAATACGGTTTCCCGGATAAACTGACGCGATTGGTCAAAGCAACGATGGATAGAGTTATGTGCTACGTCCGAGTATCTGGGACGCTCTCGAGTCCCTTCGAATCTCGGAGAGGACTACGTCAAGGTGGTGGACTTTCTTGTATCTTGTTCAATATTGCCCTGGAAGGTGTGATTCGAAGAGCGAGGATCGACAGGAGTGGCACGATCTTCCGAAAGTCCGTACAACTTTTTGGCTTCGCTGACGATATTGATATTGTTACACGTAACCTTGAGAAGATGACGGAAACCTACATCGGACTGAAAGCTGAAGCTAGGCGTATCGGACTAGCCATGAATGCGTCGAAAACAAAATACATGAGAGGAAGAGGCTCTAGAGAAGAAACACTACGCCTCCCACCACGAATATTGATAGACGGTGAAGATATCGAGGTGGTTGACGAGTTCGTGTATTTGGGCTCACTGGTGACCGCCGATAATGACACCAGTAGAGAAATTCATAGACGTATTTTGGCAGGGAATCGTGCGTACTTTGGACTCAGAAAAACCCGAAATTGACCATCTACAAAACGCTCATTAGACCGGTTGTTCTTTATGGCCACGAGACCTGGACTATGTTGGCAGAGGACCAACGCGCCCTCAGTGTTTTCGAAAGAGAGGTACTGAGGACCATCTATGGCGGAGTGCAGATGGAAGACGGAACGTGGAGACGGAGTATGAATCACGAATTGCAACAGCTGTTAGGAGAACCACCTATCGTACGGACAGCTAAAATCGGACGTCTACGATGGGCTGGGCATGTCATAAGAATGTCGGACGACAGCCCAGTGAAAATGGTTCTTGAATCTAATCCGACTGGTACAAGAAGAAGAGGAGCGCAGCGAGCAAGGTGGATCGATCAAGTGGAGGGTGATCTCAGAAGCATCCGTGAGTGGCTAGCGACGAGCAGCCATGGACCGAGTTATGTGAAGACGTATGCTTGATACAGCAAAGGACACCCCAGGCCTATAGCTGTTAGGTAAGGTAAGTAGTACTGCGATCCTATTGACACAAAGAAAAATAATAATATAACAACTTTTTACTTATTCGAAGATGACAATGAAACTCAATTAAAATGAAATATAAATTTGGTAGTTATTTCAGCCCAGTATTTAATTTTAACAGTGTTTCATTCGATAAGGAAATTGGACCGCACTCTTTGCCAGGTGAATACTTTTACATAAATTTTATCTCAACGGCGAGAAGGGTCTGGTGAATGACTGTCAAAGATACCGAAATTACTTGAATGTTTTCTTGTATTCAAACGTTCTTTTAAAGGAGAATCCATGCTTGCTGCCAAACTCAGGCATATACATGGTAAGCAAGTTAGTCAACACATATGCATATAACCTCATGTTAGTGATTCATAATTGCTCATGATTCATAGTTCTAGTGTAATAGTAATCACTAACAATAACAATTGAACTAGGATGTATTCAAAATGTGAAGGATTCAAAAATCCATTACGAATCAATGAGTTTTTTTTACAAGCCAACAAAACGGGTGGTAAGCCCACTGCGCTCAATCACTGAAAATACTGAACTCAAGCGGGTAAAATTTTGTACGCCTCTTTTTAGACTACATTTCACCTTAAATTCAAGAATACCTGCTGGTAATATTGATGTTAAGGTTGCCTTTGTCCGAACGATAGACAAAGGCTATTTCCTGTCCGCTTTTACTATATCTGCAATGACTAAATTGTTGCTACTCAAGCTGTTTGCACTACTATTTACTACACATACAACTTTCTGCGGTGCTCAACCATGGTACATAGCAATGAAGCGTTTCACTACAATATTACTGCGAATGCAATTACTTCTCGGCCTGTAAATTACATGGAATACAAAATGTGATATCAACAGTTTCACCAATTTCATCGCGCTAAACCGAGGGCATGAAATTTGATTGATATAATTAATAACTCGCCGATCTCCGGAACGAATTTACGCACACAGCGTTATTGATTGATACGGCAGCGTGGCAGCGAGTGCAAAAGGGTTCTGTCTTGGTGGTGGTGGTGGTAATCCAGAGCGGAATGCAGGGCACACATGTCTCTCTGTTTCACTACAGTTTCCCTATCCCGCTCCTGATAGCAGTGTTCCGGAAAAGGTCGTCATCCCGGGGGCACTATCAAATGGTGCTACCTACGTACACATACATGGGAACACACACAAACACACCCACGCACACATGAGTGACTCTCCCGTCCGCAACAGCAGCATCACTCACGTCCAATTCCCATTTGATCCTCTACGCAGACAGTGTATGAATATTAAATGTTGCCGCCCGGTGCTTTCATATTGTATCAACAGCGAAGGAAATTGATATTTGATGATTTATCACTCATCGCTGTCAGGTTTGGGTTGTCACCCGGTTCGGTTGCACCTAGTGACAAACCGGTCGGTTGCGGAACCCGCAACCGGCTTGGGAAAAGGCTAGAATTCCAAATCCCGGACAGGATTTGTGCTCGATTGTGTCCGATGTGGCTGCTGGCTTCGGTGCTCAATCATTACTCGCTATAGCGGTGTTCGGTTCCGTGATTAAATCTATGCCAGATTTCGTCGTACTAGAATTTTCTTCAATATTTCTTCTTGAATCCGAACGGTAAATTCTATTTAAACCTTGTCAATGCCTTTGAAGATTTTGGTTTTGTATTGATCTGTCACCTTTAACATTATCCATAAGAGGAATTTCAGAAAGCAAAATGTGGAATTAATCAGTTTTTCTAAATCATTGTTGAGGGAGCTCACTGCTCACCGATTAAAACTTGCGACCAAAGATTATTCGCTTAGCACTTTAGGAAACAAGATTTATTCCAGTGGAAGCTCTTTCCAATTCCACATAATTAAAATACTCTGACAAAATACTCATACCCTGCCATCTGGGATTGAAATACTGACTGATGGAAGGAAATCCATCCATCCACTAACATCGGATGGTTCGTTGCTTTTCGTTTGCGACTCTCGAAATAAGTTTCTGCAAAAAAAAAAATGATGATACATCTCCATACGATGGTTGTCAGAAAAATTCCGCACATTAAATTATTCAGTCTGGGCATGTGTTGTCTTCAAAGATCCACGCCCTACTACTGTTCCAGCCTTTCGCCCCTCGAAACGCGCCCATCCGCATGGTCCATGGCAATTTGGGTCATAACGAAAGCTCATATGCCTAGACGTCGTCAACAGCCGCCTCTTGCAATTTCTCCGCATCAATGATAACGAGAATGATTATGATGATGGGATGGTGAAGGACAGGGCAGAAGGCTGGGCAACGACTGGAAAGGCGGAGGATTAGTCCAAAAAGTGAACAAAAATGCTCATCAAGCCTTGTAGGCGCACGGGAATGAAAATAGCCTATAGAAAGCGGTGAATTTTGAAGCCCGTAAATCCTTAACTCGTCAAATTATGTGGAGTAGCTACTTTAACCTAATATCAGCTCCAACGACGGGTACTCATGCTACACGGCAGTCAAAAATTTCACTTGATCCGATGAAACTGAGCCCCCAAACGAACTTCTGCTAGGTGGGTAGACTCGCATAGTAAGTCATTATAATTCTTGCCATACAAATTTCGGCAAAGTGCTTCATTTTTATGATTTTGATTGAAGCACGGGAGGAGATCTCGGCTCAAACGGTATACAGGGAAAGGAAAAGTGCTCTCAGCGAGATGAAACAGTTCAATTTTGAACAAAGCTGGAAAATCCCGACCAGTTCTGGGAAGAGAACCGAGACCCTTTGCTGCCGGGATACGACGCTGATGAGTTTGTCGACATGTGGCAGCATCTTTCCTCAAATTACGCAGCACTAGACTGGCTTTAAGGCTTGACACCGGTGGCGGAGATCGAAGGTTGTTTTCTAGTAAACAGATACTTGATGAGTGCAGATCACTCTCATCACTCGCTGATTTCGGGCTAAATTAAATTCAAAACTTCTGGAAATCGATTTTTCATTATAATATTAAGTGGATTTCTCATCATAGTAGTTCATGGTTTCAAGTTTCAAATTTATAAACCAAATTTTATCAGCACGTACATACTGTTTTCAGCATGCAGACAACAAGTAAAAATGAAAAAGCCACAGTAGTTTAAATACATACTGACTACCAAGTATACCAATAGGAAAGCGATTGCAGTCGGACGAGAAAAATGTTTACGATTATCAAAGCTTTTCTAGTAATAACTTTTGCACGTTTTTATAAAAAAAAGGAAATAGATGAAGTCTTCATGATTGTAATTATGTGGTTATTCCCAACTTTTATCAGAAGCAAACGAGTTTTTGAAAAAGGATAAGGGGAACAGACAAAAAATGAAAAGTTGCAAAATTTCAGGCATTTCCATGAAACAACCTTTATTGTTTATTTAATGAAAAAAAAATAGAAATTAAAATAAAATAAATAAAATTAAACTTGGGCCTAATTTTATTTTCTTCTTTTAGTTGAAAAACGAAGCCTTAGGGGTTTAACTCAATCTCGGCAAAGTCTCAGAATGGAAAGATTAATACTTTTACAGTGATGTTTTTTAATCATGACCCGCACGCGCGAACCCGGATCAGGGTCATTTCGCTGAATGCCATTTCGCCGAAAGGGTCATTTTGCCGAATCCTGAAATCGTCTTAAAATCGTAATTAGAATTGATTCAAAATAAAGACAAATGAAAGATGATAGCGTTAACGCCCGTTTTGTTGACCTATAATTTTACTTTTTGAATAAAGATTCATTCTTGTACTCTTGAATAAAGATTGATTCATGAACCTCAGAACGGAGTTTCCAAGAAAATTTGTTGACTATTAGCTACTAAGCATCAAAGCAATTGCATAGGTGTATCTACCAGGCGAATGTATAAGGTATTTTTCGTTTATTAAGTGAAAATGAAAAAATATCTAATGCGGCTATGTTTCTGCTTTACGTCTGCTTAGCGGTTCAAATTGAACTGACGAGTTTAACACTAAGCAGTTCAATTGCTCTGCACAGATGTGTCAAAGACGAAACGTAAAAATAATAAAAACAAAATTAAATGGATTGCAGTACCGACTTTTGAATTTTGAATTCATTTTTACACCGCGATCTTAACTGAAACGTTGCTAACAATAAACTGTCAAAGTTAGGATTCGATCAGTGGCGCGACTTCCAAAATTCCAAAGTATATTTAAAGACAATGAGAGCTTTAATTTGAACCACGGTTCGTGAAAATCAGTTTAACCGTTGCGGAACCGAAGTAAGTTCAGTAAGAAGGTTGAAAATTTTCACTAATCGCACTGTAATACCGGAACCGGAAGTCGAATCTGGATCAACGTTTCGGAGAATTTTTAAAAAATTTTAAAACCTCACATTAAGGTCATAAGACCTAAATTTCTAAATTTGTGAAAATCGGTTCAGCCATCTCTGAGAAACGTTTGTGACTATTTTTTTCCTTTTTTTCTTGCATTTCATGCATATTTTTTGGTTCGGATAAAGATAAAATTTAACAGCAGTCGATGGGATTATAAGATCTTTCATTTAAATCTGAGTTTGTGGAAATCGATCGTATGTTCGAGCCCCAACATGGAAGGATTCGTAGTGTCAGTAGCGTCGTAGCACTAGCCATGCAATGGTTCTGTGCACTCTGAATCGGCTGCGAAGTCTGTTGAAACAGAAGGTCAAATTCCACTACAGGAATGTAATACCAAGGCTTTGCTTTCTTTGTGGAAATCGGTTCAGTAATCTCAGAGAAAATTGAGTAACATTATTTGTCTCATACACACACAGACATTCTGTGATCTCGACGAACTGGGTCAAATGGTATATGACACTTGCCTCTCCGGGCCTCCGTTGTAGAGTCGGTTCTCGCAACGATTGCATATTCTTTCTGTATGAGAAAGGCAGAACCACGTTTTCTAAACTGGGTATTGCAAAACTAATGCACGTATCAACATCAACCAAACGTCATTTCATTCATTAGATGTCTCTCTAACAATTAAAAGTGCCAAAATAGATCGAAAATCTGAAAATGGTCGTCATTTTTTTTTGGAAATTCGATACGGGAGCGGGTCATTTCGCCGAAAGTCGTTTCGCACTAGCATATCATTCTCATATCATATCATATCATTCTCAAAGGAACAGAATGAATCTACCTAAATTTGTCATAACAGTTGGTTCAATGCAAAAATGTTTAAGAACAGTGTTTATATGGCAAGTGAAAGGAATTTTTACCGAGGGGGATGTTTCTAATGATAAATATGCTAGCGTTTTACTCAACTTCGCTTAACTTGATTCTTGTATGCGTCATTTTTTCCGATGTTTTAATAATATGAAAAGTAAGCCTCGCTTCTCAGATCTTTTTTAGTATCTCATCCATTAATCTACACTTTTCATGAATATTCACGAATAGTTTTTCAGCTTACTGCATGTGTAGCATGGTTACTGCTATGACAACACGTATACTAATATTATTGACAGTAATCAGTGAGTTGATTTCATTTTCAATAGAAATCCTAAACCAGTCATGTTCGAATCTGTTAATTAAACACAAACGCTTCGTAAGATTGAAAGATGGTGAGTCAACTTATCAGCCTATTAATTTCTAATTCAACCTATTATTCTAGGAGTAATAGCTTGTAACTCCATGTATTGAAAATGTGAACATTGAAAATAATCGTCAGGAAAGAAATGACGCAAGGAAGAAGTTTCAATGCATTTTGCTCTCTAAAAACCCTAATGTCTACAGATGTTGAATGTGCTAGGTGTAAAACACATTCCTAATAATTCTTCTGTTTCAGGAAAGTACATTGTGTCTAATCTGCAGGAGCTATTGATGTATTCAATAGACCAACACGGACTTTATAGCAAATTAATTGCCACATTCATGATTCCGTCTATTTCACTCGAACAATGCCTGTTCAAAATTTTGTAATTCAATAAGAAAATATTGGAATTTAATAAGAAAATAAAAAAAACATTAACATGTGATTCGAAATATAAATAAATTTGTAAATAATAGTATGTCGTAATATTATATGAATAAAATCTATCACTTTGAAATGACATAAGTTGATTATTGCCGCGAATTCACGATGAAAAAATAATGATCATTTTGCCAAAACTAGCCAGTGACTTTTTATCTCTCATTTGACTACCAAATGCAAAAAAAGTTCACTTTTTAAACTACTAGTTACTTGTAAGAACTTAAATAGCAAAATTCAAATTATAGTAGAGAAAGGTCTAAGCAATAAAACATAAACACTTAGGTGGACAGAAAAACTTTGTTTACTGAGCTGTCAGTCATTTCTCTCCATTGAGATATTTGCGTTGATGTTTTATCCGTTACAAAACATATAGAAAATATTCATACTTAAAAAAGCCTGTCACTAATAATGAAATTGCTATATTAGAAAACCAACAATTGAAGTTATTAAAGCTTGCATTATTCTCAGATTGGTGGTTGGTGCCAATCGAATTGTCAAAACATCAGAGCTCCATCACAAACCACACGAAACATACACGAAACAACCGCAAACCACGGCAACACACTTTTGCGACTGACATACATCATACCTTCGTCTGTTATCCTAACACGCAGTCTGTGTGTACGCCTTCCGGTTCTTCAGCTGGTAACCGGCCTTCATTTTTGATGCTACACCATTCGTATTGATTTTCCTTCCACATTCCACTTCCCCAGGTGCCGGGCCCATGAATCGCCCATGCTCCACAAATCGGGCATGTAACTTTTTCCAGCTACCGAGTGAGTGGGCTGTAATCACAGCGACAGGACCGAACCGAGTCCGAACGAGACGAAGAATCTTTTTGCCGGTGTGTGTTTGTTTCGAATTTCTATATTTGGCAAAAATCTGCAGCAGTAGCAGCAGGTGGAGGGTGTGCTTTGAGAGTGAATTAAATTAGTGTTTTTTTTCTCTTGATATCGATCGAATTTGGTATGAGCATAAAATCGTTAGTGTTACAGGTTTGCGATGACTGGTTGATTTTAGTAGCATGATGATTTCAGTTTAAAATATTGGTTGTTTCGATTTTGGATGTTTCAAGTCCTTCGCCACTGATCCGGAAAAGTATATACTAATTTCATCGGTAATGTTTTGATCACATCAGTAAATGGGAAAATATTTCCCATGTTTTTTTTCAGTTGGTAATAAAATTTTATCGATCGATGTGGGAAAGATTGAAAGCAGTAACATTTTACGTTTCTTATCACCCGGCAAGAATAAGTCTATTCGATTCATTTTCTTGACTAAATAATTGGTAGAAAAAAAATATATTTCCAGTGGAAATAAAATCCCGAAAAAATTTTATTTCCTAATTTCGAAGAAGAGTGCAATGCTAGAACAAAGCATGAATGCACGTTTCCTCAAATCGGATTCCGATCCGACATCAGCTAAATTAATTTTGTTTTGTGGTTGCCGGCAAAAAAAATTACAAGAGTTAGCTAAGTTGTGCGGCAACACCATAGAAAACCGGATCGATACAAATCTCTCTATTTCCGGCAAAAATCCATTGCTTTTTTTTGAATCTACAGAGACAAAAAAAGCATCGGCCCGAAACATAAAATAACCACCGAAGAAGTCCAACCGAGCGGCCGCAACCGCCAGGAGGAGTTCCACACCGAGTGAACACCGGTTACGCATAACTAATCCGAGATAGACGGGGGAGGGGAGGTAGAAATCGTGATGTAGCTTCCCATGAAATAATGCCCTGACCGAGGGCACGGGCGCTTTCTGGTTTTACGGAAGCCGGGTCTTTTTTGTGGCCATGAAAAAAAAGATGCATGGAGCTGATTGAGCCTTGGAACTGCACTGACCATCCTTGTGTACGCAGCCGATCAAAATGCGTAGTAGTGCAGCTGGAATGGAAAAACTTTTCCAACTATTTTGAGAGTTTGCACGATAGTACGAGTGTTCGTGTTTTTGAACATTGTGATATTTCCACAGACGAGCAGCCTGGAGTTAGAAGAGAAATGAATGAATATATTAAATTTGAGGGCCGGAGCATTCAATGCAAATTTGCTTGGCGTTTGAGTCTTTCTCTTATAAAAAGGCTGTGAAACTGCTGCACCAATCAAACTCCGAAGTCCCAGTGTCATATACCATTCGATTCGTTTCGTTTAAATAAAAATCTTTCTGTCTTCCTGTGAATATACGTGTGTTTTTTAGAATAAAAAACTTTCATATTAATAAGATTCCTATTGGCTGTGTAGGATACTTTTTTTTTTGTCTGTAAAATAAATATCAACAAAAAAATACAGGCATTTTCGAAATGATTGAATGTTGTTTAAATTGATTACCATTTCCAATCACCATTATGTCATTGTACTATTGTTCTACATGAAAATAATTAGCCTCTTTCTAGTTTATATGTTTTGTATCAATAAAAAAGTCAAATCTGTTATGTAAATAAAAATGTTCAATGCAAACGGCGCTTGCAGCTGACCGACTGACAGTATGCATAGTGTCAGTAGGATCGGCTGGGAAGTCTGTTAAAACAGAAAGGCCAAATTTCACAAAAGGAATATATGATGCAAGGACTTTTCTTACATATTTATACTGCTGATATTCAGTATATGATGGTTGTATACAAATTTCGGTAAAATAATAGTCTATTCTTATTAAACATCGGAATGTATTTTAAAATACGCATTAAAATAATTTTCAAACGTTCTTACAAAATTTCAGATTGTTTTGATCAAATTGATACTTCAATGAGCCTGAAAAACCTGTAAAATATGTTTTTTCAATATTTTCCAATATGGCATTTATGGTAACAATGTATTGAATACAACAGGGCTCATACAACGTAAGAGTTTATGATATCTAAACAACCGGAAGCATGAATATGTTTATATATCAGAGAAAAATACATTCGTAATAAGAAAAAAAAGCTTGCTTCATTTAGAATTGGAACAAACTTTTGCTCATATTGTGGCGCTTCTGGTGGACGGATTTGGAAGTTCTTGTCGCCCACGTGTCGGAAATTTTGTCAGCTTCACGTATGATTTTTGACATTCCGCAAATCGACTGTACTTCGTAAACAATCAACATGGAAGCCGAAAGAAGGGAAACAATTGTGCACAGTTATTTGAAAAATCCATTGTGGTCTGCATCTAGGCTAACTAAACAGCTGAAATTGCCTAGAAATACCATATGGCGCGTTATCAAACGGTATAAGGAAACATTGACGACGATTCGGAAGCCTCAAGCCAATCGTCGAAGTGGAACTGTCGACCGGAAACTGCGTGGTAAGATTTTGAAGACGATTAAGAGGAATCCTAATCTGTCGGACCGTGATTTGGCCAGAAAATTCGAGGCTGCCCATAGTACCGTGAGAAGAACTCGACTCCGGGAAGGAATCAAGTTGTTTCGAGCTAGCAAACAGCCAAATCGGACCATAAAACACAATAGTGTGGTCAAAATTCATGCTCGGAAACTATATGACCAGGTGCTGACCAAGCTCGACGGGTGTCTTCTGATGGACGATGATACCTATGTCAAGGCTGACTTCGGGCAAATCCCAGGTCAAAAATTTTACTTGGCAACGGCTCGTGGGGATGTTCCAGCCAAATTAAAAGTTGTTTTTGCCGACAAATTTATGATTTGGCAGGGCATTAGCAGCTGTGGCAAAAAACGAAAGTTTTCGTTACAAATAAGACAATGACATCGAAACTATACCAAAAAGAGTGTCTCCAAAAACGAATTTTACCGTTCATTCGATCCCACAACCATCCCGTATTGTTTTGGCCAGATTTGGCAAGCTGTCATTACAGCATAGTCGTTCAAGAATGGTAGGCAGAGAAAGGGGTCCAGTTTGTTCCGAAAAACCTTAACCCACCCAACTGCCCCAGTTCCGCCCTGTTGAGAAATACTGGGCAATCATGAAGAGGAGACTCAAGGCAAAGGGAAAGGTTGTCAAAGACATCAATCAGATGACGACCTGGTGGAATAAGATAGCTAAAACGAATGGACGAAAAAGGTGTGCGCCGCCTAATGAGCCGTGTTACAGGAAAAATTCGAGAATTCCTACGAAACCGTGACGAATAATTTTATCAGTATTTTTTATGATGAAGTATGAAGAAAACGCTACATTTTTATATGAAAAGATCTTGAATTCAATAATAAATAACTGAAGTACAGGCAATTGTCTTTGTTCCAATTCTATCTGAAGCAAGCTTTACGATTTGTATTTTTCAGTAGAGTCATTCATCTCAAGTTGCTCAAGAGGTAATATATACCATCGGAAGTACACGGAAAATCCAGCGATGGCAAAATAAGTAAAATATTAGTTGTTTTTTTCTGAATATGATTGGTTAAAATTTGGTACAACTAATCGACTGTTGTTTGAACTACACTGTCAATTTTCATTCATCGTGCTGGCAGTTTAGCAATGACACCCAGCCAAGACACGTACCACAAACGAGTAATGCAGCGTTACAGTTGAGCAATGACATACACCCTAAGGAAAAAATGAAACGTTTCAATGAGGTGTCAATCGCGCAACTGAGCAATTACACAATTACAATGTATTCATAAAAGCAAAAAAATGTCTTAGGTTTTTTAACCAATTATTCAGTTATTTGAACTTAAGACGCCTATTGCAATAAATATATTTTGCTGCTAGTCTCTTCGAAGGGTATCTAATCATTTACCGCTTGAACAACGCAATTTTGCCTAAGTCGCTGCTTATGCGTTATCACTAAACTCACAGAAGATATAGAAATGCAACAAGAGATTAATATTCCCAAGAAGGAATTAACCAGCAAAATGTTTACACGGCATTCTGAAATTTTTCCTCCACTTGCAGAATGGCTTGGTGGAAGAATTTTTTTGATTTCGTTTTCAAGAATGTAGTTGATAAGTCTAATGCTACAGATGCACTTTCAAGGAAATACAAGTAGTACCACTTCACTTTAGCAGGAATTTTTTAAGCGTTAAGCGTTTTTAATTACATTGACATGAACTGTCCAAAAATACATTACTCACAGCTGAAATTAAAACATTTATACTGTGGCAATATCTGTTTAATATATTAAAAACTAGTTTTACAATAAACTCTTACAGGCCCGTACCCAGGATTTCGTTTCGGTAGGGGCCCAAAGATAAAAAAATAATGTTACTGAAGACTGCTGATGTACCTAATTCTCAGTGTAAGGCACACCGGTGTTTTTAACCGACACTTTAAATATTTCTACTGGAACTGTTACTGTATAACATTTCTTTATGTTCACTGTCTTGTTATTTCTGTATACATGTCTAAAACCATCTAAATAATTATATATTTGTTTTTGATTTCGGGAGGGGCCAGAGCCCCTCGGACCACCCCCCCCCCCCCCCCCCCCCCTCTGAGTACGTGACTGAACTTCTATATTCTTCTGCATACTTTCTCTTACATGAAACGGCCACTACGTAACTTACATAAATGACGTTCATTTGCCACTGAAAATTTTCAATATGAAACGTTTCTGGTGAAATGAAGAGGAGTTTTGTTCTGCGTTTTGCTGTCTTCGTTCTCCGCCAAGTGACAGCCTTTGAATACAGAAATTTAGTTTGCCTGAATGGTGTGTATGTGTGTATGTGTGAAGCCACCATCAGTTCAAGGCATTACCAGTGTATGCGGGTAGACTTACAGTAGATCCGAATTTTATTTTCAGATAGCTTTCATATAACTTCTGTTAAAAAGGCCAAAATGGGTTTTGAGGACCCGGCGACTTCCATCAAGAACATTCGTCTATATATTAAAGAATTACGCTATATCAGCTTAAACCCGCCTGATGGTCTGTTTGTTAGAAGGGTGCGTCTTACTCATTTCAGACCTTCAGTGAGAAACACAAAGCTTCCCCCACGTGACTCAGGTTGGCAATCCACTCCATCATCCAGTCATTCACTTGTAGGATACCCTGATATACTCCCTGCCCCTCCCCGTTGTCGATATAATTGAGCATAATACAATATAATATAATACAATATATTTGTTTAGTTATCTATTCATTAAACAAAATCCATCGGACTGATGTTTAAATGGACTAACAGAGTGGGAAAAAGCCCATCTGATTTGAAAAATGTATATCATTCTCAGATAGGCATAAAAACTACTATCTTTTAAAACAATCACAAAATTTACATTTACTACTTAAAAGCTATTACAAACAACTTATAACAAATTAAATTATCCATAGTCAGATTATTTCAGAACGACTGATTTTTTCAACGAAGCGGCGGGAAGGCTTTCCAAACTCAAACAACTCTTCTACTGTAGTGAATGTTCTTATGCATGCAGTAATTGGCTCGTTGTATCCGAATACAGTCCTATGGAATCTGTTCTGAAGCAGGTTTGTGTTACGCAGTGATCTATTCGGTATTCGAAAATTAAGGTCATAATGCAGTCCAGGAGCATCAATATCTCCGTTGATCAACTTAGCAATTATCAACGCCTGTTGAGTTTTTCTACGTCGCTGTAACGTGTCGATTCCTAACAATTGGCATCTGTCTGGATATGGTGGCAAGTTTACTGGATCTCTCCACGGTAAATTTCGTAATGCCATACGAACAAATCGTTTCTGCACTCGTTCAATTCTAAGGCTCTACGATACTTGATACGGAGTCCAGATTACCGACGCGTTTTCGAGAATTGGGCGAACGAGTGAGCAATACAAAGCCTTAAGGCAATGCGGGTCTTTAAACTCCTTTGCAATCTTAGCGATGAAACCCAATTGACGTGTTGCTTTCGAAACGATTTGAGAACGATGAGCGTCGAACGTCAGTTTAGCATCCAACTGTACACCAAGATCACACACTTGGTCCACTCTAGAGATAATTATACCATCAATGTTATAGTCAACTATGACTGGAGATGAGATCCTATGAAATGTGATGACTTGGCACTTGGCTACACTTATCATGAGTTTGTTTTTCCTGCACCAATCGGTGAACAATGTAAGCAGACATTGTAGTCGCTGCCAATCATCTACACTACGAACAGTGAGATACAGTTTTAAATCATCTGCGTAGACTAATTTACATCCAGCTCCCAAAAGCAACGCCACATCGTTGAAGAATAATACGAACAACAGGGGTCCTAAGTTACTACCTTGTGGGACACCTGATTTATTCGAAAATGTGATGATGTGCAGTATTTATTCGCAAATGGATGATGTGCATTTGCATTTGCATTTATTCGAAAATGGATGATGTGCAGTGGTCTATTTTCACGCGTAATTTCCTATCGGAAAGATATGAGTCCAACCAAGATACGAGTTGCGATGATAATCCAAGGCGAGATAATTTGCAAAGAAGTATTTTATGATCTATTTTGTCAAAAGCAGCTTTGAGATTGGTATAGTTAACATCCATTTGTGTTTTAGCTTCCATACTAGTTATGCGCTGGGATGTGAAGGCCAACAAATTCATTGTAACTGATCTCCCCGGCATAAAACCATGCTGATCGTATGAGATATAGTTCTTTGCGCGATCGAAAATTGCAACACTCACAATTATCTCGAATAATTTCGACTATGCCGAGAGGCTTGTTATTCCACGATAATTCGCATCATTACGTCGATCACCACTTTTATAAATGGGACAAATGAACAACTGTTTCCATATACGAGGGAACCTAGCTTGCTCAAACGAACGAGAGATTAATATAAAAAATATAATATAATAAAACGCAATATAACACAAAATAATATAATATCATACAATACAATGTAACACAATTTAATATAATACAATACAATGTAAGATGATATAATATAATATAATTCAATATAACATGATATAATATAATATAACTAAAGAGAACAGACATCCAAGCTAGTACAACCTTCTTAAAAAGCTGTGTAAAGCATACATGTGAAAATCCGTTGAAAATCACCGTTGCACACGACTTTGCACGCATGAATGTCTGTTGGATATCTGATCTCTGTGATATACCATAATATAAAATAATATAATATAACATATTATGATATAATCCAATGCAGTATAATACCATACAACATAATATAACATAACAAAATATAATATAAGAGGATAATATATGAAGTAATATGCTATGGTACAATATATAACAGTTGATGTAGCAGTTATGCTCTTCTTTCGTCGCAGTCCTGCAGGAAATATAATATTTCTTTCTTAATAGAAATAATAATAATAATAATAATAATAATAATAATAATAATAATAATAATAATAATAATAATAATAATAATAATAATAATAATAATAATAATAATAATAATAATAATAATAATAATAAAAATAATAATAATAATAATAATAACACTGACAACAATATATAATACAATGTAATATAATTCAATTCAATATATAACAAATAATCCAACAAACAACAAAACCACATGTTGCAATATACTATGATAAATATTGCACTTTAGAATGGGCTTAAACCTACAAGCCATTTCGCACCCTCTCATTCTGCTACTAACGCAGAAGGCGATAGCACCCAGTCGACGCCGTTCTATTGACCAAATGTCATAGACGCTCGGGGAGGCATGGGATAGGAACTTGTGAGGACTTTGTTATCTCACCATTTGACGACTTTCAAATGTCGTTTACCTGAATGGTTATCACAAAATAAACAGATGGGTTAGTTAAATCAACAACATTTTAGTTGAAACAACCAGGACGTGAAACAAGAATTGCAATATTGTGATCTGCGGGCTCTCCGTGTAGCTTTTATGAACTTAACAGTTCAATATCTTTTCAAAGTGATGTCTGGTCTGCTCATTATTGCAGAAAGATGCAAATTTTGAATTTCAAGTTATATTTTACAAAAATAAAGAAAATTTACATACTGACCTGAAAATCCATGTAACGCCTAAAACTTCGGAGACTTATCAGAACTTATTGCCTATTTGTATGAAAAGAGTGATGCTAATCTGAAAAAACCCTTCTTAATCCAATTAGTGGAATTTTCATAGATTTGGAAAAATCAAATTGGAAATTGGAATTTCCAAATTTTTGGGAAATATGAAGTTTCCGAAATCGAATAATTTTTTTGATGCCAAAAGTCTTGGAATTGAATGAAACTTCGGGATTTAATGTCATCTCGGCAACAAAATTTAAAAAAAAATCAACTTTCTGGAATTTAGAAAAAATCTCATAATTCTCCGATTCGAAGCCCCAGAAAGTCATGCAATGTCATGTCGTTTCGAGTAATTCTTAGACGTTTGGCATAAAAAAAAATTTTGATTTCGGAAATCTCATGTACTCCCTACTATAGTGATTTTTCAAAAGTTTTCCAGCAATACCTGTTACCTTTCGATAGAGAAAGGGAAAAGCATTCTAATAAAGTTTAAAAACATCTTGAAATTTCAATAAAATACGTTTGCTTCTTAGAAAAGACTTCATTACACTAATTAGTAAGGTTTTAAAAACCGAGGAAAAAACTTCAACCTACAAATTGAAAGTTCATTCTTCGTTCTTCGTTCTTCGTTCTTCGTTCTTCGTTCTTCGTTCTTCGTTCTTCGTTCTTCGTTCTTCGTTCTTCGTTCTTCGTTCTTCGTTCTTCGTTCTTCGTTCTTCGTTCTTCGTTCTTCGTTCTTCGTTCTTCGTTCTTCGTTCTTCGTTCTTCGTTCTTCGTTCTTCGTTCTTCGTTCTTCGTTCTTCATTCTTCGTTCGTGTGAATGTTCGAATCGCAGGGAACCAGATCAGCCGAATACAAGAAATGATCGAACATTAAAATACAAGTTTTGATAAAAAAACGCTTGTTCTGATTTTGATCATTGTTTTGTCTTCAGTCAGCTTGAGCAGAAATCTTTCGATAGACCAGTTGTTCGATAAATCGAGTTCCATTTCCATAAAACGCAATGACAGATTCACACACTTTTCGATGCTCTGTGGAGGCAACGCTGTATCGGGCTTTGGCCATTTTTGTACAAACAACTCAAACATACTGTCATTTTATTCACAATCATTTTACATTCACTGTCACAAAATTGTTAATGGAAGTCTGGGAGGGAAGGACCATCCGAATGCCTATAGTTACATCAAGATGTCGCCATTAGAAATGTTTTTTATTTAAAAGATATTTTATTCAGGCCTATTTGCGTACAAGCTTTACGTGGCTGATTTAGCTGAGTTTTTAGATAATTTTTTGTGTTGGATCTCGTTGTCACCCTTTTTCTAGGGGGAGAGGAGCTTCCATTTTCTTCTTGCGAGGATTGAGGGGCAGTTTGTTCGTGGTTCGTCTCGTCATCCATTGCCGTGGTATTGTTGTTTTTTTTTTTTATTCAATAATATAATTATTTTTAAGGCACACTGCTTTAGCTCTAAGGTGCCAAGGACTTTTTCTAATTTTATTAATGACTAACTTAAAACTAGGATAGTATGATTGGATAATGTTGTATTGGGGTCGCAGTGGTCGACTTTGGCAGATCCAACCTTCAGCTGGCGATCGGCACCGGCCGGTGGATGGAAAATATCATGAGTCTTCCAGATGACGTTGGCCGCATCCCTCGGTCCGTGTGGGTCCGCGGGAAACACCCCCAGGCTACGAATACCCGGCGGGTGGCCCGCATGACTAGAGCGACCTTCCGTGGGCGATGATGGTGATGTAAATATAACGAAAAAATATAGAGAAGTAAATATTGCGGAAAACGAAGTAAAATGGGGATATGGGAACGAAATGACTAAGAACGACAGAGATCTAATTAGTTGACATCGAGATGGAGAAGAGACGGGGAGGGGGGAAGCGAAAAGGTTAGTGACAGCAAAAAGATCTTGTTAGTTCCGATGAAGATGGTGGACAGATGAGGAATCGGGATAATCGGCGGAAGTTAGTGTCGAACCTGCAGGTGAAAATAATTCTTAGCCACAGTTGAAATAACGTCGATAAATAGGAGGAACTTTCTAAGCAAGATGCAACAGATTACACTTGTATATTAATGTGTTTGAGGAACTGGTATATCAGAATCATATATGAACTATCCCGACTCGCCAACACATCCCGAACCGGAACCTCAGTCGGTCTACCTCGGGCCCTGAGGGATTCCAATAGCTCCGATCTGGCGTCGCGATACTCTACGCACGACCACACGACATGCTCGATGTCCTGATAACCGTCGCCACAGGTGCAGAGCCCGTTCTCCACGATCCCGATACGCCGGAGATGTGCGTTGAATGTATAGTGATTTGACATGAGTCGTGACATAACGCGAATGAAATCACGACTCACGTTCATCCCCTTGAACCAAGGTTTCGTCGATACCTTAAGGATAATGGAGTGTAGCCATCGTCCCAGTTCGTCATTCGTCCATGAAGTTTGCCAACTTTCGAGAGTTTTCTGACGAGAAATACTGAAAAATTCATTGAAGAAGATTGGTCTTTCATAAATGTCACCTTGTAATGCGCCCACCTTAGCCAATGAGTCTGCCTTTTCATTGCCCGGAATGGAACAATGCGAAGGGACCCAGACTAACGATATTGAATAAGACCGTTCAGATAAAGTTCGCAAGTGTTCCCGTATTTTCCCCAGGAAATATGGGGGATACTTTCCTGGCTTCATTGCCCGGAGAGCTTCTATTGAACTTAGACTGTCCGTGACAATGACGTAATGGTCTTTGGGCAATGTTTCAATGATCTCGAGGGTGTACTGAATAGCAGCTAATTCTGCGACGTAAACTGAAGCCGGATCACTGAGTTTGTAAGAAGCGGTGAAGTTTTGATTGAAGATGCCGAAGCCTGTGGACCTGTCGATGTTTGATACATCAGTGTAAAACACCTTTTCACAGTTGACTGTTCTAAATTTATTATAAAATATATTAGGGGCCACTCGAGGGCGTACGTGTTCCGGAATTCCACGAATCTCTTCTCTCATGGATGTGTCGAAAAACACAGTAGAATCAGAAGTATCCAAGAAATGAGCACGGTTGGAAGCAAACGAAGAAGGATTAATATTCTGAGCCATGTAATCAAAATACAAGGACATAAAACGGGTTTGAGAATTAAGCTCAACTAACCTTTCGAAGTTTTCAATCACCAGAGGATTCAAAATGTCGCATCGAATGAGCAAACGATATGAGAGATCCCAGAACCGGTTTTTCAACGGTAAGACGCCCGTCAACACTTCAAGACTCATCGTATGAGTTGATTGCATGCAACCCAAGGCAATACGCAAACAACGATACTGAATTCTTTCCAGCTTAATGAAATGGGTGTTCGCGGCGGATCGGAAGCAGAAGCATCCATATTCCATAACGGACAATATCGTTGTTTGGTACAATCTGATCAGGTCTCCTGGGTGGGCACCCCACCAAGTTCCGGTTATTGTACGAATAAAATTGATTCTCTGCTGGCATTTTTGTTTCAGATACCTAATGTGACATCCCCAGGTGCCTTTGGAGTCGAACCAGACCCCGAGATATTTGAATGTGAAGACCTGAGCTATGTTTTCACCCCCTAGTTGAAGCTGTAGTTGTGCTGGTTCTCGCTTCCTTGAAAATACAACCAGCTCAGTTTTCTCCGTAGAGAACTCGATACCCATTTGAAGAGCCCATGTGGATAAGTTGGCAAGAGTATCTTGTAACGGCCCTTGCAGATCGCCAGCTTTGGGTCCTATAATGGACACAACGCTGTCGTCGGCAAGTTGTCTCAGCGTGCAAGATGTGTTGATACATTTATCGATGTCGTTTACGTAAAAATTGTTTAAAAGGGGGCTTAAGCATGAGCCCTGAGGAAGACCCATGTAACTGAATCGTATTGTCGACAAATCACCATGCGCGAAATACATGTATTTCTCGGACAATAGATTGTACAAAAAGTTATTCAAAATTGGTGAAAGACCATGCTGATGCAACTTCTCAGATAGGATATTTATAGAAACTGAGTCAAAAGCCCCCTTGATGTCTAGGAAAACTGACGCCATTTGTTCCTTACGAGCAAATGCCATTTGAATTTCGGTTGAGAGCAACGCAAGACAATCGTTCGTTCCTTTGCCCCTGAGGAAACCAAATTGTGTATCTGAAAGTAAGCCATTAGTCTCGACCCAATTGTCTAGACGAAACAGAATCATTTTTTCGAACAATTTCCGGATACAGGAAAGCATAGCAATCGGCCGATACGAATTGTGATCGGAGGCTGGTTTTCCTGGTTTTTGAATGGATATCACTTTCACTTGTCTCCAGTCATGTGGAACAATGTTGTCCTCAAGGAACTTATTGAATAAACTCAACAAGCGCCTTTTGGCGGGGTCTGGCAGATTTTTCAACAAGTTGAATTTTATTCTGTCTAATCCCGGGGCTTTATTGTTACATGACAAGAGTGCAAGTGAGAGCTCTACCATCGAAAACGGTGTTTCGTTTGTATTTGGTGTCGCGGCGCGGGTGATCTTCTGTTCCGGAACAGAGTCTGGACATACTTTTTTAGCGAAATCGAATATCCAGCGGTTAGAATATTCCTCGCTTTCATTCGTTGTGTTATGATTGCGCATTCGTCGGGCTGTGTTCCAAAGAGTGCTCATAGATGTTTCTTTTGTTAGGCCGTCTACGAACCGACGCCAGTAACCGCGTTTCTTAGCTCTAATCAAGTTCTTAATTTTAACGTCTAACGCCGCGTAATTCCGGTAATTATCAGGTGTTCCATTTTTTCTGAATATTTTATACGCGGAGGCTCTCTCCGCGTTTAAATTTGTGCACTCTTTGTCCCACCACGGGTTGGGAGGACGGATGTTAGTTTTTGCGCCGGGTACACGTTTCGTCTGAGCTTGAGTCGCGGTGTCGAGAATCAAGCCAGCCAAAAACGTGTACTCTTCCTCCGGAGGAAGTTGTTGTGTTCTTTCAAGTTTCTCAGATATCGCGGTCGCATAGCTATTCCAATCAATATTTCGTGTGAGGTCATAGGAAACATTGATTGTCTTCGATGGTTTTGAGCCGCTGGTGATTGATATTACGATCGGTAGATGATCGCTACCGTGGGGATCAGGAATTACCTCCCATGTGCAATCCAACCGTAGCGATGTCGAGCAAAGTGATAAATCCAGCGCACTTGGTCTTGCTGGTGGTGCAGGAATCCGTGTCATTTCTCCCGTATTCAAGATTGTCATATTGAAGTTGTCGCAGATATCATGGATCATAGCTGATCTGTTATCGTCGTGAAGACAGCCCCATCCCGTACCGTGTGAGTTAAAGTCTCCTAAAACCAACGTCGGTGCAGGAAGGAGCTCAATGATATCACTGAGCCACCGATGCCCAACCGAGGCTCTTGGGGGAATATAGATTGAAGCAATGCAAAGATCCTTGCCTTTGATTGTAACATGACATGCGACAGTTTCAATACCTGATATCGAGGGGAGGTTAATTCGATAAAAAGAATAGCACTTTTTGATCCCCAAAAGTACTCCTCCGTAGGGATCATCTCGATCCAGGCGAATAATGTTAAAATCGTGGAAGTTTAAGGATATTTCAGAAGTTAGCCAAGCTTCGCACAATGCAAATGCGTCACATTTCAGATTATTTACTAAAAATTTAAAAGAATCTATTTTTGGAATGATACTTCTGCAATTCCACTGTAAAACAGTGATTAGTGACCTCGATGGATGATTTAGCCATCGAAGGATACAATCGCTGAAAGAAGGGGCCAATTTGCAGTCAACTGCTTTAAATATGTTTTTACTGTTGGCATGAAAGCAATTAAAATGCTTTTAAGAGGGTCAGAAATATTAAAAGTTGTAAAAATCCAGTCCACAACATCAGAGAACTTTATAAGTCCAGCACCTAGTTGGTTCTCTGATAGATTTTCAGGGACGTTTGGGGATTTTGTTGTCCCGGGAAGTGGTGGGAATTCCATCTCGGAACTGAGTTTTCCGAGACCAGGAGCCTTTTGCTTCGGTGGTTTGTCCCGATTCCCGTTAGCTGTAACTTTTCGAAGCCCTTCGGAAGACACCTTCGAGCCCTTACTAGGTAGCTTATGAGAGGATTTATTCATTCTTTTCCTACAGCTATGAGGGACCGCCGATGATGGACCTTCCAAAGGGTCGTCAGAATCGCTCTCGTCAGTTGACAAGCAGGCATATGGGTTCGTTGTCAGTTTAGGAGGGGTGGCACTCTTAAGCATCTCGGCAAAGGAACGCTTGGAGTGTTCCTTCAGGGAACGCTTCATCCGATCTCCTCGCAGCTTATACGCAGGACATGCCATTAGGTCATGCGGACCCTCCTTGCAGTAGAGACACTTTTCAGCATCCTTACCGCAAGAGCCATCCGCATGAGCCTCCCCACAGTTAGCACACCGGGGCTTATTGCAGCAATGAGAAGCTGTATGCCCCAATTGTTTGCAATTGGTACAATTCATTACTCGAGGTACAAAAAGACGAACAGGCAGACGAACCCGGTCCAAGAGGATGTAGTTGGGCAAAGCAGAGCCGGCGAAGGTCACACGATAAGAGTCAGATTGGGGATAAGACTTTGTTCCATCCCCGGCGATCGATACTGAATGCAATCGCTTGCAGTCCAGTATCTTGACGTTCTTAAGTGAGGGGTCCTTAAAACAGCCCTCTCCGTACTTAAGAACGTCCTCGCAAGTCAAACTCGAATCGGTGACCACACCGTCGATTTCTACTTCGCGAGCTGGCACGTAGACGCGGTACTCCCGCGTAAAATGATCATTTTGAACGAGCTCATTAGCCTGCTTTGAGCTGGTGAACAGAACCCTGAGCTTATCTGGTCGTATTTTATCAATACTTTTTATAGTATTGTATCGCGAGGACAGATCCCGCGATATTTTCAAAACATTCAATTTTTTTTCTTTAGCTTTGGTCCGGAAATAAACCGAGTAAGGCCCGGCCGAGAGTGCAAGCCCATCGGGATAACTCTTTATGCGAGACTTATTGCTGCCAACAGAAGTCTCCATCTGATCTTCGAGAACGGAGGGGTCGGGAGTCAAATTTGACATGTCGCGGAGCTACCTCCGCGCAGAAATAAATGATTGGGGGGGGGGGGGGGGGGGGGTTCGAATGAAGAAGAAAAAAAAATATACAAAATAATAGTACTTAACTTTTAATCCAACGGGGGCCACCAAGGCCAAGCCCTCGTCGATCGGCGTATCGCCGCTTCGAGGGTGTGCAAAAAACCTCCGAGAGGAAAAAGCACACTCACTTATAATCCGCACAGGATAATCACAATGGCCACTGAAATCTGGCCTTGATCGATCAAACAATCACCGGCTAACGGTACTGTTTCGATCGTCCGCTCACAACAATGCACTGCTTCAGTGTATAATGTACAAAAAACCTCTCACAGAAAAAAGCACTATTGTCTATTACACAATAGCGATATAATCTAGTTTTGATCGTCCGGTCACGTTATCACACACGGCACTGGTTTTTTTCGCAGTAAACACAAAGCACGTCCGTTCGCTCGGAAGGTTGAAACGGCGTGGTATTGTTGTTGATTTCGTTGCTAGTTGCTGTAGATGCGCCTTGTTGTACATTGTTTGCAGTTGCTGGTTGGTTAGATGGTAAGCTGTTAATTGCAGCTGGTGTACTTTGTTCTACAGGGGTTACGTTGGATGGTTTCGTTGAAGGGGATACTTCCCTGTTGTTGTTGACTGTCACAGGTGTACTGGGGTTGCTTGGGGTTAGTGTAAAGGAAGCACCGATGTCCTTTGGTATAGTTGTCTCCTTGTCCGGTTTATGGCTTACCGTAGTGAACAGCTTTTTGGCAATATTGACATGTGGTCATCTGATTGTCATAGGTAACAAGTGATTTGCACGGTATTCTTGTATCCTGACCGAATGTCACATAAGAAGGTATAGGCCTCCTCAAGCGCATGCGTAACAAACGTACGCCATTTAGAATACCGGGGAAAAAATTCTTCCACTTTTCTTTTTCGATAGAGAGAATCTCTCCGTATTGGGACATAGTTGCGCGAATATAAGGATCGGGGACGCATGAGGGTAGATCATGCACACGCACTTCTATAGCACTATCTTCCATATATACTGGAATGTTGTACTTGATATTTTCATGCTCCACATAGTGCACATTATGATTGTCTTTAGCGAATTGAATTGCATCCAACTCTTTAAAGAACTGGATATAAACAACATAATTGGTCTTATTGCATTGAAGTAAATGCACACATTTAATGTCAAGATGCATTTGCTCCTTAAGCAAACCTTCAAGTTCTCGTATCGAAGGTCGAATTTTGCACTGTCTGAAGTCAACAACAATTATATTCTTTCGTGTCGGCGGTAGCTTTTGTTCGTTTGGTTCACTCATTTTCGAGGTCGTTCTATTGTTCACTACACAATACTGTACTTGATTTCTTCCGTCCCGAACGTAAGCGGTTTTGGTTTATCGACTGACTTGGTTGAGATGTACGAGCGAACTGATTAGAAATGTGTCTATTAGAAATCTTGCTTATGACTCGTGAAAACATTTTCGAAGATGAAATCAGTTTCGATCAAATGACTTTCGAAAAAATGAGTTTAAGCGAAATGAACTTCAGAAAAAGAAACCTTCGACGAAATTGTCTTCGGTAAAATGGCTTTCGGCAAAGAACTCTTTCTTGAAATGGTATTCTATGAAATGACTCCAATTTGTTTCGCTTTTGAAGTTACTGAAATCGTCTGTTGGTCCTTTATTTCTAAAACCGTGGTCAATTTCAGTTGTTATGATCTGGAATCGTGTTTCAATAGTAACGTTTCTATATTGATAATCGAATGGTGCCTTGGTTTCGGTAATTTAGATGGGTTTTTCTTCAGTTGAAAAATTTAAGGCTACCCTAATTCCTAATATAATTTTTTTCTTTTCTTGAATGTAGCTGCGTCCGTCGAGAAAATTTACCATTCTGTTTCAAAATACTTATCTGCCATTCTTAGCTAGCAGAATCACTGTATGGATAATGCAACTAAGAGTCCTTTCAGGTCAGAGCTCGATCATACGACGACAGGCTTGTAGGACCAGTGCCCTATGCCAGGAACCACCATCCCGGGATGCGATGGCCAGCCTACATAAGTCCATTATATATGATTTACCGATGTAACCAATAAAAACTCTCAGCTTTGCTGTACAAATGATAAAATGCCATTCGAATCTTTGCTTTCGAGTGTTGAAATATTATACCAAAAACGTAAAAAAAAAACTCCAACCAGCTTTGGTTACCCACTAGCCACCCTCGGCTTTGCAACCCAAATATACAGCCTCATTCGGATGACAGCGATACACATTCGTTTTCACGGAACACGCTTTTTCCCACCGATGGACCCAACTCCCATTGCACCACATATGCCAAAGGACATTGCCGTGTAAGTCCAACCTTTACTATCGCATAAAACTGTGACGCCAAGGAATCGAGAAAAACCGTCATCATATGGTGGGTGGGCGTAGGTAGGTAGGTGTGTGTGTATGTACTTTTTTGCTCGATGAAATAGAGTCCTCCAGGACCCACAGGCAGCAGGAGGATGGATCAGCAGGGCACCGGCAGTGGCAATTGGATTTTCGTGAACGCGGCTTTTGTTGGTAAATTTATTCGTTCGAAGCACTATCGCCAACGGTCTGGAAATTTCCACGTGAAACTTACCAAAGAGACCCCGGAAGCAACACAGTCGGCCCGACGGGGAAAGCTAACGACGATCCGTTCGTCGGCTGTTCCTGCCCTCGTGTTATTACTGTTTCCATCCGTGCGTTGGTTGGCGTTAGCAGCGGGCGTTTTTAATTAAAATGTAAAATTATATACCAGCTCGAGCGTATTGAGACTCGCATACGAAAGAAACGATGTATCATAAAGTGTGCACACAATATTCCAGCCTAGAGGTGGCCTTAAGTCTTAGCTGAAAGTAGTAATACCGGTCGGGATTAGCCAGGAAACACTCGGAATGAAGTTAACTGCTACTGGACGCAACGGATTTGGTGAACCCGCTTCGGCTAGGAATATCGAACAACCCTAGCTGCGTTCGGGAAGTGATGAAAATTCGCTACTATCTTGTTGCAGCCTTCCCGGGGTATGGAGCGCAATCGACAGCCGTACAGCCCCGAGTGGCAAACTATTGACTCGATGCAAGAGACTGACAAAGTTAGAAATCAGCCAGCGGAATGGTGCATCAGCTGTGTTCGAGTGGAAAACCTCCTCTTCTCTCAGGTTCAGTTCGAAGTATTTCCAATATTTCAAAATAGTTACTGGCGCTGTCCGTGTCAAACTTCGCGTTTTGTTTCATTTTGGAACACAGTGGGAAATGATGCAAACGGAATTATCTGTCTGGATCGAGTTGTTGACGATCGGTGGGTTAAGGAGCTGTGTTGTAAATTTACTGAGTTTAACACAAACTGTATTCTTATCATTGAACAGATAAAATAGTTAAATAATAGAAAAAGCCGGCTGGGTGATGTCACAGACATAACTGGAAGACGTGAATACTAATAAAAATGATAATCGTTCGTATTAATTGATTTTGAGAATTTCGCAAATTTTACTGCTTAGCTTCTAGAATTATTACGGTACATTTATACTAAAGATTGACGTATTGGCGACAAATATTTTCTACCACACAATTAAATAACGCGGAACAAATGACAGTGAAAAAATAGCAACATATAGAATTTTGATGTCCAACCATCAAAATGCTTTATGAAATTAAAATTGTAAAATTCTCTACTCTATTAAACACTGTTCGGAGAATTTTACTCAAACGCTAAGCCTTTATTTCCATTCGTTTGGAACGAATTTCGCACTGCGAAAAGTGCACAAAGCTAATTAAATCATTCTGGATTTGCAATATACTGATAACTTTTATACCCGATTTACAAAAAAGCAATCTTTATGTTTTTTTAGACAACACTTTGAAGCCATAAGAAGGGCTGATTTTGCATAATGTTCCCCATCTTTGTCCACTTTTTGTAGTATTTTGCTCCAATGAAAACGACCAGCAGCAGAATAAAGCAATCGCTCTTGTCGCTGTCCCTCAGCAAAACTGCTCAAAGTGCCGATTGCTTCCATACTGGAACGATTTTGATTAAGAGCTTTCTTTGTACGGGATTTCGTTTGCAGCTTTTTCACAAATGGGTGGTCCCAACGGCCACAAAAATAACAACATACAGAATTTTGATGTCGATTTTTTTCATTTCGGATTTGCATATTTCATTGATAGAAACTATCAAAATTCTGTACGGGACTCATTTCTGGCATTCAGAAGGGCCAAACTGTGGAATTTTCTATGATATTAAACACTGAGCATTTTTCTCGAGCATTGCTTCGTTTGGTGCGAATTTTTCACTGCAAAAAGTGCACAAAGCTAATAAAACTATTCTAGATGTGTACTAAATTGATGATTTTTATCTCCGATAGGGAAAGAAGCATGATTTATAGGTCTTTAGACAAGATTTGGAACCATTGAAAGGACTGATTTTGCATAATGTTTCCCATCGTTGTTCACTTTTTGGCTCCAATGCAAACGACCAGCAGCTGGATGACGCGATCGATTTTCATTGAAGAGAACCTGACTCTGCGAATGTCCCGCAATTGATTCAACACTGAATTGAATTCTTGATACTGGAACTGGAACTGATCTTTGGATCTGAACCAACCGGAATGATGCACTAGCTTTACTTCCTGTTCAGTCAACTGTGCAGGCTAGAATGATCGAAATATATCAAATGATAACCTTATGTATCTACCTAGGTACGAAAAAGACATCATGAGTTTTCTTCGTTAATACTTGTTGATCTGAAATATTTCAGAAAACTATAATTTTGAATTATGTGTGATTATGTCATACAACTGAGAATGTTATCACGAATTGATATTCATATTTCCGACGGCATGTAGCAAAAATTATTTTGATACCTTAGATACAACAAGAGATATTCACGATCAAAAACTTATCACTCCCTCAGAGGGTAAATTTTGAAAAGGTGCCCCATAGTAAAGTAAGTCGTGCGCACGACGAAAAACGGTATGAATTCAGTTCGCGATTTGTTAAAATTTCTAGCTTTTTAGGATGGCTATTCAGATTTCTTGCTATCAACCTTGTAGTTTACTGCGGATATTTCATATGGACATGGCCAATTCAATGTGCACCTGAGTGCCGTGAAACTGCGGCCGTTTCACAGTGATAGACTTTCCTGTCTGCAGTGAACTCTAGTACAAGTTTAAAAGTTTGACACTGCAGAAATGAACTTTCCACGTGGTTGTCACAAACCGTTAATTGCGATTCAACCTTTCCCATTCAGCATCTTTTTAGCCTTCCGTTGGTCACCGACAAATTCAATTAACGATTGAGTATGGTTCGGTGTGTATAAATTTCTTTCAAAGTATCACGTTTTTACGATTCCCTTGTGCAACAATTTATCAAACCAAGCCCACACCAGTGCCTGAATTTTAGTAATTCTACCTTGTGAAAGCGAGTACAGCAAGAACAAAACCCTGAACTAAACTAATTGAGCATATTTTATAGGATTACATCTTTTTTATGATAAAACGATCCTTACTTTGTTAATGTTTTTTTTTAAGTATAATAACATGCAAAATGAAAATTATTTGGATAGCCAAATAAATTTGTATAACAATCAAATAATAAAACCAATATATTTTCTGAACAAAATCCTGAACCTGTTTTAATCCACCTAGTGGTGTAATGATGTCTTTCTCATACGTCTGCTATTCTCATACATAAATGTGTGGTATTATTTAAAATAATTTGGAATCTTGGAAAACAAAAAGGTTTGTCCATAAACTGCTAGTACAACCTATAGAGTGCAACAGCATTCAGGTCACTTGAGCTATCTTTAAGGAAACGGACTGATTTCCACTATTGCAGGTACTTCCGGAACACGTATAATCAAAGTCGGTTTGAGAAAAGTTACTGGGATCCATTTTTGAGTCTATGGCTACAATTTCCAGCCGTAAATCAAAAAAAGCCAAAACCACCAGGAAACCCAAAATAATTTGTTTGGCTGTCTACTAACAGGGACTACCGATTGGAATAGTTTTGAAGCAAGTTCAGAAATTAATATAGGTTTTTTACTTCGCCGCTTTAGGTGACGGTATGATTATTTGAAAGATCTTCAACCTGTAATCCTGAAACCAGATGTCGGATCCGGATGAAATTCAGAAATTCAATATGGGATCTTGCATTTGGATCTAAGTTTGTGAAAATCGGTTAAGCCATCGCTAAGAAAAGTGAGTGAGATCCATTTCTAAATATAATATATAACCACCATTTTCGGTGCTTCCGGAATCGGAAATCGGGAATCAGGAAAGTGGGAATCGGTTTGTTTGGTTGTCTATTGATAATGGCTACAACTTGAAGCACTTTCGAGGCCAGTTAAGATTTTTGTTACCTGTTTTGTTTCACCGCTTCAAGTGACGGTATCAAATTGCAAACACACTTTACCCTATAATTCCGGACTTTCATTTGAACTTAAGTTTGTTGAAATCGCCCACCAATCACCCTGTAATTCCGAAACCGGAAGTAGGATCGGAATCAATTTCAGGAACTTTGTAAAGGACAATTGTACCTTTTATTTGAATCTCTGTTTGTTAGAATCGGTTCAGCTGTCTCTGAAAAAAGTTAGTGCACTTATTTTAATATTTTTGCACATATCATCCTGTAATTTCGGAACCGCAAGTCAGATTCGAATGAAATTCAGGAATATCTCCGAGAAAAATGAGTGCAAAAAATGTTACATACATACATACACACATGCAGACATTTTGATTATTCGACGAACTGAGTCGAATGGTATATGATTATGGGGTAAAATGTGCAAAAAATTGTGAAAATAAGTGCACCAACTTTTTCGGAGATGGCTAAACCGATTTTCACAAACTTAGATTCAAATAAAAGCTTTTCAGGTCACATACTATATTCCTGAATTTTATTTGGATCTAACTTCCGGTACCAGAGATATGGAGTAGAGATGGGCAAAACAGTTCATTTCAAAGAACCGTTCAGTGATGCAGAGTTCTGTTGAAAGAACTAGTTCTCCAGAGCCGTTCTTTCGTTCTATTCATAGTTGGTTTGTTTGTTCAATGATTAACGAGAACTTACTTTTGTAAGCTTAGGCGAGGAAAAAAAGGTCCCTCGAAGTAGAACTAAGGTTTCGTGACAAAACTTTCTTATTAGTACCGTTCTTGAAACAACCAGCGAGCTCTAAAAACAAAAAAAAAGATCCCTCGACTTTGAACTGAGGAACTACCGTTCTCGAAAAAAGAACTATAGCTCGTTCATTCTTTCAAAAGAACTAGTTCTTTTGAACCGTTCGCGAACGAATTGCCCATCTCTAATATGGAGTAAAATGTGTGTGAAAATATGTGTTCTAACATTTTTCCTTCGGTGGCGCGACCGATTTTCACAAACTTAGGTTCAAATGAAAGGTCCTGTGGTTTCATACGGAATTCCTTATACAATCACCGAAAAGGGCAAAAAACCGTAACAATTTTTCTTAAACGACCTCAAATTTTCTCCAATTAATAGTTTTTATCAGTAGACGGTCAAACAAACCGATTTTGGTTATTCTTTCAAGAATCGAAGAAAATTTTTTTGAAGAATACCACAGTATTATATATGATAGTATAATTGGTATGAGAAAGGCATCACTACACCATTAGGTGGATTAAAAAGTTTTTTGTTATTTGGGAGTTAACCTATTGTGTGCATAGGGAATATAACCGATTTAAATACACGAGTCGAAGACGAAGACTGTAGCGTGCACTACGGTGTTACGGAACTGTCTGCTGCATAGTTTCCCGGATCTACGAACAAGTAGCTTAAGCGCCACCTCTTACGAGGACCACTTGTCACGTTCAAAGATTGCCCGATTAGAAACTCCGCCTCAGGGCGGGTCAGATTACAATAATCTTGGGGAAACAAAACAGAAGACGCAAGCGTCAAAGGGTACTCCGTCTCAAAGGTCGATCCCTAATAATCACCTAACGAATCCGCGAATAGACCACCGATCTCTCCAACCAACTCGCAGATTCCTCACTGACAAAATCCCTAAAATCAACCAAATAATAAGCCAGCGAAAAAACCAGAGTGGGGACTGTTTTCCCGAGTAGTCCAACCCAGAGTACTAAAACACAAAAATACAAACGAGACGACCGCGAAACGAGAGACCCTTTAAAGCAACAAAACTACCGGAATATCACTTCAAATAACAATACATAATCTTAAGAAACGTGAATCACTATCGAACATTTATTCGACCAACAAATACCTAACGATTTCTATTTTAATTCGAACATTTATCCGAATTTCCTAACCGCTAAATTACCTAAACTATATTCGAACATTAATTCGACATCTACACACACTTTACAATTTTATAATAAATTAAATTAAATTTTCCCTAGCAAGTGCGGGTGGAGAAACTAATATTTGCTGTAATTTTTCGGAGCTTTTATATAACCCTGCGCAGGGATTTAGGCGTTTACTCACTCTTATCAGTCGACCAGCCTTCTTTCTGCTACCTGCTACGTTGTATTGCTGCGCACGGTACTAATTCCGCGCAGATGTGTCGCTGCCAATATATGCGCATCCTAGCGCAGGTTCTCCGGGTGAGGTCCTTGGGTTGAAGGGTAACTGCTGGTAGTGTTGGACCTCAAAACAGCATACCAGCAACAAAAACCGGAATAGAGTCCGGCACGCGGCGAATTTGTGATGGCCGCAGATGACACGTGGAGTCACTGTGTCCGTTCGTTTTGATGGCAACGAACAATACGGTCACGAGAAGATGGATAAGACGTGGTGGCCGGAGGACGGATGAACTTTGCTGGCGGTGCGGTATTACCTTTTGTGGTCCTCGGACTTGCACGCAAAATCTCCGCACTTTATACTATCTCCTAACTGCGCTCCTATCAAAAAAAGTGATAATTTCTATAACTTTGCTCGTATAAAAAGTTTCAAGTTTGAATACTAACCTACTACGAAATCACGAACTACACAAATTCAACAACTCTGACCTCCTCCACTAATCAAATTGAAATGATTGATCAGAGAAACTGTTAATCCTCAGATACGAGATTTTTGATTTAAGAAACCGGAAATCGCATTATGAACTCATATTGGACTACTCGGAATCGAACCGAATTCTCTTCTTCCCTTTAGTAGTCCACATCTAACCGTCTCATATCCCCAAATCAACGAACTTCGGGTCAATATTTGAATATCAAGAACATGAAAAGTAAGTCGCATCGTCGCTTCGCGAGTCCAAAGGTCACGATACAGCAAAGAGAGACAGAATTGGAGAGATTAGCAATCGCTTCTTACGCAAGTGGGGAAATACAAAACAGCCGCCCGATGTTCATTCCTCACAGGTTTGGAGAAATGAGCTTTCATGATAAAGTATGCCTTATCGAAGTGGTAGCGGTTTGATGCTTTATTGGCTAACACGTGATCGTTACAAGATGTAGACGAGAATATATTTTTTTCAGATTTTAGTACATTTTTTTAGTCTCGCCTTCGAAATAGACTCTTTTTGAACTAATACAGGCATTCCAACGGTCAATCCAATTTCCCATACACTTTCCATAGGGCTCGGCCTAGATTGCCTTTATTTTTTTCAGCGAACCGATCGAGTCATGGCGCGTTCCCCAGAGTGGACATTTTAGATTTGGAAACAGGAAAAACTCACTACAACCTAATGACCTTCACTGAATACTACTCAAATATTTGCAATAGAGTAGACTTCCCAAAGCACTTCAGCAACATTATTAATGATTCCAAAACCGAAATTCGATTTGAAACACAAAATTTTAAGCAAACTCGTTGTTCAATTTTTTTTCCATTGAAAAAATAGACAGACAAATTTTTCGTATCGTAAACAAACAGCTGCCAAACACACACGGAACGACCGAAATTAGCTCTGCGCCTAATTCGTATTACTGTTTTTGAATTAGTTGATTGTAACAACAAAATTTCCAAAATAACTATAATATTAGTTAAAATTGAGAATTTACTTTGCTGAAAAAACTCTTATTTTTAGAGAATGTGTTTAGTTGGTGAATATCCTGGACACAAACCAGCAATATTTCATTCCAACACGAAATTCTCATTGACAACTAATTTTGTTATTAAAATCAGAAAATTTGTTTCTATTTATCTATCACCATCAAACAAAACTGAAATGGGTATTATTAACAAGTTTATTAGCCAAAAACTCATGAGAAGTGTCAAAGCAAAACAATCAACTAAAAAGCTAAAAAGGACAGTCTTATTGAAACTGCTTGAAAATTGTTTTGGTGTTTTTCGCATGTGTTCGATATATCTTTATTTAAATTTCTAAACCGATATGTAAAAATGTCGTAAACTCTTAGTGGAAAATGTATTTATTCAGAATTTGTGCGCATTTGAAGCGATTGTGCGTAATAATGTTTTTATGCGGAACAGTGAAGTGAATTTCGAATGTTTCACGCTAATTGTGATGAAGTTTTTTTGTATCTTCCAACCTTCCGAGCTGCGCCGTCCGGTGTACTATTTGTATTCGGTTTTTGTTTTCCGAGTGCTCAAAGTTTTCAGTGAGAATTAAGAAAGCAGTGATTTAGAAGAAAAAAAAATCAAAAAGATGTTTATGTTTCGTTTATGTCTTTTTCTTCAATACAACATCGTATTTATACCTGTCAATATAGAAAAGACAACCGCGTCTGAAATTTTGTCGGCAGTAGTGTCCAATCTAGTAGTACATTACGGTGTTACCGTTTCGGTGACAGGGCGCCATATAGCTGCAGATTGCAGAAGCCAATTCAACCATTCATATTGGTTGAAAATAACATTTTATTTCTTTAATTCAACTAAAAAATTAGTTGAATGGAAATGAAATGTGCCTTAGCTAAGAAATGACAGCACGTTTAATTTGTGAATTCAACTAAAAAAAATAGTCATTTCAACAAATATTTTATTATTATTATTAAGGGAATGAGAATAAAAAATCTAAATTAGCAAAAGTAAGATTTTTTTAGTTGTCTCAAAAAATAACTAATTAAAATCAGCAAATCAACTAAATTTTTCGCGAAAATGCTGATTTCGGTCGTTCCGTGCACACTAATTTACATATCCCGCTCGAACTTAACAGGGAAAACCATTCTTAATCCACCTAGTGGTGTAATAATGCCTTTCTCTTTCTTCAAAACATTCTCATGATTTTTCTATTATTTTATAAAATAATTTCTGACACTAATTTGGGCTCCATTTTGACACCAATTAATTCAGTTTGATTCGAGTAGTTCACAAAAGTATGCATAAGTGTTTATGTCACATACTCGACATCATTTCTCAAATCAAGCGCTTGACATTTGCGTTGCCTATTTGTATGAGAAGAGTGATTCTAATCTAAAAAAAATCTTAATCCACCAAGTGGAATTTTCATAAATCTATCACCATACATACATACATACCATCACCATACATGAAATTTCCGAAATCGAAAAAAAAATTATGCCAAAAGTCTTAGAATTGCATAAAACGTCGAGATTTGTGTCATCTAGAAAGAAATCCCAGAAAGTCGATATTTTAAAAAAGAACTTCCCAGAAGTCCCAGAAAGTTGATTTTATAAAACGAAATTTTTTCCGAGGTAACACTAAATCTCGACGTTTCATGGCATCAAAAAAAAATTTTCGATTTCGTAAATTTCATGTACTCCCTTCTTTTTTCAAACCTTATCCACCGGGCAGCACCCCTTACCCATGTCCAATTTAGCTCAAATTTTGCATGGGGACTTTTTTCGAGGTACTTGAATTTTTCAGCAGTACACGGAATCCCTCGCGATCGTGAAACAACCAAAATATTAGTTGGTTTTCTGAATTTGATTGGTTAAAATTTGGTACAACTAATCGACTATTGTTTTTTCTAACCTGTCATTTTTGTTTTTCGATTAACAGAAACGATGGTTGAAATAACAAAATTTTTGATTGAAAAAAAAAGATGCTGTCCGTTAGTCAAGACACACACCTTTCAATTTCAATAAAGATTTTAGTTACAACAACCAACCTTGTTTTTTATTTAACAGTTATGTAAGTTGAAAAACAAATCGATTTTAGTTGCTTTAGATATTTCGATTAGTTATTTACACTTGAGCAAAATTATTGATTTTGAATGACAATAAAATATTCTTTATTAATATACGTTCTGATTTATTAGATGAAAATTGTGTATGTTAGGATGTATAAAAAATATGTAACATTTAATATAAATAATATATTATATTATGACGGTATAAATAAAAGTTAATGTTGTTGTAGTTCTGCGCGTAGTACTTCTACGCGATGAAACCGGCGGTCATGTACAGAAGTAATGCATCAAATTAATTGATTTCTATGATTGGTATCTGATTTGCGAAAATATTGGTATATCAATTCAAAGTCTAATGAGATTCTATGTTCCTAAGATTTATTTTTAATTTTTAGTTTTCGGTAAAGGATCACACCCATATCCAATCAAGCCAAGCATTATTTTTAATGAAGCAGAAAAATGATATTACCTTCCATCTATCGGTATGATTGAACCTTTCTCAGCCCTTGCTTTATATTAAATGAATTATTCATTGAAACCATTTTTATTTTTGTTTTTAATATGCTGTCTTTTAGTAGTGCTGGTGTAACGAACTTTCTAATTGTACGAACTTACGAACAAAAAGTCGAACCGAATACACTGATTTTTATTTTTTGAGCCATTGTAACTTACAGTTTCAACAGATTATATGAATGAATATTAAACATTTTCAATTTAATCACTTTCATACAATTTTTGTACATGATGCTCATTCATTAACATGCATTTCACGATGGAGAATCAAGTTGATTTTAAGACCAAAATTCAAACGCATACAATTCATTGGGTTCTAGTTTTGGTTAAACACGTTTTGTTAATTGCAATATCTCTAACGGCTATCAATTCTGTGCATAGCACTACTTTATATCAATCGCTTCTTCTTGTTACACCAGAGCAGTGAAGATGTAGATAATTTATCATCACATTTATATTTTGACAACTAGTGTTATGATAAACATTAATTTACTATCATTCCAAAGTTATTCTTAACGAGTTTTACAAACGTATAATAAGCGAATTTCGTTTGCATGAAAATGTCCAAGAAACGCGTTTGAATTTCAACTAAAGTAATGGTTAATTTTCCATTGCGATTTCTGTTTTGCTTTGTGCTGTTTTTGACATAAGACAGCATTAAAAACAACATATTTTTCAACTACTTCAATATGTGCAAATCAAATAGCATATTGGTTGAATCAACTAATTATTAGTTAAAACAACAACTGCAAAAATCTAAAATTGAGAGATCGTAATTTTTTGATTGGAGGGTTTTCCGTGTAGTGCTTTACGAAATTAGAGGTGATCCCAAAATATTGGCACACTTATATAAGAGCGTTGAAAAAACAACGTGTTTTGTCGGTTACGTCACTTTTACCATTATATCTTCGGAACCAGAAGTCACAGCCATTTGATCTTCGAACTTGATCAATGGCCCGATAGTAGCTTTCAAACGAGCCTAAGTTTGTTAAAATCGGTTAAGCCATCTTTGAGAAAATTGAGCGGTAAAAATATCGGTCTATTATCTTTTATCTTTTTCCGGATAGGATCAGCCTAGAGGCCACGTGAAATCCAGTGGTAAAAAAAAAAGTAGAACTAGATCAACTGGATTCCTGCTTTCATGTCGTAAAAGGCCCAAATTGCAGGAGTTTCTGCTTTCCTACTTTCAGAATTTTAATTTCTTCAGGTTAGCACATCTGTCATTGTTATTCTATCAAATTTTCAGTTTGATACCTGGACATTTGTAAAGCCTTCGCTGTATTGAGTACATCTGCGATTGTGCGTGTGCTTGATTTTGTACAATTTTCAACGAATTTGCATAAAATTTTGCGTCAAAAACGCTTTCAATAGTGCGACGACATTGCAAATGTTAGAAGAGCGTTTCGGCAACGATACATTGAAAAAAAAAGTCGTTTGTCAGTGACAGGAACGTTTCAGAAGTGGCCATCCACAAAATCAAAGCATGGGTGACCGTAGACCGCAAATACGGCCATACAGATCTCCGATCTATGGTCCCGGATGTACCGAAAATAGAGATGAAAAACTTTAAAATCTTTTGTGCTTTTCAATGCCATTTAAAATCAGTCTATTTTTGTAATGCATGCTTCAAATGAGCTGTCTCTCAAAATTATGTTAGTTATGCAAGATTTAATTCAATAGATGTTATGAAATTCCATGAAATTATTAAATTATTAACCTTTTTTTACGAGGCACTGTTGCTCATGCCGAGGCATAGTATTCCGATTTTAAAAATAATAATTGAATTGTTTTTTATACTTACCTATACTTACCAAACATGATCCAGTTCTAAGATCAGCGATTTTAGAATTTTCAATACCTTTGGGATTTGAATGCATGAGCTAACTCCCTCGTTACTATCATTGCGAATGTATTTATGTATTATTCAATATGCCATTCCAAGTAATGGCTTCTGGAAGCGTGACCTGATTTTTGTCCTCTGGAACGTTTAACTAAATCAATAGTACATTATTGTAGAAATTATGCGCTAGCAAACTCTAATTCTGGTACTGTTAATAAACGCTTTCCATCCATCGTACCGCTCATGAATCTTTGAACGGCCGTACCGATCAGCTTAACGTGGGAAAAAGACCAACCGGTTGGTTGGTCCCGAGTACCGGACTTATCATTAAATCGAACTGGTCACAGTAGAACGGCAAAGACTAGAGAAATATATTGTAACATTAATTAACAGTCAATTACGGAACACATGAGAAAACAGCAAACCATCAGAACATATTTCTTGAACCCAAACCGACCGAAACGTCAGTTTCGCCTAGTTGCCTTGTATGTCTTGCAGCTTTTCTGGTTCAATTGTTTCATGCTTATTTTTGTTATATGCTACCCATACAATTTATTGCACGTGAACAATGCCGGAGCTTTCGTGTGCGGAGGTAAACGGACACCCAAACAATGTAATAAAAACGGAAATGTAACTGAGGCTGAAATGGCAAACTACAACACACACTAAATAAAGCAACCCTCCCGGAACAATCAAACCTGGCCAAACCACCAGTCGGCCCTAGCTCTTCTGCCTGCTCCGGTGGTTTAGCCAACCGAATGATCCAATATTAGTACCGAGCAGTCGTTGTTGCACTTCTTGTGACCATGGTGATCCATTTGTTCCAAAATATGTCATTGGCTTTAGTCCCTTCGGCTGATGAGGAAGGGGAGCGTGCGGGGAAAAGGACAGCTGCCTGGTTGATGGAGGTAAAGCGACAGCCCGAGTGTACTTCTGTGACCAGACCGCATGTAGCATGCATCGGGGAAAAGAAAATGGGAAAATCTCTCATAAACTTCGATTGCTTATGGCTGTAGACTAAGCGTGATTGCAATTTATCGGTATTTTTCCTTACGTTCATCCATATGCGATACGCCCGATTTTCGTGCCGGTTCGACCAATCCGATATCCGATAGTAAGCTACGTGAAAGGTAAGCGAGGTCATCGACGAGTGCGCGCTGTTTGCGATGAGTTCTGCTTTTGTTTGAAGATGAAGTTTCCTTCCCAATTGGCTTAGCGATACGATTTAAGTTTCATCAGACTTCAGTTCAGGGAGAAAAACGGTTCTCGATCGATGTCGGGATTTTATACTTTTCCACTGCGATTGAATCTATTTTGATGGGTTCTGAAATACGAATGTCTTGAAACAGATTGAGCTTCTGATATGAGTTAAAACTGCAATACTACTTTGAAGCGTTTGAACTAGCTTCCCTGCCGAATAAATTGCTTTAAAAAAATTCGGAATCAGATCGGCGACAATTTCATATGTGTTGATCAATCGAACCTAATTTACATCCAAAAACAAACAATCAAAAACTGGTAATTGGTTCAATCCATAACTGAGACTCATTAATCGGATTGTAAATGCTTACTCGATCAACAGAGCATAACAGAATTCTCACAGAATTTGGTCTGATCTTGGTATTTATATCTCATTATGTTATAGATATGATTCCTACACACCAAAAAAATTTGAATAATACAGGTGACTTAATTCTTCATACGATGTAATTCATAAAGACCTAATCTGTCAAATGACGGAAAATCTTATTTGTAATGACTTAATGTTAGATGAGCTCTAATTTTACTGGTTTCGACTGTAACTTGCGTTCTGCTAGCAGGTGCGACTGTATGAATTTAAATGTTGCTTTTACCAGCCATGCAGATGTGTGCTTCTGTGGCTCAGTCGATTAACAGACGTACTTGCGATCCAAAGATTCTCGGTTCAAGTCGCGGCGGTTGCTCTTCAGTCTTCTTTTTTTATTTCAACGAATTTCATGTCATGGAGTTTTAGACACAATATTAAATGTTCTTCCACGTGAATTTGCGTGAACTGCGACGCTCCATTTATGTGCATCTAATAAGATGTAAAATCACAGGGATTTTTTTAAGTGTGTAGTTCCGAAGCAAATATTCAGATTGTGTTAAGATTGTAGTAAGTCTGAATATTATAACAAAGGCATTTTTCTGGTCAAATATGCTACTATACATTACTTTAATCAAGAACATTGTGGAATATCTCTTTCAACACGACTAATGCTACACTCCAAAAAAATTTGAATTTTACAGGTGACTTAATTCGTCATACGATGTAATTCATAAAGACCTAATTTGTCAAATGACGGAAAATTTTATTTGTAATGACTTAATCTTAGAATAGCTTGAATTTTACTGGTTTCGACTGTAACTTGCCTTCTGCTAGCAGGTGCGACTGTATGAATTTAAATGCACCTTTTACCAGCCAAGCAGATGTATGCTTCTGTGGCTCAGTCGATTGACAGACATACTTGCGATCCAATGATTCTCGATTCAAGTCGCGGCGGTTGCTATCAGTATTCTTTTTTTATTTCAACGAATTTCATGCATGGAGTTTTAGACACAATATTAAATGTTCTTCCACGTTAATTTGCGTGAACAGCGACGCTCCATTTATGTGCATCTTATAAGATGTAAAATCACAGGGATTTTTTTAAGTGTGTATGGTTCAGTGAAGAACACTAAAGCAGTAATAAACATATTTTCCTATTCCACATAGTTGAAGATCCTTTATGGAATCAATAATTTGGCCTTTGTATTTTTTAAATAACTGCCTAACTTTAGTATTTAAGAACGTTCCCAAGTAATTCCTCCACTGCTAAAAATCGACACTTTTTTACAAAGTGTTTCTCTAGGATCAGGGTCATTTCACCGAAAGCCACTTCTCCAAATGCCATTCCGCCGAAAGCCATTCCACCGAAAGGGTAATTTCGCCGATTCCTGCAATTGTCGTAATATTATAATTGGAATTGATTTAAAATAAACACAAATGAATGATAATACGTTAGCGCTCGTTTTGTTAACCTACAATTGTACTTCTTGAATAAAGATTGATTCATGAACCTCAGAACGGAGTTCTCAAGGAAACTATTTGCCACTAAGGATAAAATCAATTGCATAGGTGTAAAATGTATGTGATATTTTCCGTCTACTAAGTAAAAAAATATCTAATGCGGCTTCGCCACATCGATTTGATTCATGTGCTGTCCGACCCCGCTACCGCTCGTTCGAATCTAATTAAAGTAAAGACACCTAGCTTTGAGTAGATCGGGCAAACGAGGCGGTTACAGGTTTTTTTTTATGTAAGAGGCCGCCGCTTACGACAGCGGGTCGGCGGCCAAATTCAGCCGGCGTCGCCTCGGCGGCTTTAGGCCACCGAGCCATCTTGGCTTCGGTTATGTGGCTGCGCCACATCACTTATACAGGAGGCATAATAACACACAAAAAATAATAATATGATGTATTCGAAATTACCCTTTCGGTGAAACGACCCTTTCGGCGAAATAACTCTTTTGGCGAAATAACCCTTTCGGCGAAATGACCTATTCGGCGAAATGACCCGCTCCCCTTTATGACATAGATCAATGTCATAACACGTCAGTTTTAAGTGTCGCTGTATTGACGTATATATGTTTTGTCAATAATCCTCATATTTCCTGACAATTGCGGCAATACTAAGAGTCAAGCATATAAAGGAAAAGTTTTTAGCAAAATGGTTGCAAAAATCTTCGTGAGAGTGATGGAATCAGCTTGTCTGCCTCATACCATAGTCTACACAGTAAGTGTATTCATTAAATTGTCGGTGACATTGCGAATCACCGTACCAGCAAGTGACCGATTATTTGTGTTTATTTTAACCTCTTTTACAATGCATTAAACTCAACATGAAAACATAAACTATCTGCTGCTATTTGAACTTGCAAAAGAAAATAAACAAAGAGAAACCGTCATTTTATAATAATGATCAAACACAATAGTTTGGGTCCCGGCTCATTGCTCCATTCCAGGCAATGAAAGAGCCGATATTTTAGCCAAACGTGGTGCTATTGAGGGTGAAATTTATGAGAGACCGACTGAAGATGATCTGAGTCGGAGGATGCGCTCAATTACTCCTAAAATATCGACAAAGTCATGGTTCAGCGAACTGGATGTGAGTAGGGATTTCATTCGTGTGATGTCCAGACTCATGTCCAATCACTGCACGTTAGATGCACATCTCCTTCGAATTGGACTTTCCGAAACTAATCATTGTGCTTGTGGCGAAGGCTTTCGCGATATTGATCATGTCGTTTGGACATGCGTGGAGTATCTTGATGTCAGATCTCAACTAATAAATTCCTTGCGTACCCAAGGTAGACTATCCAATGTCCCAGTTCACGACATTCCTGCTTGTCGTGACGTTCCTTACATGAAACTTCTTTATTATTTCATTAAGTCTATTGGAGTTTCAATTTAAATTTTATTTTATGTTAGACTGTTTTCTCTTGCATGAGTTCAACCAATAGCCAACTATATGATATTGAAAAAAAGTGATGAACTTATACAAACAAACCTGAAATAGCTATATGATCATGCACAAAATAAATTTATTTTGTCGTGAATACGACTTACTTTACTATGGGGTGACTTTTCAAAATTTACCCACTGAGAGAGTGATAAGTTTTTGATCGTGAATATCTCTTGTTGTATCTAACGAATCAACATAATTTTTGCTACATGCCATCGGAAATATGATCACAATTTTATGATAAAATATTCAGTTGTGTGACATAATCTTAAATAATTCAAAATTAAACTTTTCTGAAATGTTTGGTATAAACGAGTATCAAAGAGGATAGTTCATAAGGCGCGTTTGCCTTTCTCATATTTTTAAAGCTCATAGCTCAGTTATCTGTGAAAGGATTTATATAATCTAACTACCAATAGAATCGAAATTTTTCAACTTAAACGTGTATAGCAAAAGCATTGAAGTATTTCAATAGTACGCTATTGAAAAACCTGTCTCATTTGACCCATGTCAACACCAGCCAATCAGAACGCGTTCTGAGGAAGAAAACAAAATACCTGCTGCTGTACAACAAATCGTTCGAGAAAATGTTCCGAACAGTGTTCAATATCGTAGTGAGTTCCACAATTTGGTCCTTCTGAAAGGCAGGAATGAATCCCGTACAGCATCCGGATAGTTTCTTTCAATGAAATGCAAATCCGAAATGAAATATCGAAATTAAAATTCTTTATGCTTCTATTTTTATAGCCGTTAGGACCGCCATTAGTGAAAAAGCTACAAACGAAATCAGGTAAAAACAAACCTCTCAACAAAATTTGGATCAGTTTGGATTCTATCGCCACTGCAAGTAGATGTATTTTATGTCGTTTGCAAAGCTAGTTTCGCTTCCGACAAGAGCGAGTACGTCACAGCTGCCAGTCGTTTGCATTGGTGAAAAAGCAACGGTGGAGAGCATTACGCAAAATCAGCCGTTTTAATGGCTCTAAAAGTTTTCTAAAGAATTATTAGGATTTGTTGTTCGCAAATCGAAGGTAAATATCCTCAGTTTAGTGCAAATCTAGAACAGTTTGGTTAGATTTGTGCACTTTTCGCTGTGTGAAATTCACATTGATTTAGATTCAAGTGAAGCCTTCTTTGTTTTTGCGAAAAATGTGGAAAAGGGGAATGCTTGCATAATTCATACAATTGATCAACAAATCGATATTCGGAAGTGTTAAGGAACATGTCAGTTGTTTTCGTATTCACGACATCCAGTTATGTCTCTGACATTACTAACTCGACTTTTTATTTAATATAATTTATAATAGCAAACCGATTCATAAAAACAGTGTTTAGATTATCTAATGAATACCAACATACTAATATGATATTCGAAATGTATTAGGTTCAAAGTACTATGTATTTGCTGATGCGTCTTTCAAAAGTTTACCAGAAATCGGTTTCTTATTTGCATGACTCATAAATTGTTTGTGTTTTCAGCTAACTCATGATTCCCGATTAAGAACCAAAATCGTTCAATTCCTTCAAGGTAGTGTAAGTCAGTGAAAAAGAAAATTAGACATTATATAACAACATTAAATAAGGTTCAATAAACTATATTTAGAATATTTTTATAGCCTTATATTTAAATGATGACATTTCAAATTCAAATTCCTATGCACCTCTTCTGAAAATGCATTCTATATGAGAATTAGGTATAAATCTGTTAAAATCTATGCTTTTTCATCAGTTCATATGCACTTGTATGACAATTCAACTGTAAGTGTCAAGTGAATTGAATACTAAATGTCATTCATTTGGAATTCATCTGCTGTTTGGTGAGTAAAATTTAAGTGTACACTAAGGTCTCTTTTAACAAGGTTTTTTCGCACGGTTTTTTTATACACGGTTTTTATTTACACGCTTTTCGCAATTAACACGGTTTCTGATGAGAGTTTAAAAAGCACTGTCATTTGTTTTTTGAGAAAAAATTTGAAAAAGGGAACAGGTTGTCTGGAAGAAAACGATTATGAGAGCTAATTTAAAGTTTGAAAGTTAACTAAAATCATTCATTCAACAATTCACGAGATCATTGACTGTCGTTCCGTAAAATGATTAATCAGTGTTCAAATCTTGAATCCCTGTTGTAAATTACACGACAACGTCTCTTCCGTTCAGTTGTGGTGTATGATGTCAGCATCGTCATCGATATCATCGAGAATTTCGTAGCGTTGAAGAACTAGTCGGATTTACTAATCTCGTCAACTCTTCGTCATATCAAACAGACATATTTGTGCACCTTGCATAAATTTGGGGGTTAAAAAATAATCTTTTTTCCCCTTCAAATAATCAAAAAATATATTTCATCCAAAACAAAACAAACAAATAATCAAATCTGCGGTTTTTGGAATTATTACGTCAAATTTCCCACGAGGTTTTTTTGCACGGTTTCCGCAATTAACACGGTTTTCATTTACACGGATTTTTTTAACACGAGACCTTAGTGTATTACCAATAGGATTCAGCATGATTTCATATGTATGGCATTTGAAAAGACTTACACTTGCAATTTAAGTGTCGAGACAATGCGTCGAAAATAACTGTAAAAAATTTCGGTCCAACGTGTCGAATTTTATCAGTGTACTTTTATTGTGTATAATTTTTATACCAATAATAAAACGTTCTTTTGAATTTAAAAATAATATATTTCAAGATGGGGTACAAGGTAAAAAGGCGTGTTGCAGCTGCTAACAGGGATTTCTACGGGCTCCGTAACCAGCTGAAGTCTCGTAGCTTGCACACACGCACCAAACTTGCTCTATACAAGTCGTTGATTCTACCTGTTGTCCTATACGGCCACCAAGCATGGTTGTTAAAAGAATTAGATGTTCGTGTACTCGGCGTCTTTGAGAGAAAAATCCTGCGCTCAATACTCGGCGGCAAAGAAGAGAATGGAGAATGGCGCAGACGCATGAACCATAAGCTGTACCAAGTATACAAAGATGCGGACATTGGAAGACTTATAATACACGGAAGACAGTACTACAGTGGGCTGGACATGTAGCAAGAATGCCGGAAGAGAGAATGGCCTACGTAATGTTCAGCAGAGAACCTGTAAGAGGTTGTCGACTGCTGGGTAGACCTCGCACTCGTCGGCTGTGCGCAATCGAAGACTATATTTTATGAGTGACATTATTTGACACATACTCACACACATACACGCACAGACAACTGTGTCGAATGATATAGAACACTTACCCCTCTGAGCCAATTTTCACTAGTCAATTTTTCAAGTGATTGCCGAAACTTCCTATATTATGAGAAAGACAATAAGTAAACTTTTATTTTTTTTTTTTTTTTATTCAATAATATAATATAATATTAAGGCACACTGCTTAAGCTCTAAGATGCCAAGGGTATTTACTAATCTTAATTATCGTCTAACTTAAAACTAGAGTAGTATCATTATGTAATATAGTATCTGGCGATCGGTAGTGGCCGGTGAATTGAATTTAGGATGAGATGATTCCAGATGGCGATGGTAATTTTCTATGTTGGCCGCATTCTTCGGTCCGTGAGGGTCCGCGGGAAACACCCCCAGGCTACGAAGGCCCGGCGGGTGGCCCGCATGCTGGTCATTGACTGGAGCGGTCTTCCGGTGATGGTGATGTTACGGAAGAGAATGAAAAAAAGAAGTAAATATTGTGGGAAACGGGGTAAAAAAGGGGTGTGGGAACAAAATGTTTGAAAACGACAGAGATCTAATTAGTTGCCATCGAGATGGTGAAAAAACAGGGAAAGGGGAACGAAAAAGTTAGTGACAAAAAAAAAGATCTTGTTAATTCCAATGAAGATGGTGGACAGGGACGGGGATCGAGAGAATCGGGCGGATGTTAGTGTCGAACCTGTAGGTGGAGATTATATTTTCTGAGCGAGGAATAACACATTACACTTGTATATTAATGTGTTTGAGAAACTGGTATATGAGAAGCATATATGAACTATCCCGACTCGCCAACACATCCCGAACCGGCACCTCAGGCGGTCTACCTCGGGCCCTGAGGGATTCCAGTAGCTTCGACCTGGCGTCACGATACTCTACGCACGACCACACGACATGCTCGATGTCCTGATAACCGTCGCCACAGGTGCAGAGCCCGTTCTCCACGATCCCGATACGCCGGAGATGTGCGTTGAATGTATAGTGATTTGACATGAGCCGTGACATAACGCGAATGAAATCACGATTCATGTTCATCCCCTTGAACCAAGGTTTCGTCGATACCTTAGGGATAATGGAGTGTAGCCATCGTCCCAGTTCGTCATTCGTCCATGAAGTTTGCCAACTTTCGAGAGTTTTCTGACGAGAAATACTGAAAAATTCATTGAAGCAGATTGGTCTTTCATAAATATCACCTTCCAATGCGCCCACTTTAGCCAATAAGTCTGCCTTTTCATTGCCCGGAATGGAACAATGCGAAGGGACCCAGACTAACGATATTAAATAAGACCGTTCAGATAAAGTTCTCAAATGTTCCCGTATTTTCCCCAGGAAATATGGGGGATACTTTCCTGGCTTCATTGCCCGGAGAGCTTCTATTGAACTTAGACTGTCCGTGACAATGAAGTAATGGTCTTTGGGCATGGTTTCAATGATCTCGAGGGTGTACTGAATAGCAGCTAATTCTGCGACGTAAACTGGAGCCGGATCACTGAGTTTGTAAGAAGCGGTGATGTTTTGGTTGAAGATGCCGAAGCCTGTGGACTCGTTGATGTTTGATCCGTCAGTGTAAAACACCTTTTCACAGTTGACTGTTCTAAATTTATTATAAAAAATATTTGGGGCCACTTGAGGGCGCACGTGATCCGGAATTCCACGAATTTCTTCTCTCATGGATGTGTCGAAAAACACAGTAGAATCAGAAGTATCCAAGAAATGAGCACGGTTGGAAACAAACGAAGAAGGATTAATATTCTGAGCCATGTAATCAAAATACAAGGACATAAAACGGGTTTGAGAGTTAAGCTCAACTAACCTTTCGAAGTTTTCAATCACCAGAGGATTCAAAATGTCGCATCGAATGAGCAAACGATATGAGAGATCCCAGAACCGGTTTTTCAGTGGAAGAACGCCTGCCAGCACTTCGAGGCTCATCGTATGAGTCGATTGCATGCAACCCAAGGCAATACGCAAACAACGATACTGAATTCTTTCCAGCTTGATGAAATGAGTGTTCGCCACTGATCGGAAGCAGAAGCATCCGTATTCCATCACGGACAATATCGTTGTTTGATACAACCTGATCAGGTCTCCTGGGTGGGCACCCCACCATGATCCGGTTATTGTACGAAGAAAGTTGATTCTCTGCTGGCATTTTTGTTTCAGATACCTAATGTGACATCCCCAGGTGCCTTTGGAGTCGAACCAGACCCCGAGATATTTAAATGTGAAGGCCTGAGCTATGGTTTCACCCCCTAGTTGAAGCTGTAATTGTGCTGGTTCTCGCTTCCTCGAAAATACAACCAGCTCAGTTTTCTCCGTAGAGAACTCGATACCCGTTTGAAGAGCCCATGATGATAAGTTGTCGAGAGTATCTTGTAATGGTCCTTGGAGATCGGCAGCTTTGGGTCCTATAATAGACACAACGCTGTCGTCGGCAAGTTGTCTTAGCGTGCAAGATGTGTTGATACATTCATCGATATTACTTACGTAAAAATTGTATAAAAGGGGGCTTAAGCATGAGCCCTGAGGAAGACCCATGTAGCTGAATCGTATTGTCGACAAATCACCATGCGCAAAGTACATGTGTTTCTCAGACAATAGATTATGTAAAAAGTTGTTCAAAACTGGCGAAAGACCATGCTGATGCAACTTCTCAGATAGGATATTTATAGAAACTGAGTCAAAAGCCCCCTTAATGTCTAGGAAAACTGACGCCATTTGTTCTTTACGAGCAAATGCCATTTGAATTTCTGTTGAGAGCAACGCAAGACAATCGTTCGTTCCTTTGCCCCTGCGGAAACCAAATTGTGTATCTGAAAGTAAACCATTAGTTTCGACCCAATTGTCTAGACGAAACAGAATCATTTTTTCGAACAATTTCCGGATACAGGAAAGCATAGCAATCGGCCGATACGAATTGTGATCGGAGGCTGATTTCCCTGGTTTTTGAATGGCGATAACTCTGACTTGTCTCCAGTCGTGTGGGACAATATTACCCGTGAGGAACTTGTTGAATAAATTCAGCAAGCGCCTTTTGGCGGGGTCAGGCAGATTTTTCAACAAGTTGAATTTTATTCTGTCTAATCCCGGGGCTTTATTGTTACATGACAAAAGTGCAAGTGAAAGCTCTACCATCGAAAACGGTGATTCGTTTGTATTTGGTGTCGCGGCGCGGGTGATCTTCTGTTCCGGAACAGAGTCTGGGCATACTTTTTTAGCGAAATCGAATATCCAGCGGTTGGAGTATTCCTCGCTTTCATTCGTTATGGTGTTATGGTTGCGCATTCGTCGGGCTGTGTTCCAAAGAGTGCTCATAGATGTTTCTTTCGTTAAGCCGTCTATAAACCGACGCCAGTAACCGCGTTTCTTGGCTCTAATCAAGTTCTTAGTTTTAACGTCTAACGCCGCGTAATTCCGGTAATTATCAGGTGTTCCATTTTTTCTGAATTTTTTATACGCGGAGGCTCTCTCCGCGTTTAAATTTGTGCACTCTTTGTCCCACCACGGGTTGGGAGGACGGATGTTAGTTTTTGCGCCGGGTACACGTTTCGTCTGAGCTTGAATCGCAGTATCGAGAATCAAGCCAGCCAAAAACGTGTACTCTTCCTCCGGAGGAAGTTGTAGAGTTCTTTCAAGTTTCTCAGATATCGAGGTCGCATAGCTATTCCAATCAATATTTCGTGTGAGGTCATACGAAACATTGATTGTCTTCGATGGTTTTAAGCCGCTGGTGATTGATATTACGATCGGTAGATGATCACTACCGTGGGGATCAGGAATTACCTCCCACGTGCAATCCAACCGTAGCGATGTCGAGCAAAGGGATAAATCCAGCGCACTTGGTCTTGCTGGTGGTGCAGGAATCCGTGTCATTTCTCCCGTATTCAAGATTGTCATATTGAAGTTGTCGCAAATATCATGGATCATAGCTGATCTGTTATCGTCGTGAAGACAGCCCCATCCCGTACCGTGTGAGTTAAAGTCTCCTAAAACCAACGTCGGTGCGGGAAGGAGCTCTATGATATTACTGAGCCGCCGATGCCCAACCAAGGCTCTAGGGGGAATGTAGATGGAAGCAATACAAAGGTCCTTACCTTTGATTGTAACATGACATGCGACAACTTCAATACCTGGTATCGAGGGGAGGTTAATTCGATAAAAAGAATAGCACTTTTTGATCCCTAAAAGTACTCCTCCATAGGGATCATCTCGATCCAGGCGAATAATGTTAAAATCGTGGAAGTTTAAGGATATTTCAGAAGTTAGCCAAGTTTCGCACAATGCAAATGCGTCACATTTCAGATTATTTACTAGAAATTTAAAAGAATCTATTTTTGGGATGATACTTCTGCAATTCCACTGTAAAACAGTGATTAGATCCGTGACCTCGGTGGATGATTTAGCCATCGAAGGATACAATCGCTGAGAGAAGGGGCCAATTTGCAGTCAACTGCTTCAAATATGTTTTTACTGTTGGCATGAAAGCAATTAAAATGCTTCTAAGAGGGTCTGAAATATTGAAAGTTGTAAAAATCCAGTCCACAACATCAGAGAACTTGATAAGTCCAGCACCTAGTTGGTTCTCTGGTAGATTTTCTGGGACGCTTGGGGATTTTGTAGTCCCGGGAAGTCGTGGGAATTCCATCTCGGAATTGAGTTTTCCGAGACCAGGAGCTTTTTGCTTCGGTGTTGTGTCCCGATTCCCGTTAGCTGTAACTTTTCGAAGCCCTTCGGAAGACACCTTCGAACCCTTACTAGGTAGCTTATGAGAGGATTTATTTATTCTTTTCCTACAGCTATGAGGGACCGCCGAAGATGGACCTTCCAAAGGGTCGTCAGAATCGCTCTCGTCAGTTGACAAGCAGGCATATGGGTTCGTTGTCTGTTTAGGAGGGGTGGCACTTTTAAGCATCTCTGCGAAAGAACGCTTGGAGTGCTCCTTTAGGGAACGCTTCATTCGATCACCTCGCAGTTTGTAAGCGGGACAATCAGAGAGGTCATGCGGACCCTCCTTACAGTAGAGACACTTTTCAGCATCCTTACCGCAAGAGCCGTCCGCATGAGCTTCCCCACAGTTAGCACAACGTGGCTTATTGCTGCAATGGGTAGCTGTATGCCCCAGTTGTTTGCAATTAGTACAGTTCATTACTCGGGGTACGAATAGGCGAACAGGCAAACGAACCCGGTCCAAGAGGATGTAGTTGGGCAAAGCAGAACCGGCGAAGGTCACACGATAAGAGTCTGATTGGGGATAGGACTTTGTTCCATCCCCGGCGATCGATACTGAATGCAATCGCTTGCAATCCAGTATCTTGACATTCTTAAGTGAGGGGTCTTTAAAACAACCCGCCCCGTACTTAAGAACGTCCTCGCAAGTCAAACTCGAATCGGTGACCACACCGTCGATTTCGACTTCACGAGCTGGCACGTAGACGCGGTACTCCCGCGTAAAAGGATCATTTTGAACGAGCTCATTAGCCTGTTTTGAACTGGTAAACAGGACCCTGAGCTTGTCTGGACGTATCTTATCAAAACTTTTTATAGTATTGTATCGCGAGGACAGGTCCCGCGATATTTTTAAAATATTTAATTTTTTTTCTTTCGATTTGGTCCGGAAATAGACCGCATAAGGACCGGCCGGTAGTGCGAGCCCATCCGGATAGCTCTTTATGCGAGACTTTTTATAGTCAAGGGAAGTCTCCATTTGATCATCGGGAACGGGGGGGTCAGAATTTACACTAGACATGTTGCGGAGCTACCTCCGCACAGAAATAAGTGAATCGGGGAGAAATAGAACAGTCGAATGCAGGAAGGAAAAAAAAACTAAATAATGATACTTAACTTAAATCCAACGGGGGCCACCAAGGCCTAGCCCTCGTCGATCGGCGTATCGCCGCTGCGATGGTGTGCAAAAAACCTCCGAGAGGAAAAAGCACACTCTTTTTTAATCCGCACAGTGATATCACGTACACCGCTGGGCCTGTTTTGATCGATCGAACAATCACCGGCTAACGGTACTGTTTCGATCGTCCGCTCACAACAATACACTGCTTTAGTATATAATGTGCATAAAACCTCTCACAGGAAAAAGCACTATTGTCTATTACACAATAGCAATCTAGTTTTGATCGTCCGGTCACTTTATCACACACGGCACTGGTTTTCAACGCTTTCGCAGTAAACACAAAGCACGTCCGTTCACTCGGAAGGTTGAAACGGCAATCTAGTAAACTTTTATTGAAAAGCATCGTTATCATGATCTTGTAATAACACTAACAAATTGGTACAAATTGAATAAAAGAATTATAAATTTAATTTTTTTTAACCTGAAAAATATAAATTTTAATGTGGCAACCCTGCACTCTATACGAAACTGAACAAAGCACGTTGCGAACGGAGCAAAGTCGCATGTACTGTCGCGTACTAGTTTTGCATCGTCATTTAGAATGACGATTTGAATGTTTTGACACTCATCTCCCCATAATTTCGGAACTGGAATTCGGATCAGGATGAAATTATAAAGTATATTTAAAGACAATAAGAGTTTTAATTTGAATCATGATTCGTGAAAATCGGTTTAACCGTTGCTTTAGCAATCGAAGTGAGTTCCTTTTATGGAGATTTTCGGTGCTTTCTGAAGCGGAAGCCGGGCAATAGTAGTCCCAAATAAGATTTATAAATCCGCCAACTAACAAGGTCTGTCAACTAGATGAATTTAGCAGTAAGTTTTATGAAAATGTGCACCTCGTTTCACTATCGCTTGTATAAAAATACTCATGAAATTGAAAATTTTCATTAATCGCACTGCAATACCGAAGTCGAATCTGGATGAACTTTTTTGCTTCTTATTTTGTTAAAATCGGTTAAAAAATGTCTGAGAAAATTGAGTGCGTATTTTTGATTAAGTTTGCACATATTTCCTTGTGATTCCGGAACCGGAAGTCGGATCCAAATGAAACTCAAGAACTTTGTACATCCAAACCTCCATTTACGTAACTTATATATCTATATATGTATTAATATACGTACGCATGTGTGCAAATATGTGTATTTCCTAATACATAGAAATATTAGTGAAGTAAAAGCGAGCATTTATATGTATAAATATATACACATATACGCAAACGAGTGAGTGTGTAAGCATACATACATACATTTATTAGGTTCGTAAATGGAGGTTTGGGTGTATTGGACCATAAGACCTTTCATTTGAATCTAAATTTGTGAAAGTCGATTTTCACAGCGATTGCATAGCCTTTCTATAAGGTAAAGGAAGGTAAAAAGCTATAGAAAAATTTCGAAAATGTTGGACCAACGTATCTAAATTGGTAGCAAAGAAGTCTGCACAGTCCCTAATGGCTGGAATAAACTTAAAATGTCGTAGTTTCTTCATTCTGCCTAATTAATTAATTGTTATTATTTTTTTAAATATGAACAATGCACAATTAAATGAAAAAAAGTACGGGTGTGTAATGTCAGAGACATAACTGGATGTCGTGAATACAAATAAAACTGACATGATTTCTTTACACTTTCGAATTCGAATTGATAGTTGATCGATTGTGTGAATTTCGAAATTTTCCCCCTTTTCACTACTGAAATTTTCAACGATTTTTGATGTCGATTATCTCATTTCGGATTTGCATATTTCATTGAAAGAAACTATCAAGATCCTGTACAGGATTCATTTCTGCCTTTTAGAAGGACCAAATTGTGGAATTCTCTACATGGGCAAAATTCCGATTCTAGAAATGAGCAAAACGAGTCATGATTTGGGGAAAATAATATATTTTCATGTTATGATAATACACCATGGTAAAATTTCTCGGATCATGATCCATTCGGACTGATTTCGATGAAATTTAAACGTAACGCACTCGAAATTGTTGGGTATAACTTCAGGTGTGTTTCTGTTTCGATGGTAATTTTTGCAACATAAATTCAGGCGTTATGTGTGTTTTTTGCAGCGATGGTCATATTTGCAATATAAATTCAGTGAAAAGCACGACGAACTTCTTTTAAAATGAAAATATTCTGTTTTCTGTTTTTGGAAAACGACGACGCAAGAGATAACGTGTTTACGTGCGATCATTACTTCAGTTTTGATTTTATGTATCAGAATTTAAACACTTAAACGAAAAGCCTCAGAAAACACCAGTGAATCAAGCCTATTAAAAAGAAACTCTATGTCGAATTTTTGCAAAAAAATCGTCTTATTCATAATATTTAGGTGCATCAATACAGCTTGTGTTTTTATATCTATGAAACAAATTAATCAAAGTGGTTGAACAAAATATTTTTCTGATTTTCGTTAGATGGTGTTCCAAATTCACAATCGAATTAAACGCTAGCTCTCGTAATATTATTCTAGCAACAACGATCACATCATATATGTAAGAATACATTCGAACAAAATGTAACATTGATGTTTGTCAAATGAAAAGCGTAGCCGTGCTTAGTCTCTTATGATGTCAATTTTCGGCTCATTATCTTTATTTTTATGTTATGTTTAATTCTCTATCAGCCGGTGGGTGAAACAACACGTTTATTAAATAACATGCTTCAAGATCAAGTAAACATTTTCAATAGGTCTTGTTTTTCAATGTCTGTTTTTTGCTTTACCATTAATCTATTAATCTACTAGCTGACCCGTCGAACTTCGTCTCGTCAGAAGAATTGTCAATAGACTAAGTGGTCAACGTTTCTCTCCATTATTTTTCTGATTACTTAACCTACAATCAACGGAATTCGACACATACTCGCTTTAGCTCCAGAAGAAGAAACACCACCAGAGATTAATGTGAAAATATGAAATACTTCTGTTAAGCGAAAATTGAACAAATGCACAGATTTCTATTCTGAACAGTCCGTTTTATGGAATTACTCATACGTTCACCCGACAGAACAAACTTTGAAGCAGTTTCTTATACACCAAAAAATTCTATTTTTGTGTTCGGTAATAATTTTTGTGGCAACGATCTGTGAAATTTTATTTTTACTGAAAGATACGTAAAATTTATCCAACTTACGGTCATCTGTCAAAGAACTACTGAATATCGGAAAATCCTATGTAAAAGTTACGATTATTTATTATTTACTGACATGGTCTGTGAACTCTGTAATGTCATTTCTCTTGACGAACTCAGTAAAAGTTTTACCAATATCCGGAAAATTAATAAAAAATAATGAAGAATTTCAGTAATCATCACTAACCAATCAGCAGAAATAAAGATCTGTCAAATAACATAATTTTCGGACGTAAAGGTGTGAAAATTTCTAGATTTGTAAAGAAAAAAATAGTCGTGCGAATTGATTGCTTGCGAAAAATAGATAATACTGATTCCTAGCGGTAATTTTTCATTTAGTGAATATATTAAAAAGCCTTCTACAACTTATTATTCCTGCACTCTAAAAATATGAAGGGTGATCCCATATTCTACTGAATCGCATCCGAAAGATATTTGATCATTTTATTTGAAAAAATTATTTCTGAAGAGCAAATGTAATTTAATTCATTCATCACACGCAAATAAATAAATTAATTGGATGAAAATATGTTTTGAAAACAAAAATGCTCCTTCCTTTTACCAAAAAATTGTAATACTTTACGGGTCAAGACGTTTACATGTTTTTAGGATTGTTTTGTGAATTTCGCCGAACGTCGGTATTGAATAATGGAGAAGTCATTAGAATTATGACAGATCGAAGTTCAGTGGAACTGTACCGATCATTCAGCAAATAAAACTTTTACTGAACGGATTACCGAATGTCCAGCTGTTTGAAAGTCAGTAAAACTGTACCGACATCCGTAAAAATTATTTGGTGTGTACAGCTTTTAAGCAGCGAGAAATTTTTCTCAAAATCTGTTCTGTACGTACAAGTTATCAAAAAGTACCATGCGTACTTTAGAGCTCTAATAAAGTAGATATTTTCAGGTACTGTCTAACTTTTGATTGCTTGGAGACGACGCTAAAATTTTAATTTGATATTGATCTTACCAGTTTGAACATTCTTCACAGAATATGCAACATGAAATGACAGTCTCAATTCATTATGGTAATCATCTTGAACATTGATATCTGATAGCCACTTACTGTGTGCGCATAGTCTAATCTAAATCATTAGAAAGAGAAATGCAAGATTGATCTTAGATTGACCACACAAAGCATCTCGTTACGCTCCAAACAATTTTTTCAACGATCTAGTATTCTATCCTCCGACTCTTTTTCCTCATTTTTCTGATTACTTAACCTACAATCAATAGAATTCGATACACATTCGCTTTAGCCCAGAAAAGATATATCACCAATATTAATGTGAAAATGTAAAACACTTCTGTTAAGCAAAAATTTAGTAAATGCATAGATTGTCATCACATCCTTTGAGTCAATTCACTGAACAGAGAGCAGTTCCTTGCACAGCTTTAAGGCAGCGGGAAAGTTTTCTCAGAACGTGTTCTGTATGTTTAAGTTGCCAAAAAGTGCCACGCAAACTTTAGAGCTCTAATAAAGTGGATATTTTTCAGGTACTGTGGACCTTTGGTTGCTTAGACAGGCTTAGTATACTCTAAATCATTAGAAAACAAACTGCACGGAAAATCTCTTAGCTTGATATAAACGCTTCTACAGCACAAACTTTGCATTGATTTATTCAAAAATTTACTGATTTGTTAGGCCGGGATGGCCAATATTTATCATTAATCACAATTCATCAACAGGTAAATGATATCAGAACTTTTTCTGCTGCCTACAGCAGTTTTCTAGAAAACAGTCATATGCATTCCGTCATTGAGTCATTTGTCAAGTTTTAATACCCAATTAAGCACGTGGCTCTAAATGATGCACGGGAAATCTCCACTACTAATCTTTGCGCGCCAAACGATTTTTTTCAACGATCTAGTATTCTTTTCTTCGACGGTCAAACACTTATGCAACTCGTTGCGCGCCAAATATCAACCGCAGATCTAGCAAGCATTGGCGACTTTTTCAGTGGAAAATTCCATTGTCCATACAAAATAACTTTATTGGTTTTTCCCACTTTTCCGGTAAGTTTTCCTAATTTTTTTGATGTACGAACCCGGTGGGGGTAAAAATTGATCAAACAAAAACAAAAAAATCATCTCAATCCCTCCATCCGTTCTTACGTGATGCGATTACAAAGAATGATCTCTGCATTTTTATATATATAGATCACATCACTTGAGGCAGAGGGTTCAAAGTGATATCCGGGTAGAAAATTAGAGTTACGAGCTTTGAAAGAGATGCTTTCTTCAAGTAACGCATTTTCGAACCATGATTATTTTCGTGGGAGAAGAGTTATTGCTCATGATTTCATGGTAAGTTAAAATGATTGGTTTCATGATTTTCGAATCATAACAGCAGTAACGGATTTCTTTCCGTGTACGATATTTAGCACAGTTCGGAACATTTATCTCGACCGATTTTCGCACAGCGAAAAGTGCACGAAGCAAATCAAATCATTTTGGATTTTCACTAAACTGATGATTTCTACCTTCGATTTGCAAAGAAGTAATCTTAATAGTTCTTTAGATAACATTCAAAGCCATTAGAACGGCTGTTGTCCACTTTTCGTTCCACCGTCCCAGCACCAACATAATAACTATACAATCGCAAGACCTTCCTTCATCTACACATTTTATTGCGTGCGGTAGGAAAATTTATCGGGAATTGAATTCAGGAACATTTTTCGAGTAATAACAATAATTGTCGATAATATTACATCATCATAAATACTGCCACCCACTCAAGCACAGCCGAAGACAGCCGAAGCACCAGGCCAGGGCCCACAAAGATGTCTGATATCGGAACCCCGGCAATGCATGAGACATTTGTCCAAACAGCCTGTGATGGTGGGCGGGCTGTTTCCGACAGTTCTTGCAGCCAGCAGCAGTCCAATTTGCCGACAGTCACTGAAGATTGCTGAATGAAGGCTGACGGCGCGGGGTAAGGGTAGAAGACGCGCGCGGGAGAAGACGAAACCACATGGTTCGGGGCTGGGTTTGGCCGCGCTGACGCTGCGACCATGCATAGCTTAGGCTCGGCTTGGTTTTGGCCGGTGGTGTTTCACTACCAGGCCGGGGCAGAGATGAAGCCAAGATAAAGACAGTCGACAATGTAAATAAAGATTTTATGATCGTTTCTTCTGGGCTGCGGGTCGCGCCGCCTAGAGCAAGAAACACATGCTGCATTGTCTGGACTGGAGCTCACTGGGAAAACGGGAGGCCAGGATATGATGACCCGACTGGATAAGCTTCGAATCGTTTAATGTGCTGTGTCTTACATGTGCTAATTTGTAAGATGGTCGTTATCAAGCTAAAGTGGAAAAGATGAAGAGGCTATCAATTGTATCATGGGTTCGAGAAATCCAGATGGTGTTTCGAATGAAATCTGCCCCAGAAGGGAATAATACATGGACTATATCTTTGCTGTAAGCTCGAGGCATTGCACTAATCGAACTTGAAAAATGGATCGCCATCGAAAGACAAAGTAATGCTTACGTTGGAAAGCCTTCTAATTTTTCTATCTTAAAATGCCCTGCTGAGGCGACTGATGGCTCATAAACTGAGTAGATATAAAGGAACAGATCGAAAACTTTTTTAAAACAAAGTAATTTAGAAACATTTTTGTGCCAAAACAAAAGCCTAATGGAATAAGGCTAATTTTGCAGATTGGGTGCCAATCCCGTTACCATAATAAACAAGTCAATCAAAACTAACCGCCCCTCCAATGAACGATTTAAATGAAAAGCTAGAAAACTGCGAACAGTGAAACAGATCAAGTTCGTCGTACAACTAACGAAAAAAAAAACAGCATCCAGGACCGAGCGACGACGCCGACCAGACTGCAAACACCAAAGATACACAGAAAGTGACCGACTAAATTGGAAAAGCGAACAACGTTCGAAACGCTTTGTTGATTACGATTGCGCGCTTTTGTTTTTTTTGTGTGTCAGTACTTTTTTTTCCTCTAATTTAGCTTCCGAGAGCAAAAACTCCACAAACCATGCCTGTTTATTTACGTATTCGCTTCTCGCTCGGACGAAAACAATAAACAAACTTCCTGTACTGTTAAATAGGACGCTTATCAAATCAACAACTTTCCAACAACTTGATTACTATTCATTCCATCCTCATCTCATTAGGTTTGCCGTTATTTCCCGGCAGATAGGAAAAACATGCCTGGTGATAATCCTGACTGACGTCGGGGGATTCGGAGGGGCCGGGTCGGTTCAGTTCTTCAAAGTCTGCAGCTGGAACGGTCTGAGGGTGTGAATGGAGGTCATATAATTGAAAATCAAAATTGTGCCAGATTGTAGGCTCGTTGTTGTAAATAATCTACCAGCCAGATTGCCAGACGATGCCGTTAATAACTTTTATTTAGCACTGCAATAATTATGAGACCCGAGAAGAAGCGTTTTAACTTTAGTAAATTAAATTCAAGGGAGTTGCTTTCGAAGCAACGTAATCACTGACTTTTTGAGCGAGGCTTGCAGGAACAATTGTCATATACCATTCGATTTAGTTTGTCGGAGGTCGCAAAGTAAGTCTGTATGAGTAAAATTTTAAGTTTTTGTCAAACTTTTGAATTGACCTGTCAAATGCCTACAAAACGCGGAGTTTGATGGTCAGCCGTAACGATAGAGAATTTCAGCCCAACCGAATATTGATTTTAAATTAAATCGAAATTGTTTTTGGATGGTCTGGCTCGTCATGCACGCTACTGACTGATGTGGAATGTATGAAGAGTGAGTGAGAGGTTGAAGGAAAGAAACAAAAAATGAAACTATGACTGCCCTGGAGCGTATAAATAGCAGGAAGTGGCAGAAAAGCGACGGGAAGCAACTCCATTTTGACAGGTGCCATAAATAAGAACAGTAACAGTGCAATAAATAATTAATTAATTATTCAGTGATTGCACGTGGTCCGCTTCGACCTACGGGGGCGGGATTCCAGTCGTTGAATGGTGGAGTAATGACGATATTTCCATGAGAAACTGTCGAACTGATAGTGGACTGGAACGAGAGGCTTGCCCCGCTTGTCCGGAGAGGACAGCGAGCGTATGTAATTTTGATAAATTCCTGCAAAGCAAAAAAACTCCCACTAACCCTAAATAAAAGCGGTTTTAAAGAGTGAAATCATTTTTATTGGACATTTATTTTCAGTCTCTCGGGTCGCCAATATGATGTTATTGGATTGAATAAAAGCCATTTCTAGTTTCCGCAGAACAATAATTGTCGGTCTGCGTAATCAGTTAGGTGAAGTACCCCATCGTTTTGCACAAAAAATCGATTGATGAATGTTAATGAAATATGGAATATGGTTGTACTAATTAGTGCATGCACATTGGAATCAAAGTAAGCGTGCTGTTTTTATCAAACGAAACATGTGTTTCATATACATATTCATATCATTAAACACCGCATCGTGAAAACAAATTATATGGAATAATGTTTCCTTTTCATAATAAATTCTATACCAATAAACTGAAGCGTTTAGGGAGACGGTAATAGTGTGACGGGTCGATCGATGCCTTTCACGTAGCCCACCTGGGTTCGATTCCCAACCCTGCACATAGGGTCAGAAAGCTTTTTTTGGTCCAAAGATGCAAATGACCTTAAATTTAAAAACCTCTCTAATTGAAACAAAAAAAACTCAAGCGATGCACTGATAGCAAAAATGGAAGGAGTAAGTAAAAAAGCTGTGCGAAATGCAATCAGGAAGTTGGGTGAAGATAACACCTTTGAGGATAAACCGAAAACGGGTCGAAAAAAAGGTCCTCCTAACCCTCAGTTGGATAAACGTTCGAGCAAAAGAAGGAGGTTTCAGTTCGAGATGTGGCCAAAAAGTGGGCACTTCTAAGTCAAATGTTCTTCGTGCTAGAGAACGTTTGAATCTTCGAACCTATAAGAAGCAGAAACAACTAAAACGTAGTCCGAAACAAGAAGCATCGATCAGGCCGAGGGTTCGAAAGCTGTACAATACGACTCTTGCTGGAAATTTGAACTGCATAATCATGGACGACGAAACCTACGTGAAACTCGATTACAAATCCTTTCCGGGACCACAATATTATACGGTGCGAGAAATGCAAGTGTTAAACCAGTCCGGGACATCGATTGAAGTCGAAAAATTTGGTAAGAAAGCTATGGTCTGGCAAGCAATGTGTAGCTGCGGTAAGATTTCGATACCCTTCATCACCACTGCTTCAATGAACAGCGAAATATACATCAAGGAATGTTTACGACTTCTACCCATGATTCGAAGCTACAAGGATCCTGTTGTCTGCTGGGTAGATCTTGCTTCTTGCCACTACTCGAAATCAACGGTAGAATCGTATACTACCAAAAATGTCACTTTCGTCCCAAAAGACATGAATCCACAAAATTGCCCCCAACTTTGACCAATTGAGGAATTTTGGGCATTAACGAAGGTACAATTTAGGAAAAATGTCTCGGCAGCCAAAACCATTCAACAGTTTGACAACAGTTTGCCAGCTAGTCTACAATGGCTAAGTAGCAAATGTTGAGAATAATATTCTGTTGTTGTAGTCTAATATTATCAGTATATCGAATAAAATTTGAATATCTAACACTTGTGAATTATTTACAGCGAAATCAAAGTGCGTCCATACTTTCTGGGACAGTCTTTACCAATCGGCTAAGTTGGATACGGGTAAGGGGTGCTACCTGGCGGTTATGAAAATTCCACTAAGTGGATTAAGAAGGGTTTTATTTTAGAATAGCATTACTCTTCTCTTACAAATAGTCAACGCAAATGTCAAGCGCTTGGTTTGAGAAATGATGCCGAGTATGTGACATAAACGCTGAAGCATGCTTTTGTGAACTACTCGAATCAATTTTAATCCACTGTTGTCAAAAAATGGGCCCAAATTAGTGTCTGTAATTATTAAATAAAAAGATTAAAAATATTTTCGTTAGACTGTTTTGAACAGGTAGAAAGGCATTATCACACCACGAGGTGGATGAGGACGGGTTTTTGTGGCCAGCGACCATGTGATGCGCTCGTTGGTAATTTACCAATTAATTAGTCAAACGAGGTGCGTCCGATCGTAGTGACGTTTATCAGAATACCCAAGTGGCTCACATAAAAACCATTCTTCCGTTCCAATTTTCAAAACCACAATCGACAACAGACTGTTTTCGGATTATTATTTTTTTTATTCAATAATATAATATAATATGAAGGCACACTGCTTAAGCTCTAAGATGCCAAGGGTATTTACTCATCTTAATTATCGTCTAACTTAAAACTAGAGTAGTATCATTATGTAATATAGTATCGGGGTCGCGGATTCTCGAGAATCCAGCTTTCAGCTGGCGATCGGTAGTGGCCGGTGAATTGAATTTAGGAAGAGATGATTCCAGATGGCGATGGTAATTTTCTATGTTGGCCGCATTCTTCGGTCCGTGAGGGTCCGCGGGAAACACCCCCAGGCTACGAAGGCCCGGCGGGTGGCCCCCATGCTGGTCATTGACTGGAGCGGTCTTCCGGTGATGGTGATGTTACGGAAGAGAATGAAAAAAAAAGTAAATATTGTGAGAAACGGGATAAAAAGGGGGTTTTCGGATTATGATGCACTTTGTTTTTATACGAGGTCTGTTCAAAAAGTTCCCGGAATTTTTTAATTGCGCGCGTCTGGAGAGTCCGGTGGTCAAAATTTTTTTTTATTGTGTTGGTACATATGTCCCTAATGTATGGTGAAATTTTCAGCTGTATTCATTGTTTACATTCTGTCTTGTAGCGGCTGGTGTAGACTTGTTTTTTTGAGCTCGGCGATTTTTGTTAGTTTAAACAATGGAAGAATTGAAGAGTCAAAGAATTTGTATTAAATTTTGCGTGAAAAATGAAATAATGTGTAACCAAGTGTGCAAAATGTTACAGAGAGCCTACGGTGAGTCTGCTATGAAAAAAAACAAGTATTTACGAGTGGTATAAGCGTTTCCAAGATGGTCGCGAAGACGTTGAAGACGACGAACGCTCCGGTCGACCCAGCACGTCAATAATCGGTGAAAATGTGGGAAAAGTGGAAAAAATGATTATGGATGATCGCTGAATCACTATTAGAGAAGTTGCTGATGAAGTTGGCATATCAGTTGGCTCATGCCATCATATTTTTTCAAATGTTTTGGGCATGAAACGAGTGGCAGCAAAATTCGTTCCAAAACTGCTGAATTTTGATAAAAAAAACAAACGCATTACCATCGTTCAGGAGCTGTTAAACGACGTCAACGACGATCCAAATTTACTTGAAAGGGTCAAAACTGGTGATGAAACATGGGTGTACGGTTATGATGTCGAAACAAAAGCACAATCGTCCACGTTGAAGCACCCAACGTCACAAAAATCACCGAGCTCAAAAAAACACGTCTACACCAGCCGCTACAAGACAGAATGTAAACAATGAATACAGCTGAAAATTTCACCATACATTAGGGACATATGTTCCAACACAATAAAAAAAATTTTGACCACCGGACTCTCCAGACGCGCGCAATTAAAAAATTCCGGGAACTTTTTTGAACAGACCTCGTACATTCTTCTATTATAAGTGTTTTATGCAAGAGGGTCTATAAAAAAAATATTCAGAAGTGTGCAATCTCACACTATGTTCCAAGAGTGTAATTGGCTGGTTCAAAACATAAACTATAAATATGCGTCGATTGCTTGCCAATTGCTAGCAATCGAAAGTATTTCTCTCATTTTAGAATCCATTTGATGCAAACATTTCATTTAGGCGGGCCTGATCGCTGGAACGGTGACCTTGGATAATGATTTAATCTGTATACGAAATGGGTCAACGGAATTCGATTGAGTCATCACCTCCCTGAGTCATGGAGTAAAGTAATTTGCATGTAGAGAAAAAAAACACTTCTTTTTGCCTTTCTCATATAGAAAGGTTATGCAATCACTTGAAAAACCGATTAGTGAAAATTGGCCCGGAGGGCCAAGTGTCATATACCATTCGACTCAGTTCGTCGAGCTGAGCAATGTCTGTGCGTGTGTGTGTGTCAAATAATCTTACTAGGTTTTCTCGGAGATGGCTAAACCGATTTTGAATTTCATCCGGATCCGACTTCCGGTTCCGGAGTTATAGCATAAAGTGTGTTCAATATTGTACACCGTCACTTAAACCGGCGAAACAAAAAACGTAAAAAAATTCCTAAACTGGTCTCAAAACTACACTAATCGATAGTCATTATCAGTTGGCAACTAAACAAACCGATTCCGGCTATGCTGGTTCCCGGTATCCGGTTCTGGAAGTTCCGGAAATAGTGACAATATATACCAAAATGGATCTCACTCACTTTCCTCAGCGATGGTTTGACCGATTTATACAAACTTAGATTCAAATGAAAGGTCTTCCGGTCCCATACGGAATTCCTGAATTTCATCCGGATCCGACTTCCGGTTCCGGAGTTATAGGGTAAAGTGTGTTCAATATTGTACACCGTCACTTAAACCGGCGAAACAAAAAACGTAAAAAAATTCCTAAACTGGTCTTTTTTTTATATCATTTATTTTACCCCGGCTTTAACCATTTTGGTCGTTCACCGGGTAGAAGTTATAAAATTTAACCGTTTTGGCTCACAGAGTTTTGTGTTTTTTTATGTTTGTTTTGTTTTCCTATTCCGTTGGGGCCGCGGTAGTCATCCCAAGGGTGTCCAGCCCCCTTGCGGATGGCCCGCAGGTTTTCTTTCTTGATATTTTTGGTGGGTTCGTTATGGCTGACTCGCACACCAGGGTCCATCGGCTTTCTTATTTGCTCGTTGACGGTCCGAGTGTCGGAGCTGGTCTGTTTTGCTGGCCGCGTGGAACATCCCCGGTGGCTAAACTGGTCTCAAAACTACACAAATCGATAGTCATTATCAGTTGGCAACTAAACAAACCGATTCCGGCTATGCTGGTTCCCGGTATCCGGTTCCGGAAGTACAAATAGAATACCACAATATTATATGTACATGAGAAATGCATCATTACACCACTAGGTGGATTAAAACAGGTTTTCCTGTAAGCCGCTGCCAGACAGTAGGGCTTGGGATAGGTTAAACATGCGCACACAGAAGGAGTTTCTGATTCAATTCCCATCGATGTTCATTCAGATAAAGATGTTTGCCTATGATAGGGCGTTTTATAATTCATGAACAAAAACTCATGACGCATCCAACAGCTTAATAAAACTAAATGGAAGCCTGAATTTTGGCCACTAAAATCAGAACAAACATGCAGGAAGGAAACCAGCGGAAATTACGCCTAATTAAACATGATTTTTACAATTTTCTCTGAAAATAGATTTGCCGCAGTGTTTACTACGTCACTTTGCAGATACGATCGGTGGAAAACGCTTCACTAAAACAACTCGATGACGCTGGGGGTGGCGGTGGCAAACACGCCACCTGGCAGTAATCAGACACCAGCCACCGGGGTGAGCTACGTGCACCGGAATATCCTCATGGACTTATCACCAGCAAGGGGCGAGGTACGGCCGCGTTTGCAACGAAGTGTCGTTTTGGTGAAACCGAGAGAGAGAGAAAAAAAAGGACTATGTAAATACAGGTAATGGGCCAAATAGTTCATTTCAATCAACTAATTTCTACGGAAAACAAAAGAATATTTGATAAACCGGACCGGTCAAACCAAATGCTGATTTCCACGAACAACGGTTTGTGGGGACGGGGTTGAATTGTTGAATTTTGGGGGAAACATTTCGGGTCCAGTCCGTTCACACTGACTGACAAAACGGAACACGCCAGATGAATAAAGTTTATTTTTTTCTGTGCGTGGGTCAATTTGCGATTCATTTATGAACTACCAGAACTACCTGACATTCACATCATTGCAACCAAGTTGGCCCGAGAATGAAAGGGTTCTGTAGGACTGACGGCAGACGATTTTTCACTTCGACCATTGACCCAACTGTACCCGATTGACGGTTGGTGCGACATGGTCGTAGCAGAAAGCTTTTGCAGAGTTTGCTTTAACCAATTTCGAACCAGCTTCAAAAGAGAAGAACAGCAAAATATATTTGCATATTTTGATTTATCTTAATTTAATTGTTTGAAAATGTTAAGTGAGTAACAAGCGTAGAATATAAACGTTTTAGAAGGATTCGGGAATAAACATTAGTTCAAAAGCGGTTTAGTAGAAATCATGATCCTAATGTTGGCCAATACTAGTTATCACTTCGTACGATTTCTATCACATTAGAGCCAGTAAATGGGCCGAATACACATAAATTGAAATACAATTTCCAACCAACATCCTACGGTTTGATTATTCCAAGTTCGTTCTTAATGATTATGGTGATGATGATGATGATGTTTGTCCTTCCACACCCACTAGTCTCATCGAATTTGCATTCTAGTGCCTGATTCGGATTTCGATTACTTACCATCAAAAGCTCGGCAAGTTGTTGGTGGTTTTCTTTTTCTTCTTTACGTAGCAAACAACCGTAGAGGATACCATTTTTTTCTGATCACGCCATCCAGGATAATCAACATTATGGTGAAAATGTAGAAGACACAAAACAAGCAGCATCTAGAAGCGATGGTGTTTTTCATAAGAGTGAAGGATTGTTATTGTACGTGTTCTCGATTAGGTAAATTGTGTAAAACAATGTTCCAGAACTTCATTTGATGTGGCTTTTCAGATTATACCAATGGAAGTTCTGAGTTATAAAACTGATCTGTACAACCCACAATTGACTCATATGAGTTTCAGAAACCCTCAGAGTACAAGCTAAGAGTTATCTTCATTGCCTTGATATTATTATGCTCAACAATGCAATAGAAGAAGCTTAAGTTCCGAAGAATGCCACCATTGAAACTGCGTGATACCAGACCCTGTCAGCTTGAAGCGAAATCAATCTTCAGTTCAGCAACGCCATCGCACGGTGTCACATTCAACATATCATGTCAATTGTATGGGTGCGCAGTGCTGTTATTTTGGCGCGCACGAATTTGACATTTCTGTCCCCTACTTCTGTGTACGAGATTCGATGCGGACTCGCTTGAGGGCGCCGTTCGCAAAAAATGTTGCCAATGATTTGTTCGGGAAATGTGAGAGCTGGATATCTTGTTAATATGATGTCTTTGGTGATACCTAACAGTAAAAATTGTTTTGGCTAATTTGTGCTTCGGTTGTGCTATTTTTGTTAGGCAGTTTTCAATTTTTAAATAATGATTGCTAAAAGCGATACTCAAATTTGAATAGGGCGCTGTAAACTAAATGAAATGTTCGGTAAAAGGATCCATTTTCTCCATTGTTATTGTACAGAAAAAAACAAAGTCGGGTATTATTTTTGAAGTATCTCGAATATAATTTATTTAGACCAAAAATAGTGAACATTTACTGAAACAAACAAATCTAAAACAAATCGTCTTCACTAGTTCTGATGTAATGGGATTATTTTCTTTATTTTTTTTTTAAACAAGCAATTGAATATTTTATTAAACATTTTTGAGGCTCATGCAATTCTGTGTACAATATTTCCCTATTTTATTATAGAAATGGAGTCGATTCAGTAGATATTTTTTATAGTAGGAACGGTGTTGTTGCTGAAGAAGTTCATTCAGGAGATCTTGAATGTTGAATCCTTTGCCACAAACACCATTTCCTTAATAATTTACTTTACAGTACACTCCTCTTGCGTTTGCTCACGTTGCTCATGTACATCTACTGTCAAATGAAACTTGATTGAACATAATTTTGGATTGAACTGTCAAAAAGTCAACAAGCATTATTTCTCGTGTTGAAAGAACTTTCCCTGCTGAGACGAGAAAAGTCGTTGTCAGAGTGCCTCACCATCTGGTCCGTTCGTGTCGAGTTCCGTAAAAAATACAAGAATTATTGTCCACTAGAAGGAATCAAAAGCGTAAACCGGTTCCAAAGTTTGGCCTCTTCAAAGGCATGGCAGAGCGCAAGTGCTTTCTATGTTTAGAGATTCTGATTTATACACGAAATTTTTAAGTCTTTCGAAACAGCGTAAAATGTGACGCAATCACGATAGGCTTTTAATTTGACTCCATCGTTGATTTAGGAAAAATTCGAAACCAATGCACCGAAGAAAATGTTGCATTAAAGAAAAAACCCTTCTTAATCCACCTAGTGGTGTGATAATGCCTTTCTATTCTTTCATAACAGTCTCATGAAAATATGTTTCATACATTTATTAAATAATTTTAGACGCCAATTGATTCAGATTGATTCGAGTAGTTCACAAAAGCATGCTTCAGTGTTTATGTCACACAGTCAGCATCATTTTTCCAAACTAGTGCTTGACATTTGCGTTGCCTATTTGTATGAGAACAGTGATGCTAATCTAAAAAAAGCCTTCTTAGTCCACTTAGTGAAATTTTCATATATCTTGAAAAATTACCATAGGGGGGAGTACATGAAATTTTCGAAATCGAAAAAAAATTTTTGATGCCAAAAGGCTTAGAATTGCATGAAACGTCGAGATTTCGTGTCATCTCGAAAAAAAATTTTTTTGAAAAAAACGACTTTTCGGGACTTAGACAAAATATCAAAATTTTTCTAAGTCCCAGAAAGTTGATATTTTCAAAAAAAAATTTTTTTGAGATGACACTAAATTTCGATGTTTTATGCAGTTTTAAGAGTTTTGGCATCAAAAAAAATTTTCGATTTTGGAAATTTCATGTAATCCCCCCTATGGTGCTTTTTCAAGATCGAAAATTGCCAAACCTTTACCACCGGGCAGCACCCCTTAAGCATGTCCGATTTAGGTCAAATTTTGCATGAAGGTTTTTTTCGAGGTGCTTAAACTTTTGAGCACTAGAACTTTACGAAAATAGAGTTGATCCCAAAATTTTGGCACCCTTATATATATATATATATATATATATATATATATATATATATATATATATATATATATATATATATATATATATATATATATATATATATATATATATATATATATATATATATATATAAGAGCGGTAGAAATCAACGTGTTTTGTCGGTTACGTCACTTATACCATCATATATCTGGAACCAAAAGTCACAACCATTTGATCTTCGAACTTGATCAACAGCCCGACAGTAGCTTTCGAACGAGCCCAAGTTTGTTAAAATCGGATCCGCCATCTCTGAGAAAATTGAGCGCGTTCAAATACAACGCTTTTTGTCGGTTACGTCACTTATACAATCATATCTCCGGAACCAAAAGTCACAGCCATTTGATCTTCGAACTTGATCAATGGCCCGACAGTAGCTTTGAAACGAGCCCAAGTTTGTTAAAATCGGTTGAGCCATCTCTGAGAAAATTGAGCGCGTTCAAATATCTTCGAAAAGTGCACACACATACACACACACACACACACACACATACATACATACACACACACACACACACACACACACATACATTTTCCGATCTCGTCGAGCTGAGTCGAATGGTATATAACACTATGGGTCTCCGAGACTCCGTTCGAAAGTCGGTTTTTCCAGCAATTCCAATACCTTTTTATAGAGAAAGGCAAAAAGGTAAAAAACCAACCGCAGAAATGAAATTAACCCTAGAACGCTGTCGTGACTTTTCCTATACGTAAAGGCTCTTTGGGGTAAATGTCTACACAATAATTGATGTCTGTGTAAAATTATTAAATTTCAATGAGTTTGTATAACAAACGGTACACCTTCATTCTAAAACCTATCGCAATATATTTGAGTTTAGTAACCTTTTTAACCGAGACCCGGAGGGTCGAATGTCATATACCATTCGACTCAGCTCGACGAACTGAACAAATCACTCTCTCTATCTGTGTGTGTGTGACAAAAAAATGCACTCACTTTTTCCAGAGATGGCTGAACCAATTCTCACAAACTAAGATTCAAATAAAAATTCTTATGATCCCATAGCCTGCTATTGAATTTCATTAGGATCTCACTTCCGGTTCCGGAGTTAAAGAGTATGTGAAAATTAGAGAAAATGTGTTTATTCAATTTTCTCTAAAACAGCTCAACCGATTTTCACAAACTAAAATTCAAATGAAAGGTTTTATAGTTTCCTAAAAATTTCTAGAACATTTTATCCAAATCCGGAACAAATCCGGAATTTCGGTTCCGGAACTAAAGCGTGCAATGCTTGAAACGATTTTCACATATCTTGATTTGAATTAAGGCTCATATTATCTTTAAAGCTACTGTGAAATTTCATCCAGGTCCGGCTTCCGGTTCCGTAGTTACAGGGCGATAAGTGTCAAAGTTTTCAAATCGCCAATATGTACCAAACTGAAAGAAAAAGAAAACAAAAAAACAAACGATGCGTGCTTTGTTCTATTTCGTACACGCTATGAAGGAATCGTGGCGGTTACGGATGTCTGCTAATGGTGTGTGATATTGGTAAAAGACGGTTCTGCGGTTGACAAAAGTTTCAGCTATTCTATGATAAGTGCGATTGAAGGAATAAACGGATGTCATTGAATTCAAAATTATTTGAAAAAATATGCCGCAGTCAATAGTGCAGTAATACCGTGCCGATGGTGTAATGATGTCAATAATAACAATAATAAAAGTAATAATCCTACTACATGCTGCTGCTGATTCATGCTGTTTAGATTGACTTACATATGCAGAAGTTTGTTAGATTTCCTTTAATTGATTTAATCCAAATAGAGCATGAGATAGTAAGTCCAGGTTTAACTAGGCTCAAAACTGTTCCAATTTTCAGGTCATATTTGGTGCTGGTCATCAAACCAACGGTATAGCCACTGGACATCTGAATCCGGTTTCGGAAGAATTGGAAATGGTGAATAAAAACTGCACAAGGGTCTCACTTACTTTCCTTCAAGATGGTCAAATCGATTTTCACAAACTTATAGGTTCAAAGGAAAAGTCTTACAGTTTCATACGGAATTCCTTAATTTGTTGCGGATACTACTTCCGGTTTCGGAACTACAGGTGAAACAGGATTTGTAGAGTTTGTGAGAATAGGTCCGAACAAATTTTCCTATTTCTATTCAATAAACAGTTGTTTTTGCGAATTTCACGGTTACATTTATGATGTAATGAGTAATAAGAGAAAGGCATCATCACACCACTAGGTGGATTAAAATAGAGTTTTAATATACTGTAATAAAATAATGGCAACGACCGGCGTAAAACATGAAAAAAAATTAAATGAAGAGAAATTTAAATAAATAAAATTCTGCTGTTGGACATTCGCATTGTGAGTTTCGCTTCAAGAAATTGTCGTTTGCATTGAAACAATTTGTCGTTGGCATAGATGAAAAAAAAACGAAAAGTGACCAACGATGAGGAACATTATACGAAATCAGCCGTTCTAACACATGGATCAATAAGTCCCAAGACTAAAGCAGAGATGGCGCTCGTAGTAAACCAGTAACCACGTCTTTCTAGAGTACTAACCTTTGCTTGAAACAGGTCAAAATTTTAAGTCGATGGGTAAAAACATCGTGCAAGCGAAACAATGGATTAAAAATGTTATCCGGACTCTTGTCCATCAAAAGCAACGATTTGTCGGTGGTTCGCCGAGTTTAAACGTGGTCGTACCGACACAAATGACGCGGAACGCTCGGGTAGACTATCCTTCATGAAAAATTGAGCATGAAAAAAGTTTTTTTCAAGTGGGTGCCGCGATTGCTTTCGATGGAACCAAAACAGCAACGAGTCGATGATTCAAAAAGCAGTTTATCGCTATTTACTCGCAACGAAAAGGATTTCTTGCGTCGTTACGTGACCATGGACGAAACATGGATACATCACTACACTCCAGAGTCGAAGCGGCAGTCATCTGAGTGGCACACAGCTGGCGAAAGCCGTCCGAAGCGTCCAAAAACAAAACAGTCACCATTGTTAGTCTCGGGACTTATTGATCCATGCAGGGCCGGTGAAAGAGGTGGGTACGGTGGGTAGTACTACCCACCTGAAAATTCCAAAGGTAGGTAATCAACCACCTGAAATTTCTAACGAAAAACAATGGTAATATAAGTATACTATTTTTCAACTGATTTTCGATATCATTATACATACTGCTTGGATATATTTTTACGCAACGATTCGAGTAGATGAATCTATATATTTGAGATAATTGGTGATTCAAACTTCAATGTGTAACGAACCATGTCTAATTTTTCTTGTTTCCCAGAACATTTTATCAGGATTTCCCCGGTTTTCATAAGATTTCTGCTCTTCAATGGGTACGTTCCTCTTCGGTAACATCATCATCACTGCCCACGGAAGACCGCTCCATTCGATGACCAGCATGCGGACCACCCGCCGGGCCTTCGTAGGACAAGTAGTCGCTGGGAGCTAGGTTATTGAGAATATGGTGGGTGAGGAAACAGAACGAAGACCAATCCGTTCAATTTGGCCATTATTTTCATTGACTTGTGGCACGGAGCACTGTCTTGGTTGAAAATGGTTTTTTCGATGTCGCATTACAAACACATCAATAATTCAATGTAATAATCACTTTAGATAGTGCTTTCTTTTTCAATACAGTCAATATTTATTATACCTCGAGTATCTGAAAACTGACGTCGTTCCAGTTACCTGTTACATTTTCGGACGACTTTCTCCGTATGAATGCTAATATGACTCCGGAGAAAAATGGTGGATCAAAGTTTCGTTCACTGTTTCAAACAAACGAAAGAAATCCTTTTTATTGCGACTTAACAGTGCCAAACAGCTCTCTGGATCGTTGATGCGATGTTGATTTTGTTCGGTTGGAAAAAACCTGTTATATGCCCAGTTTTTCGCGTAAGATCATAAAAGCGCTTTCAGTTAATATCCTAACCATTTCAGCATATTTAATTTTACGAACTTCAATTTTGCGTTTCGTTCATCGCGATTATCAAAACTTGCTTGACTTTTTCTGACGATTGCATCATTTGGTCCCGTTTGAAATCAGAATACACACAAATCTTTATTTTCAATGGATGCGAGTGCGGGTAACACCTCTCAAACCGTTGCTTTATCAGCATACAGAACTCGTTATTTCCATTTTTTCATAAGTGAACAAGTAATGCCACAGTGAGATCAAGGTGAAAGCGACTGGACTGTTTATGGATTTGTTTTATGCGTCGTTCGCTTCGCACGAGACATATTTTGATCGAACACGATCGCACGAGACATATATGCGCGAATTCAGCACCTTCCATCATCAGCCCCAACGAACTTAACTAAAACTAAAATTCTCAAAGAATTAATTTCGAAAATTCGCACGCACAAATACAAGGCCACTGCCCTAATAATCAAAACAAATATTGGCAGTGATTTTGAATCTAGTTGGGGAGTCCTATGTTAACAGTTCGAATAACCTCACAGTAATTTCATGACGTATTTAATCAGGCGCGGCAAAGCACTTTTTGTCATAGTCTGTTTATTATGATGAAAAAGACGGAATCAGATTTGGTTTCGAAGCGAATCGATAATTTGATGCGTCAAAAAGTGGAACACTTCACTAAGTTGTACCCTGCAGGGAGTGCGATACAACAGTGTGACGGCCCACATTCTCAACGGTTCAATTTGAACTCGTCATTTCGGATTAATAAAATCTCGTGATGTATCTATGGTGAGTATTTCTGAAATACAAGAGCATTTAACTTCGCTTATAATTCATTGGAAACTTTTTGTATGCAGTTTCAGTCACCTAGAAGGCTCTAATTAATTTAACGCAAGAATCGCGATCGTGCAAAGCGTGATTTGATGGAATCGTCTCTACCGGCGTCCGCAATGAAGGAGACTTGCACACTTCAGCCACTGGAGTCGTTTCCCGTTGAGATCATCTACCAGCGTCAGCCAAATGCGGACCGCGTAGCCAATATTATAATTCCTATTAGTGTTAATACGAAGTGACTTACCAGGGCTGTTTTGTGTACTCTAAGCTCATCAATTTTGACGACCTAAGTGATATACTTATCATCATTTTTTCATTCATACTCAATTGCATTTATATTATTGTTCAGTAGGAATCACACGATCGTCAACACATTAAATTTTCATACTCGACCTTTCTTTTGAAATGCTACTTTTAAGACGAAATCAAAATATACGTTTTTTGTGTCGTAATCGAGTTTGAACATCATGAAATATGAAATAAACCGATTTTATAAAAACATGAAAATGGATTTATTTGCAATTGGGGTCGCCTTCGACGGGCAACAATCTTGAACTTTACCGAAACGAGCGAATGGTATTTTTGCGATTAGTGAATGGATTTCAGCCGGACCATTCTAGTTCTCTCGACCCATGCTGGTCAAGATAACGGTAAGACTCGAATTTTCTTCGGCCCTAGCTCACAAGCTAAGCTTTTAGTCATCGCATCCATTATTTGTATTTGCTTATAGTATGTTCACATTAACGCTGATATCAAGTGATATACCGATATACTTGATATCCGATGATATCATGTGCGATATCACTTGATATCCCATACAATTTGATGTAAACGCAATAATAGAGTTTAATAGAGCAACGATAAACAAACAAGTTTGTTTTGCACCGTAGCAACTAGCATAAAGCGTTGCCAGAAACGATCTCCTTTCACATTTTCACACTATCGCAACGAAAGGGAGATATTTGCTAGGCTTACTTGTTCATGCTGTGAACCATACATTGGCGATTCGTTTATATGGGACTTAGGGGTATTATTATTTGTATTTGGTCCTACGTCAACCTCGCGGTTATTACGCGGTTTGAACTAGTATAAATTTTTTTTTCAGTGTATATTTTTCAAGAGTGCCCAATCGGTTTCTTACAATTTTTTTGCGGACAATTTACAGTTTCCGAGTTATCACGATTTGAAGAAAGTACACGTAAACATTACAGACGCTCTTTTTAAAAATTAGTCTTGAGTCGAATTGGTCTCTGCATCAATGCAAAATAAAATTTTATCTGAAGCGAAAGATGTGAATTCTGATGAATTTCTAACCATTTCTGGAATTGATCTGTTGGAATATCATATTCGATGATATTATCAGACCTTAAACTTAACTTTTGCATAATTTTTACCGGACTCAAAAGCATAACGAAAAGTTAGAAAATCAACCTTATTTTTTCAACACAACCTTGTCTCAACCCTATGCCCAATGGCTGAAAAGCTAAATTTGAATTATATATTCAATGAGAACATTGTCCGCCGTCGATAGCTGATGTTATCGTTACTAACCCGGACCAAGAAATCGAAATCTACTCTCGAATAAATTCCATTTTCCACAAAGCTCTTATTGCTTCCATTTTCATCCGAACGGCACTGAACTTCCGCACTTTCACTTTGTAGCAACTTTATTGATCTAAACAATGAAATGGATCAGCCGGACCCTTTATCCATCGTTTCAACTTTGTGTCATTGTCAGAGCACTAGGCGGAATCTCCCGGAGTGGGCGACCGGTTTAGTGTCACGAACCAGATGCAGACCGGGCCGGTTACGAAGTTTCAGGACCAACAATAAGCAAACACAACATAGTAAAATGAAAACAGCTACCCGCCGAAGTGTTCTGTTGTGTCAGCCAAGTACAAGGCACCCAATGAAAAGGAGAAATTTTATTTGACCGGACAAATAGAGTAGAACCTAAAGACATTTCATCGCGTTGTGGAAAACAGGCTCGCAGAGCAGCATCCGTTATCCTTATCAAAAGAGCATAAAATAAAGTGTTAAAATAACATCGCACATAAAATTTTATGATCCCGCACAGAAATCCGCTTCGGTTCTCGACGGTATTCAGTAAGTCTTTTCGTTTGGGCTCCGTTCCGTGGAAGCTGTTTCGAGTCACAACACACACACACGCACATACCAGAAGCTAGTTGATACCTTGGTAGCAAAAAGGGTTCATGACCGAAGTAGCGACACGACGGTAGCTTTCGGGATGGCGGTTCCTACATTGAAGTGAACAAGTGTATGCATGCAATATCTTCTTGATTGAAGAGCGGTTGAAACGGCGACGATCTCTGAGAGATCGGCCGAAGCGAGCGAGCTAACGGTCTGGCGAAAGTGACTTGGCTTTGGGATGTAGGTACTCGTAATTTACGACTGCAAAATTTACTCGCTGCCTTATCTGGCAGTCAGATTTTTACGATCAAATTTCACTTTGATGACACGCTTGACATAATTTGGAACGGGCACTAGCGTCGAGTGGAATTGATATCACAGTCAAACTGATGAAAAGGTTCGAACGGGGTGCGCCAAATTTGCGAAATATTCACGGTACGACATGTTCCGACGAGTTTAGGAGTGAACCCGATCGACCTATTTGATTCATACCTTGTCGAATAGGGAGTTTTCTTTCATGTTTCGGTATGCTTGGACCTTGCTCAGCTGACGTCGTCTATTTCGAATCGATTTAAAACTTCCATTCAGTTATTCAATGGCTTCAGCATAGGTGTATTGAATTTAGAAGGGAGCCAAACAGCCGCCAGGACTGTTTTGGTTGAAGATACAGAACAAAGGATTGTGTCAGAGCCGTCACGAGAAAAAAAAACTACTAAATATGAACCAAGAACCCATCCGAAAATCTCATTAATAAACGCTGAACGCAAAGAGCAAGGGAGAAACATCGAACTCAATCAATCAATAGACTAGCCAAAAAATCGACTTCTCTTCGCTGGTTTCGCTTAATTCAATTCAATCAATCGGAAAACAAAAGGAATATAAATAGCCGATTCAGAAGAAACGGTTGCTTCGTGCCGGTTCGGTAAAAATTCCCATTGTTTCGGCCGGAAGCGCAAACTTTTCGCTCTGCTTGTTTAAGGTTTTTTTTTTTTCAAACTATGATTTTTTTCTGACCGGGCTTTCCAGTAGGGTGACCAGTTTGCAAAAATTAGGTTCAAAAACATATTTAACTTTCTATCGTTCATCCGAAAAAATCATCGGCCTTAAATATTTAGTTTTGAACTCATCACGTCTGGAAATAAACAGATAACAAAAAGTAGGTATTATTTTTACGTTTCGTCTTTGACTCATCAGTGCAAAGCATATTAAATTAAACTGCTTAGTGCTAAACTCGGCAGTTCAATTTGAACTGCTAAGCACTGATGAGTCAAATACGAAACGTAAAAATAATGAAAACGGTTATGTGCCCTAGCACAAAATTTGGCTAACCCCTAAATGAAAAAGTAGGTATACATAAAAAGAAAATACTAGGTTATTGATTTCACTTATTTTGTAAAACTTCGATTTACCGAAATATTAGTGCATTTTTTAAATTAAATTATAGAGGTTTTAAACTTACGGTCATTCTCCTTTTCGGAACAGCATGATATAATTCAATCGAATAGAGTAAACATCGCCTCAATATGACACCACTGATAAGCATTTTTTTGTCTTTTTCTTATAGAAAGGCTGTATGTGTGTGTGTGTGTGTGTGACAAATAATGTCACTCAATTTACAATTTACTCAGAGATTACTAAACCGATTATCACCAATTCAAATTAAAAAGAAAGGTCTTATGGTCTTACACAATTTTCATGAGTTTCATTTGGATCCGACTTCCGGTTCCGGAATAACAAGGAAATATGTGCAAATTTATGAGAAAATGCGCACTCAATTTTCTCGTAAATTTTTCAACCGATTTTCACAAACTAAGAAGAAAATAAAAAGTCTTAAAACTGTTTAAGAAGTCCCCGAAAAGTTGATCCAGATCCAACTTCCGGTTCCGGCATTACAGTGCGATTAGTGAAAATTTTCAATTTCATGCGTATTTTTTTACAAGTGATGGCGAAACGAGGTGCACATTTTTATAAAACTTACTGGTGAATTCATCAAGTTGGCACATCTGGTTAGTTATTGAATATATAAAACTACTTTGGGACTACTAGTTCTTGGTTTTCGCTTTCGAAAGCACCGATAATAGTGAAGAAAGTCTCCAAAAACAGAACTCACTGCGATTTCTTAGCAACGTTTTAGCCGATTTCCACGAATCATGATTCAAATTAAAACTCTCATTGTCTTTAAATATACCGTGCAATTTCATCAAGATCCGACTTCCGGTTCAGAAATAGAGCGATGAGTGTCAAAACATTCAAATCGTCATTCAAAATGACGATGCAAAACTGGTACGCGTCGGTACGTGCGGCTTTGCTCCGTTCGCAACGTGCTTGGTTCAATTTCGTATATCGTACAAGGTTGTCACATTAACATTTATATTGTTCAGTTGAAAAAAAAGTAAATTACTAATTCTTTTATTCAATTTGTACCTACTTGTTAGTGTTATGACAAGATCGTGATAATAATGCTTTTTTATAAAAGTACACTTATTGCCTTTCTCATATAGAAAGTTTATGCAATCACTTGAAAAATTGACTAGTGAAAATAGGCCCAGAGGGGTAAGTGTTCTATATCATTCGACACAATTCATCGAGCTGAGCAATGTTTGTGTCTGTGCTATAGGTTACTATTGAATTTCACACCGTCATTTAAAGCGACGATGCAAAAAAGTGTAAAATTCTTCTATATTTGGCCCCAAACTGATTCAATTTGAAGGCTATATTAGTTACTCACTAAACGAACGGACTTCGGCTATACTGGTACCGGAAATAGTGGTTAAAAAGTTTAAAACAAGACTCACTCAATTTTCTCAGAGATGATTTGATTCGATTCCGACTTCCGGTTCCAGAACAATAGGTTAAAGTGTGTTCAATCACTTAGTGCGACGATGCAAAAAAAAAGAAAAAATCTTATTAACATGACATAACTGTTCACAAATTGAAAAGGTTATGTTAATTAATATCCAAAGATTTTTTTTATTTTATTCAAGATTGAAAAAAAAAAATTCTTCACAGAATCTTCTAGTGATATTTTTGAAAATATAAGTAATATGAGAAAGATATCACTACACCACTCCGTGGATTAGAAAAGGTTTTTCTTTTGAAGCAATCAAATATTTTTGATGAAATTTGAATGAAGGTCACTGAAGTTACTCACTTTACACCCAAGACTGCCAACTCCATTGCCCTACGCGTTCATTCCTTGCCATTTGTAAGAGATCGAAAGACTTTCTGTAACATTTGAATCCGTTTGGTGCAAACGCTGCATTGAGGTGGGACTAGTCGATGGTACATTTAGACAGGGGGACTTGGAGTAGGTTAAACAAGCACACACATGCCGTGCATTATCTTAAGTTTGAGTATTCAATTTTTTACCGGAGCAATTTGGATTTCGTCTTGACCATTCAACTACAATTCGTTAGTGTTATTCACAAAGGTTTAGTGGTAAAAATGTCCGACCTTCAGTATTTCAGCTATTTTGGCCAAAATGATTCGAAATGGTTTAACCGATCGAACTCCTTAGGTTACTTACCTTACCTAACAGCTACAGTCCTGGGGTGTCCTTTGCTGTATCAAGCATACGTCTCCACATTACTCGGTCCATGGCTGCTCGTCGCCAACCACTCAAGGCACGGATGATTCTGAGATCACACTCCACTTGATCGATCCATCTTTCTCGCTGCGCTCCTCTTCTTCTTGTACCAGTCGGATTAGATTCAAGAACGATTTTCACTGGGCTGTCGTCCGACATCCTTATGACATGACATGCCCAGCCCATCGTAGATGTTCGATTTTAGCTGAAACTCTTTAGGTTAGCTATCGCTAATCGTTCGAACAGTGTTCATCAAGGCTTGAGCATGACTAAAATCTTTTACAATATTTTTACCTCTGATTTACTGATGGCTTTTGAAAATCTTTATTTTGTGACTACATACAAGACTTTTTTTGATCAACTATAGAAGTTTTCGTGTGATCTGCAGTGACTTATAAAGCAGTTTGAATGTATTCTGTGATTACCTGATGAATCGAAAAACTTTACACAATGTGCCAGAAACAATTTATTATCTTCCTGCTTCTCTTAAACTAAGCAATAGCCGAATCTTTAATTTAAGTGATTTGAAATTGACATGGTTTGATCAAGCAAACTATTTGGAATTAACGTATGATTATAACACATAAAGAAACCAGATGAAAATTAATAAATAGGGTATATTCCGGTGAGATGCCGAAAATTTAAAATACAAAATCCCAGTGTATTTGATTACATTGAAGCACGTGTACAGGATCTTCTCCCGTAGGCCAGTGATCATTTCGTTCGAGAAAATATGTCGCAGTACGGAGAAATTTTTTCCATCGAAAGGGAAGTATGGCGGATTTTTCTCCCTGGTATCCGGAATAGTGTGCGAGTGTTGCGTATGGCAATTCCATCTTATGTAATTTGTGGTCAAGGCGGAAGGCATCCTTGTCAATCTCTGGTTACCTATGAGAAACAGCTGATTAAATGTTAGTTTTGTGAACAACCTGCCTACTACGGTCAACTCTGCACTGACACTGCAAAAAAAAAAAACATCATACGTTCACCATCAAATCTACTATCAGTTGCAATCAATGTACATCAAGGCGCATCTACAGCAACTAGCAACGAGCCCAAGACTGCGAATAACAAGGAAAACGGAAACCACCCACAACACCAACGATTCGGAAAATTGATGATAAGATGAGCCACGGACAAAGAGCCCCTCAATGCTCGCTAAATAGAAATGAAAGCTCCTCTCCCTCAGGGAAAAGGCCGGCAACGAGATCCAATAATAAAAAAAACTATGTGTCTAACAAAATGTAAGGTCAAGTAAGTAGGCCTGAATAGAACAAATTTGCAATTTATAAACAAACTAGCTGAATTACCCGGCGTTGTTCGGAAATGTTTTGTGAAAATTACCCTATAAGTTCACTCACAATCATGAAACTTATTGTGAAATTTCAGAAATAAAATTCTTTATTATGTCACTTCAAAATTGATACGATCGGGTGAACAAAATTCTCAAGATTTGGTTGAAAAATTTAGAGCTGCATCAAAACGCAAAATTGTTTCTGAAAACCATGTACATAACATAAAGGTAATGTATTTTTACTTTATCCTCAAGTCCTCAAATTATTGGATTACCCATCGATGCTAGGCTAGTAATGGTAAACGAATAAGTCACAAATTATTTAAAACAATTTTTTAAACTTATGCGTTTCTTACTTGTATTTCAACTTTTCTATTTCTCGCATCTACAATACACTAACTTTTATCTTTTGAGTACAACACTTGCTTGAAAACAACGTTTTTTGTCTTACCACCAGGAGCAAGAACGCATAGATTTTTAGGCGATCCTACCCTTGAAAAAGCAACATAAAGTTGACCGTGAGAGAAACATGGTGACCGTAAATCTGCACCACAATTTTTGATAGATTGCCCTTGTGATTTGTTAATTGTTATTGAGAATGCTAGTCTTATTCGAAACTGCAATCTCTTGAAAGAAAACGGTAAATCTGATGCCACAAGTGGTATTCTTGGTATGAACACTGATTCTCCTTTCCCTGTTAAAATTAACGCTTCGATAATATGACCAAGCATACGTTTCACGCATAGCCTCGTGCCGTTGCAGAGCTTTGGTGGATCAAGGTATCGAAGCAGAATTATCGGCGACCCTTGTTTAATTAATAAGCGATGTGGTGGCATTCCTGCGGGATTCAGTGAGTTCAGGAATTCTGGTGGGAAATTGATAGCATCATCGGTGTCTTCTACGGTATCGATAGATTTGTACTCAACCACAGTACCTGGTATTGTATCGAGAATTTTGCTATTTATATCATTGACATCATAATTACATATTTCTACGTATTGATTTGAATGCTCATAGCTATGTATTTTTAATTATATATCATTGAAATGTTGATTAATAGCTAACAGTGTCCTATTTTTCTGCAAAAAATCTCCGGCATACCGGATTTCCCTACCATAGTCGACGGTTTTGAAGGAGTAAGCGATATATCAAAGCGATAAGCATCGCTCTGATTGGTCAATCGATGCAAAAGCGAAGCTGTTGGAAGCACGCGAAGTTATCAATATAAGCAAAATTATAGCTAACTTTTCAGTCCTACGTGTAACATGCTAGTGGTAGGTTGTTGCTAGACAGCAAGACAAAAAGTGCCATAAAACGATTTGAAGCTTTAATTGGTATGCTCTGATCTTGTGTCATGCAAGATCGGATAAAATTCCATGTTATGTCGTTTCGCCTGAGAAATTGACAACAACCCCAGAGTAAATTTTGAGTGCATAAGATTAATTTCTAATTTATATAAGATGAACTCGATTGATAATGAGAAAAAGTTTATCGTTTCAACCGAAATCGCAGAATGGTAGAGAAACTTAACGCTATAAAAATAACTGCTTGCATACAAAACTTGAACACAAGCTTGGCGAAAATATCGATATCCGTATCGTAAGCATGAACAAACATATAATTTCATACATCTGGTCTATTGATGAAATTTCGTCGGTGATAAAACAAACACAAATCAGAACAAATAGAGTCTATATTCTGGGTTCGCGTGTTCGGTGTTGGTTCCAAATAAAGATCAATCTAATACCGTTTTCGTTTATTGATCAGAGCAGCCCGACTTTTGAGATGTTTGTTTTAGCAACCTGGGGTCGCTCTAGATCGGACTCCAATCGCGTAGTTTCGCTCTGAAAATTTTCTCGGGTCGCACCACGGCATCCATGCGAGTTTGTTTATTTTTACTTTTTTAATGAGTTGTTGTTTAGGGTGCGTACCACGTGTTTGATTTACTCGGAGTCAGAGTCACCCGCGTCTAGGTTCAAAAAACGAAAACGGTAGAAGCAGACTCTCGTGCATTTGCGGATTCAAAAGTGTGACGATTAATTGAAAATGTCGATCATTAGAAGTTTTGGTTGCCTTGTTCCACATCAATGGCTCGAACAACCCCATGAGGCTGATCCTTGTAGTTTTTCGTAGACGATTCTGTTCTATCGACTTCACAGACGACGCAAACCCAACTCACCTGCAGATTAGTTTTTGTACTTTTTTGTTTGACAGTGTGTACAAACTGATTCCATTTTACCGATAGATATTAGTTCCTTATGATCCTTACATGGATTATACCGAATTGCTTCTAATTCCAGTGTGATGTACTGCACAACTCATGATTGCCGACTGAATTTTCTTGTACATGAATTGCGTGTTGCTCGGCGGTCTCCGCTGCTCTGGAAACTGCAGATCTTTCTCTTTGATTGTATAATCTGGTTCCACGTTCTACCACTGTTTCAGCCACTCTTGACATCGCATTACGCTTGGCTGTGTTTCTTAATCGTGTCTCACGTATTTCAAAGATTTCTACACCTCTAGATGCCTTTTCTGTTTTACGAATTTGTGTTAGACGAACTTCTCTTGCCAAGGATGTTTATTGTTCTCGATATTTTCGTATTCTTTTCGCGATTGATAGTAACCGGCCAATATTTTTACGTTTTTCAGGTGCCATATTTTACATAGATGGGCTTTGAGCCGTATCGGAAAGATTAATCTTTTGATAATGTTGTTTTTAGTTTTATCTATCGCCTTACCTTTTAGTTTTATCTATGATGATTGTGAAGTTGATTTGAGCTGTGTTCTCTGCAATCTACTTCTGAATCTATATTTTGTGTCTGTTAATAAATAGCATCCATGAAAACGACTGTTGCCATGGTTTTCGTTATTTTAAAATCCAAGCAACTCACGAAAATAATGCAATATTTCCACTTTATCGCTTAATAAGCTCAATCAATATGTTTTCGACAAACGATGAATGCCTATCATCACCACTATATTCGTCCTTTATAGTTTTGAATTTCAGGTAATAAGATATAATGTCTTTCCCACCATCTTGATTCGAGGAATATTTTGATCCACATAAAATAAACATACGTTTGTTTCCGTGGTATTTTTGTCAACTACGTTTAATTTTACCTTAACGAATCTCTCACCTCTTTGTTAGAACTCCTCGTCCAATGAAAAATGACTACCTCTGAAATGTGCAATAAGTTCCAGCACCACATTTGATAGTAATCTGTTTAGTTGTTTGGTGTTATACTGAAGTATACACACATTTTGACTGCAGATCTTCTTTGTTAGAGACCCTCACGCCGTATAAATAAATGTATAACCATCTCTGAATTGAAGAAATAAACTGAGTTTATCAAGAAATTTTAACTTCAACTAAATTCGAAAAATTATCGTTATTTTCAATTCGAAATTTTTTTCAATATACACTCTTTTTTGTAGGCTCTTACTACATGAACCCCCCAAAGTTGCTATAAGATCATATTTGAGTTTTGCAAATAGTATGTATGGTTTTCAAAAAGTATCGATTCTCGTCAAATTAGATCAGTTTTGTTATGAGCCCCTCATCTTGTTAAGGACTGAATTGTAAACGAATTTCGATAAAAATCAATGAAAACATCTATAAAATAGATGCGCAGGTTTATTGGATTATTAAGTTAGTTTGTAGGTTTCTCTCTTCCCGTCCACAAGACAAGTAGAGTTCCTTTTGCCACAGCAAAAATCACCGAATTTCGAAAGCTAATGATGTCTTTGTTATAGTAACCGCACAGCCAACTAAAATCCTAACCGAATACCGCAGCAGTGCAATCGCATGCAGAAGCAAACTTGACACCTCCGCTGACAACTACATCAAAACAAAATTAGGCGGTAAATGACGTACACACGAACATCGAATTTCCAAAAAGCGATACCCCAATTTGAAATACAGAAACTGATTTAATTGTCACGTGAGGATTTTAGATGAAACCACAAAGAAATAAATACATAATCTGACACGAATAACTTCCCAGCATTTTCCCTTCTATTAGCCAATAGTTGCTCGATTTCGATCGCAACCCAACCACGAATCTCTCGCAAGTAGTGCACGACTCCACCGAGACTCGGTTGTGACATCGCGCTACCGAAGATAAAATATTTACTCAGCTACCACGGAACAACACATGTTAACATTTCGTAACACCAGCGAAACTAACACGGGTAGCGCATTTTAGATGAACCACCCAAAGCCGCCTTCCATCTCAGCACAACCGAAACAACCGTACCGATCAAACCGACATCCTTGCTTCCATCCGGTGGTGACGCGAATCGAAACAATCAAAATTTGTGTATTTGGTTTAGATTTGCATAACATTGAATTACTTATAAAATGCACTGCTAGGTTGTGTCTGTTTCTTGTCGATTCAATCCGTTCGAAATTTCGATTCTGGTGCCTGTTGTTGTTGTTGTTGGTTTGGAGGACTGTCCCATCTTTGACTTGCATCGCAGTCAGAACGCGCTGCAGTACATGCAGATTGGTTCACTTTCGGATGCTGGAATGTGTTTCATAAAAAAAAATCCCATGGCCATTGGCTATGCAGGGTGCACTAACTGACATTTGGACTAAGCTGTGTGCTCTTCTTGGCCAAGCAACATTTTCGTAGTTAAGAAGAAGATAATCTCGGTTCGAACTCTTCCTTCTGAACGGAGCTTCCCCGGAACGATAGCCGTCTTGGAGTAGCAAGACGAAGGTTAAAACCCATGACAAAAACAACGCATAGCAAACAGAGGACGTAAAATGAACTGAGTGATAGAACGAACAAAAAAGAAAAAGATACTGTTTTCACTCAACACAGAGCACGAAATCATTCTTCCGTTGATTGATTTTGTTGGATTTGAGGATATTCTTTCGGTGCGTGATTTTTTCTGTTGTTGCCGAATCCTGAGATGGGACGGACGAGTGACATCGGAGTGAACTTCCCTCTACTCTTTTGGCAGTGACCGAATCCGCCAGTTACTTCGAAGACAAGTGACTCGAAAGTTCAATTTTGTCTTTCGCAGAGGGTGGAACCAGTAATGGCAAAACAACAAAACCTTGGCTGTGTTTGCCTCTCGGTTGCCGTACCAGCTTCTGCCGAACGACCAGTTTGTCATGGAGTATGATTCCGGACGGGAATTAAAAACACAAATGCTGAAAAGACAAAAACATACATTCAATGGAAATCCAGTCAGTTCAGCATAAATGAATAAAAGACGTATAGTTTTTGACTGCAGCTTTTTGAAGAATTCCGAAAAGTTTGACTGCTAGCATACTTATATGCTAATATTATGCTAATATTAAAGAATCAAGCTGACCAAGTCGATTCGAATACTCGGCGCTGATTGAATTAATTACCCGAATGATTTAAAAGCCTCTCAATACAAAAGAAGAGAAAAAACTTTGATTCACATTTTTTCTCAGTAGAACCCAAAACATGTATGTATTAGGGTTTGCATTAGCTTTCCTGCCCGCAAGTGGTGCGTAACTAATATTAATTCGCCCCTTCTCTAGACCTTCTTATTTTGCAGCAGCTTTCGTAGTTGACTGGCTGGACTAACTTTGCCAGTATGTTAGCTTATTCCGCTCCAACACTTTCTAAAATAATAAACAACTTTCTCTGGTACCGCAAAACAACACAGAGCATTTAGAATCTTCTCTTACCGACAGTTCTTCGTCGATCGGTCGATTTTTAAAACTTAAACGTAAGCCTATAATTAATTATAATGCTGTTACCATTTTTGTAGCCACTTGGTGTTTTTTATTTCAAATAATTTATTAAGTTTGACATAGCGAGAAACGAGCGGCTTCAAATTATACTTGTGCTAAGTCTATTATTCCTGCTAACTATCACGACACTTTAACACTCCTTATACCAAGCCTAAGAAAGTTGGAACGGTAACTTTAAGCTATCATAGCTCAGTTGTTACTTGACCAATTTCGATAAATTTCACACCCTCGAATTTTGTGAACTTTGTAGATTATCTTAAGTATATCGTTATTGACGATCGTTTAGGAAAAACCAATGAAAATGTAATTTATACCGTTCCAAGTTTTTTTTTTCAAGCTCAAAATATGCCCTATCTGCATTCATGCGGCATCTGCATCGCGATTAGGATATTGAGAACTTCAACTTTACCGAGTCATAACTTTGTTGTTAGTCAACCGATTTTCGAAATTTGTTCACCATTGGAAAGGTTCCAGAAATAAAATGCCCTGAAAAAAAAACGAGAAATAGGGTTGTCTACCCAAAGTTATAATGAAAAGTGTAGATAGATGACCTCAGAAAAGGTGAGACTTTTTACAATGACCGTAAATATCTCGAAATTCAAAGTGATGACCTATATATTTTTACATGTCATTCGATTGCTAGTGATACCAGCTACAATTTTCGCCCAACTACCATTCTTGCACTATCAGAAGAAAACCTTAGAAAATCGATGAATTTATAAATATATATGAATTTTTCATTGTTTTTCACATGTTTGTATATAATTAAAAAATTAAAGCAATGACATGTACTTTTTTCTACAACAAAATATTGGAACCATTACCAGAAACAATGTATTGATGACAAAAATTTTATATCCGTTCAAAGAAGCTCAAGAAATTTGGTACAAATACAGAGAAATTATTGGGAAAATTTTGCCAAACAAAATCAAAACAAAACTTTTAAATTATATGGTTCGCGGTCGTCGATTTTCTTCACGAATGGCACAATTAACGCCAAGGTGTACGAGGAAGAATGTTTGAAGAAGAGAATGCTGCCACTGTACAGAAAGCATAAGGCTCCTCCTCTCTTCTGGCTGGATTTGGCTTCAGCCCACTACACAAACTCCATTCTACAGCGGTTGTCAAAAAATAATGTACAATTCGTGGAAAAGGACATCAACCCACCGAACTGCCTGGATCTTCGGCCAATTGAAAGGTATTGGGCAATTGTCAAGCGGCACTTTCGGAAGGAAGGTACAGTGTCCCAAAACATGCAGGAGTTAAAAAAAAACTGGTCAGCTGCCACCAGGAAAGTCACAAAAGTAACTGTGCAGAATTTAATGAAGAATGTCAAGTCCAAAGTGCGAGCGTTTCACAGAAACTACGATTTTCTTCAATATAATCAGTGAAATGCATAAAAATGTAAATTTTCTACAATATATCGAAAACTGATGTCAAAATATGTTTTTTTCGCTTTTTTATTCAATAATCAATGTTGCTAACTACTTTTCGATACACTTCTTAGTCATATTTTTTTAAATTTGTTAACTTTGTATGACAGCGATCTCACGGTAAAGATGTTTTACATAAATCGACAATTTCATTCCTTTGCTTTATCTTTAGCACATAAATCTCATATTTTTTCCCAAAACTTGGGTAAACTCCCGAATCAATATTCGTTAATATGTAACGAAACCTTTCCGCCACCTATCGAACGGTTTGACGGTCTAGAGACTGAACATTGCGTCATCTAAAAAAAATGTTTGCTCATGCTGCTTGTAGAAGTCCCGACACTGTTTTCTGTGCATCATCAAATACATTCAGAAAATTAGTTTTAATGACACACTGGTTTGCCCTGTCAGCCTCAGTCAGCAAAATCGAACAAAAGTTCCGACAATCCTGCTACTTAAACAACCAAACGAAAACCCACAAATCCAATTTTAAAACGAATCGAAACTAACGAAGGTACATTCAACGGTTTTTGCCTTGGCTACTGTCGTTAGCGCAGTGTGCAGTAGCTTTCATCCGGTACACAAATTAGCAGCAAAAGTCACCCAATACTCACCGGTCTGTATGCCGGCTCGCATCAAACTAAATGGAAAACAGTAAAACTTTTGCTTCACTAATTAAAAGTTGATGCCCTGAGTCGTAGGATTGGCGCAAAAAAAATATCGAGCCGAACTAAGTTTGCAGCCCTGCAGTGTGCCAATACAGATACGAAACATATCGTTTCTATAGGTGCACTTTTCGATGAGTTGGTTCAATTATTTCGGGCGGCTTGGTGATGGAATCACAGACAATGAGATACTGTTTTCTCTGCGACGAGATCGGACTGACGGACGAAATGACTATATATGAATATGTAGTAAGTTTTGCTGTTATCACAACGAAAAGTTTAACTAACAACAAATAATTATTAAAGCATTTTCAGCATTATGAAATACATCAATTCGTAAATTGTATATATTATGGGATCACATATCATTTGGCACCCATATTTTCCGATTAATCCAGAGCATAAAAATAATTCTATTCCGGTGTATCGAAAAGCATCAAATAGTATATGAGTTATCAGGATTTTGATAAAATAAAATATAATATGTCGATAACTTAGAATGTCCGGGCCATACCCCGAATCGTTTTTTTTTTTGGACCGAAAACCGATGAATCGATTAGTTCCAAATTTTAAGGTGAAACTCTTGATTGCTGTTCATTAACGAATTATTTTGCAAAAGAGATTTTTTTTCGAAAAATCGAACTCTCAAATTGCTATAGCTAGTTTATGAACGAAATGGGTTGGCCATTTTTTCTATATGATTGCACGTTTTTAACTTTTTTAAAGAATAAAAACCTGTTTTAATCCACCTAATGGTGTAATAATGCCTTTCTCATATCAATCATACTATCATATATAATACTGTTATATTCTTCAAAATAATTTTCTTCGATTCCTGAAAACAATAACCGAAATCGGTTTGTTTGACCGTCTGCTGATAAAAAACTATTAAGTGGAGAAGATTTGAGGTCGATTTAGAAAACTTTTTACGGTTTTTCGTCCTTTTCAATGATGGTATACAATGTTTTACACACTTTACCCTATATTTCCGGATCCGGAAGTCGGATCCAGATGAAATTCAGAAATTACGTATGGGACCACAGGACCTTTCATTTGAACCTAAGACATCTCTGAGAAAAGTTAGTGCACTTATTTTCACAATTTTTTGCACATTTTACCCCATAATTCCCGAACCGGAAGTCGGATTCAAATAATATTCACGAATTTTGTATGGGACCACAAGACCTTTCATTTGAATCTAAGTTTGTGAAAATCGGTTTAGCAATCTCCGAGAAAAGTTAGTGCAAAAAAACGTTACATACACACATACGCACATACACACACACATACACACACACACACACACACACACACACACACACACACACACACAGACAGACATTTTGCGTACTCGACGAACTGAGTCGAATGGTATATGACACTCGGCCCTCCGGGCCTCGGTTCAAAAGTCGGTTTTCACAGTGATTGCATAACCTTTCTATATGAGAAAGGCAAAAATAGGTATAGAATTCATTTAAACTTTTGAGGGCCGAGTGTCATATACTAATCGGCTTAGCTCGATGAATTGAGCCTGTATGTGGGTTTGTATTTGTGTTGTAAAAAAAAGAGGTCGAAATTCCAGGGGCGACTGAACCAATCTTGATCAAACTATTCGCAAATGAAAGGTCTTCTTGACGGCCTGAGCGCTATTGAATGTTTTTGAGATAGAATGTTTAGTTTTCTAGTAATACAAAGTATAACATATTTATATTGATGTTAACTACTTACATCAATAACCGCTGGAGAATTTCTTTCATACAAGGTTCCTGGATCCGAAAACAATTTTTTGTTTTAAACTTGTTACGGCTTGATTTTCGGGTTATCAATAGTTCGAAAAACTGCTTGAAACTTATCTCTGTAGTTGGTAGTTCAATTTAACACCAGGTGTACTCCAAGTTAATGTACGCTTTTTTTTTGTAACTGTTATAGTTACTACACATTTTTCCATTTTTATAGTGTTTTGTGAACATCATAGCGGTAGAATTGACTGCCTTTGGTGTTGAACTTCTGGCCACTTTTGCAAACATCCAAAGGAATCGAATGGCCATTCGATTAGTGGGTGGCCCAACGAGAGCAAAGATATGGTAATCGAATGGGGCCAGCTGCAGCGAGTAAGTTGCATGGTCAAGCAATTCCCACTGGTTACTTTCCAGTAGAGCTGTGCGCCGCCGCGCCACGCCGCCGCCGCCGATAATTTCGACACGCCGCCGATTTAAGAAAAAGATGATCAGCGCGCCGGTTATCACATTTTAATCCTGCCGCCGATAATATTACATCAGCCGAAAAAATGATTTTATCAATGTGGAAAATTGTTTACAGTTTTCATGAAAATTCATTGAAAATTACAGTACAGTTACTTTCCTCCTACTTATACTGAAAATCAGTACTACCGATGTCAACCGAAGCCAATGTCATTTGATTCAAAGCCTATTTTCTGTCTTTATTTAAAAGGTTTTGAGCTATTGGCACATTATCGGTCGCGACATCTGAAAATGAAAAATGGAACCAAGAAAAGGAGGGTTCTTCCGAAAAAAATAAATAATGTTAGGTTTTTTCTGATTAACATTTTGTTTTAGAAACCAGTGTAGTGTTGATTTCTCGGGTACTAGAATGTTTAGCGATCGAGTATCATTTATTTTGGATACTTTATTTGTTATTTCCGGGCATTTGAAAAATGGTATTGAACAAAGTTTCATGCTCCATTTTAAATAAACGTTAGTTTTCGCACAATAAATTAAGATCAACGTTACCAACTCAAAGTAAAAATATTTTCTTCTACTTCTACTATGACTTTTCAAATGAATTTACCCGTTTTTATAAGAAATCGTTACAAATGTGAAGTAATTAAAATTTGAATTTGTTAATTTGATATTATTTTTGATATCTGAATGAATTTGAGCGCCAAATCGATTTTATGTTAATTACATACGTATGAAAAAGATATACTTATTTTTTGAGTTGATAAAACGATTTTTATACATGATAATTATCAACTATGTAAAAAGCGATTTGAAAAATAGTTCCGAATAAAACTTCATACTTCTTGCTCATAATAAAAAAAACCCTTTGTATATGAATGAAATATTTATTTAAACAATAGTCAACCATCTCCAAATAATTGCATTTATACTCATCTCAATTTCTCTTCTAATTCGATGCATTCGAAACCATTTACCATCTCCATTCACTACGTTGGCTTTAATGGATCACATAAACATTAGGATCGTTGATTGTAGGTCGACAAAACAATAAGATAGAGAAATTGTCCTGTGTGAATCAATATTAAAATTGTTAATATGTTTATAATTGATTACGCCGAATCGCGCCGCCTCCGCCGCCGATGTTTTCAGGAAATAGCGTCACGCCGATTCGCTGCCGCCGCTGGTCAAAAAGACATTTCAGCCGCCGATGTTGACAATTTTGATCGGCGCACAGCTCTACTTTCCAGCATTTTGCGAACGCCTTTCTGGTTTTTCGCAATTGCTTTGCTCGAATAATTCATGTGTTGTTGATAGCGAATACCATTGACAGTTTCTCGAGGTTTAAGCAACTCGAAGTCCCACCTCACACACAAACACAATTGTCGCTTGCCTGAATGCGCGACATCTTCAAGGTCAAAATCCCCCTCTTCAAATTGTTAAAACCGCGTTCAATATATTGGAAATTTTCAAACTCAAAGCACAAAGTTAATCTCGGACTTGAACATCAATGCATGCCGCAAATACTCAAAATTTGGATCGTACGCCGACATCTTTAACGGACAATGCAAACTGATTTGTAAATTAAAGGTGATTTTTTAAGTGGTATAGGATTTGATATTCAAAATAAATAAACACAAAAAAATTGAGGAAATTAATTAAATCTTTTGGAATCGATAGAAACATTTCAATATAATTTTATCTTTGAAGATGATCTCATGTAAATGTTGGTCGCGGATCCGCTTTAGATGGCCCATGCGCAAGGTCCTATTTTGGCACACTGTTTTTAACATATCGGTCGGTATTTCACGAATAAATGCTTGAATATTGGCAACATAGTACGACAATCGTTGCTGGTTTACCCTTGAAGACATGAGCCTTAATATGGCCCCGCAAGAAATAGCCCAAAGACGTTAAATCACACGATCTAGGTGGCCAATTGACAGGCCGGTAAACTGTTAACCGAAGGCGGCTCTCAATTTGATTATTGTTTCGTGTGCCGGTTAGTAAGTGACACCGTCTTGTTGAAACCACAAGTCAGGCATGTCCATTTTGGACAAAAAAAATCATCATTGTGATCTGTCACAAAAAAGTGTTGCCGATAAGATACCAGCAATAAACTCACCCTTTATTTCATCGTGATAAATCTGAATAGTTTGTTAACGCACTTTTATTTTAGTACTGAATCTCGGCAAAAGAAAGGTCGACATTTGCCCAGTTGACTGCTTGATGTTCATCTCGGTAAAATATGAAATAACAGATCGGCTGAAAAGTTCGTATCGTTTCTATGGGAGGGCGCCACTAGAATTTAATCCATACCATTTTCAGTTAGTACCAACCTTCAAAAGATACGTGTATAAATTTGACAGCTGTCTGATTATTAGTTTGTGAGATATTGCATTTTAAGTGAAGTTTTTTTTGTTATTGTGAAAAAAATGGAAAAAAAGAAATTTCGTGTGTTGATGAAACACTACTTTTTGATGAAAAAAAGTGCCGCCGATACCAAAAAATGGCTTGATGAGTGTTATCCAGACTCTGCACCGGGCGAAGCAACAATTCGTAAGTGGTTTGCAAAATTTCGTACTGGTCATATGAGTACCGAAGACGATGAACGCAGTGGACGTCCAAAAGAGGCTGTTACCGATGAAAACGTGAAAAAAATCCACAAAATGATTTTCAATGACCGTAAAGTGAAGTTGATCGAGATAGCTGACACACTAAAGATATCAAAGGAACGTGTTGGACATATTATTCACGAATATTTGGAAATGAGAAAGCTTTGTGCAAAATGGGAGCCGCGAGATCACAATCGATCAAAAACAACAACGAATTGATGATTCTGAGCAGTGTTTGGAGCTGTTATATCGAAATAAAACCGATTTTTTTCGTCGATATATAACAATGGACGAAACATGGCTCCACCACTTCATTCCGGAGTCCAATCGACAGTCAGCTGAGTGGACTGCACGCGATGAACCGAACCCAAAGCGTGGAAAGACTCAACAATCGGCCGGTAAGGTTATGGCGTCTGTATTTTGGGATTCGCATGGTATAATTTTCATCGACTACCTTGAAAAGGGAAAAACCATCAACAGTGACTATTATATAGCGTTATTAGAGCGTTTGAAGGACGAAATTTAAAAAAAAAACGGCCTCATTTGAAGAAGAAAAAAGTTTTGTTTCATCAAGACAATGCACCGTGTCACAAGTCGATGAAAACCATGCTGAAATTGAACGAATTGGGCTTCAAATTGCTCCCTCATCCACCTTATTCTCCAAATTTGGCCCCCAGTGACTTTTTCCTGTTCTCAGACCTCAAGAGAATGCTCGAAATTTAGAAGCAATGAAGAGGTAATCGCTGAAACTGAGGCCTATTTTGAGGCAAAGGACAAATCGTACTACAAAAATGGTATCGAAAAGTTGGAAGATCGCTATAATCGCTGTATCGCCTCTGATGGCAATTATATAACACCGATTTTCGAATTCCGGCTCCAGTATCGAATAGTTTCTCAAAGCTTAATCGTTTTTTCGAATAAAGCCAAATCGAATTTGAGAATCAAAAATTCAAATTAAGGTAAAATTATAGTCCCACAAAAGATTTATTAATTTTACCCAATGCTGACTTCCGATTCTGGAATTACAGGAGTATGAATTTTTAAAATACAAACCGATATAGGAGATGACAATCCCGAAAAGCTTTAAAGTTGGACTCAAAACTATTTCAATTTATTTATTCGCCATACGAATCGGTTTTGTTTATTCTGGTTCCTGAATACCGGCTCTTGAAAGCAAAGTCCTGGCATTACACTCCTTTTGTGGAATTTGGCCTTTCTGTTTCAACAGACTTCGCAGCCGATTCTTAGTGTACAGAATCATTGCATGGCTAGTACTATGGATCCTACTGACACTATGAATCCTTCCAGGTCGAGGCTCGAACATACGACAACTGGCTTGTAAGACCAGCGCCCTATGCATTGAACCGCCAACCCGGGACATACCGGCTCTTGAAGTACCTTAAATTACCGTAAATTCTAAAGTAGAACTTACTTCGACATATCATGGAATGTTTAATCGATTTTTTAGATAGAGTAATGAGTGATTATAATGTCAAATTGCAGCTTAAAACGACGGTCATTAAAATAATGTCATACCGAAGAATATTCATGAAAAAACACATGTAGATTGATAAAAAAAAGGTATCATCTCACTGCTAGGTGGATTAAGCACGTTTTTTAATCACTACTCACCAACATTTTGAAAGAAAAATGTGAAGGCTTATATTATTGAGTTAAGAGAATGGATTGTTTTGTTCGCAATATCATCTTCAAATTTTCATACTTCACAATCAATGACGACTTGGTAGAATTGATAGTTCAAGCATCTTTCTATCTTGTTTTGGAATTTCTCAGCAAATGCCGTTGCTGATTCCAGCGTAGTTGTCATTACCTGATGATTTCGGCAAATAATTATGCCAAACTTCGGCAGAAAGATGCGCACTGTTGAAATTTAAGTAAATTCGGTTAACTAGTTTCAAAATTAAACATATTGAATTCTGAATAATTATCAAATTTTCTTGTTGCCATTCTGGTTCAGTGTTTTGCCATGCCAAGTTCGAGAATTTGGTTTAATTATGTACACTGATAATGATATTTGAATGTTTCAAGACTTTATTTCTCGCCACGCTGTATCACTGAGTGAGCGAATATTTGTTCTTGTGTGCTCTAATACACTGAAAATACGTTTCAGCACGCACATTTCACCGAAACATAATTAACGCTTCCGAAAATCAAACCGGAACTAGAACAAATAAATCTCGAAAGCTGGCTGCTGTTTCAATCGTTCCGCACATATTTACAGGCTGGCTGGATTATCACCTCGCACCAACAAAATCGCCTAAAACCAACTTTCACATAAACTCTCCCGCTGATTTCCACGTTACATTGCCATTCCACAAACAGTTCGTTCTGCTTCTTTGGTCGCGTATTTCAGCATACGCTGGGGAGGAAGTTGAACACATCCCATAATAGATACACCAATATATTCTCTACTGAACTTAATCGAGACGTTCCATCCAGTAGAAGTATAGAAGTACACAGCGTCTACTTAATTTTGAACCAATGATTATAAATGTAGAATACATACAGAAAAAAAGCAAAAGGTATCGCCATTATACACATATCAAAAGCAAAGCCTTGATATCACATTTCTTTTTTGGGATTTCACAAATATCAACAAAAAACTTTTCAACGAGAAATTTTATACTTAAGTACTTATTATGTGCATGACATACGTTGATATTCGAAAATAATCATTGTCTTGTTGAGAAATTTTTTTTCAATTTTTGACGTCGATACGTCTTACATACTTTACTATGAGGCGCCTTCTCAAAATACGTTCTTTAGAAGAATGGGAAGAACTCAATCGTAAATATCTCGAATTGTGCTAAACACAACAACTTAAATCTTCCTTCATGCTGTCATAAATACAATCAGCAATTCATGATAAAACTTTAAACATTGGGATTTCTCGAACTTTCGGAAACAATGAGGAAAACTAATCACGCTTGCAAGCTTTTCGCGTACTCTGTACCCGTTTATATTGCTAGTAATTCCCAACTCTGTTCAGTTCAATGCATTGATATTGCTTTGTAATGTAATATCATATAATAGATATTACTTCGGATTATAGCAAAACTAAAAATTTCACTTAGACAGGTAACTGGATGAAATTAATGCAAGTCAAGTATTATCGCTCATTTAAAACATTGAAAACTATAACATTCATACAACTTGGTGACAAAATCAGAATTCAAAAATACATACGTTTATGGAAAATGTATTTAATTGGTACATTTTCAAAAACCAAACTTTGATATTTTCGTTATCTAGTGAATTTACAGTAATTTCTTATTTCAACAGTTTTGTAATCGATAATGAAATCCAACCGTGCTCTCTCATGCGGTGAGTTAGGATTTTATGCTAGTAAAGATACTGGAAATACTTGAATGTTTTCTTGTTTTGAGTCGTTCTTGCTACTAAACTCAGGCATATACATTGTTAGCATGTTAGTCAATACATATACATATAGCCTCATGTAAATCAACTATAAATGCTAATCTTTCATAGTCTAGTGTAGTAGTGATCAATAACACTAAAAATTTAATTAGGATATATTTAAATTGTGAAATATTCACAAATCCATTACGAATCAACAAGATTCTCTCTTTTACAAGCCAACAAAACGTGTGGTAAGAACACTGTGCTCAATCACAGAAAACATTCCTAGTTTCTATGTGTCGGTTTTGCTTGTTATGCTTTGTGCGACGATTTGTTCAACTCAAGCGGTTAAAGTTTTGCGCGAATTAAAAATTATGACTCTGAAACTGGTTTCTTGACTAGATTTTGGAACTAAATTTATTTCCTCACTTTACGTCCGGGATTCGAATTCAGAATTCATAAACAAAATTTAGGATATGAGTTTTAGATCTGGATTCTGGAACAAAATGTTAAATATGAACTCGAAACCTAAATTTAATTGCTCGATTCAAGTTGAAAATTTAATTCCCAAATTCAGTTCCAGAATTCATTTCCTAAGTTGTGAACCTGCATTCTGTAACTAGAATTCGAACATGGATTCTGAAGTAGCTGAGCTCAGTACCATAATTCTAGAATCAATGGCCTAGATTTCTGACCTGATTTCTTGATCGGGATTTTGAGCCTTTGATCGGGATTTTGAGCCAACTGAATTCTGAGCCTGTTCCGAATTTCAAATTTAGTTCTTGAATCCAGTTACGGAATTCTGTCCTGGCCCAGAACTTTAGTTCAGATAAATAAATGATGGTAAAGAAAACTCAACAGTTAGAAACATTTAAAAAAATCCGCAAATCGGTTATTTTTAGAACCAATAAAATATTCTCATGGATTATGCGAAGTTTACCTCTACTGACTATCTAAATCTATAAATGGAAAACTGCATTTGTTTCGTGTTATTTAATTGTATTGTAGAATAAACTTGTTGTTAATAAGTCGAACTTCTGTATAGATGCACCGTTACAATTCTGGAAGCGAAGCAATAAAAGTTGTAAAATGCACACAATTTATTAATACGAACGATTATCTAAAGGGTGTTTTTTAAGAGCTTGTTGTTTGGAAATTTAAATAAATAAAATGTAAAGTTATGAAATGGCATTTAACATTCAAATATGATCTCGGGCATATGGCCGCCACGACTATTTTCCACAAAAGCCATTGTAGAGGTCCAATTTACGACCAATTTTGTCATGAATAGGACTTACTTTACTATGGGGTGCCTTTTCAAAATTTACCCTCTGAGAGAGTGATAAGTTTTTGATCGTGAATATCTCTTGTTGTATCTAACGAATCAACATAATTTTTATTACATGCCATCGGAAATATGATCATAATTTTATGATAAAATATTCAGTTGTGTGGCATAATCTCAAATAGTTCAAAATTAAACTTTTCTGAAATGTTTGGTATAAACGAGCATCAAAGAGGATAATTCATAAGGCCTTTCTTTTGCCTTTCTCGTATTTTGAAAGCTCATAGCTCAGTGATCTGTGGAAGGATTTATATAATCTAACTACCAATTGATTCGATTTTTTTCAACTTAAACTTCAATTTAAACGTGTATAGCAACAGCATTGAAGTATTTCAATAGTACAATATTGAAAAACCTGTCTCATTTGACCCATGTCAACACCAGCCAATCAGAACGCATTCTGAGGAAGAGAACAAAATATCTGCTGCTGTACAACAAATCGTTCGAGAAAATGTTCCGAACAGTGTTTAATATCGTAGTGAGTTCCACAATTTGGTTCTTCTGAAAGGCAGGAATGAATCCCGTACAGCATCCGGATAGTTTCTTTCAATGAAATGCAAAACCGAAATGAAATATCGAAATTAAAATTCTATATGCTGCTATTTTTATAGCCGTTAGGACCGTCCATTAGTGAAAAAGCTACAAACGAAATCAGGTAAAAACAAGCCTCTCAACAAAAAATGGATCAGTTTGGATTTTATCGCCACTGCGAACAGATGTATTTTGTGTCGTTTGCAAAGCTAGTTTCGCCTCCGACAAGAACGATTACGTCACAGCTGCTAGTCATTTGCATTGGTAAAAAAGCAACGGTGGAGAGCATTACACAAAATCAGCCGTTCTAATGGCTCTAAATATTTTCTAAGGAACTATTAGAATTTGTTTCTCGCAAATCGATGGGAAATATTCTCAGTTTAGTGCAAGTCTAGAACTGTTTTATTTGATTTTTGCACTTTTCGCTGTGTGAAATTCACAGTAATCTAGATCAAGTGAAGCCTTCTTTGTTTTTGCGAAAACACCACTTTATTTGAATGTTATTAGGATTTGTTGCTCGCAAATCGATGGGAAATATTCTCAGTTTAGTGCAAGTCTAGAACTGTTTTATTTGATTTTTGCACTTTTCGCTGTGTGAAATTCACAGTAATCTAGATCAAGTGAAGCCTTTTTTGTTTTTGCGAAAAATGTGGAAAAGGGGAATGCTTGCACAATTCATACAATTGATCAACTAATTGATATTCGGAAGTGTTAAGGAACATGTCAGTTGTTTTCGTATTCACGACATCCAGTTATGTCTCTGACATTACCCACCCGCCTTTTTTAACCATTTGATGGTGTATTTCAGCTATGACACGTTGAATGTTGGTTTTCAAAGCATCAATCGTTGCTGGTTTATCCTCATAAACCAATTTCTTCACGTATCCCCACAAAAATTATCGAATGGCGTCAACGCGGAGACAAATTCACCAGTCCATTTCTCGAAATTATGTTGTCGTTGAAATGTTCTTTCTATAAGTTTCAACTTCGTTTCGGCCGCTGTAGGCCAAGTGGCACCATTCTGCTGAAAGCACATTTAGTCCACATTCATATTATGAAGATTTGGCAACAAAAATTCATTGATCATAGTTCTGTATCGATTTCCATTCACGGTAACGCGTCGTCCTTCCTTATTTTTAAAGAAATAAGGACCGATGATTCCACCAGCCCATTGACCGCACCAAACAGTACATTTATTTCATTCTTGTCGATGGTTTGACATACAAAAAAGTGAATGTGGACCGAAATTTAAACATTCTCATTATTGCAGTTATAAGATTATAGACTCGGCCAATAGTATTGTGAGCTTATAAATTAATTGAAGCTTTCAAACGCGCCTAAGACTTATAATATCGATTCGGGCAAGTCACATACCATTAGATCTCCCGAACCAAAAATGTTCGCAATAATTTTTCAAACTTTATCAGTAATCACATTGTAGTTTTAAAAGAAAGCCTAAGTTCATCGCAATTCGTTGAGTCATTTTCAAGAAAATTGAGCCGAAGGAAAAATTACGGTTACGTCAGTTTAATAATCCTGAATTAATGAACTTGATCAATGACACAATAGTAGATTTTAAACCGGCCTCAGCTTGCGTAAATCGGTTCGGCCGTTTCCAAGAATACTGAGCGGTAAGGAAAGTCGTTGAATGGTGCATAGACATTTTTCAACCTCGTTGAGCTGAGTGTAATGGTATATTACACAGAAAAAATTACACGACGTGTAATTCCATGATACTTTGAAATAAACATCAATTAATCAAAAAAAGGCGGGTGGGTAATGTCAGAGGCATAACTGGATGTCGTGAATACAAAAACAACTGACATGTTCCTTAACACTTCCGAATATCAATTAGTTGATTATGCATGTTGATAAATTATGCAAGCATTCCCCTTTTTCACATTTTTCGAAAAAACAAAGAAGGATTCACTTGATCTCGACTACTGTGAATTTCACACAGTGAAAAGTGCACAATTCTAATCAAACTGTTCTAGATTTGCACTAAACTGAGGATATTGAGAAGAAAAAATCCTAATAGTTTTTTAGAAAACTTTTAGAGCCATTAGAACGGCTGATTTTGTGTGATGCTCTCCACCGTTGTCCTCTTTTCGAAGTTTTTTCACCAATGCAAACAACTGAGAGCTATGACATAGTCGCTCTTGTCGGAAGCGAAACTAGCTTTGCAAACGACACACAATACAACTGCTTGCAGTGGCGATAGAATCCAAACTGATCCAATTTGTGTTAAGAGGTTTCTTTATACGTGATTTTGTTTGTAGCTTTTTCACTAAAGAGTGGTCCTAACGGCTATAAAAATAGCAGCATACAGAATTTTAATGTCGATTATTTCATTTCGGATTTGAATTTCATTGAAAAAAACTATCAGGAGGCTGTACGGGATTCATTCCTGCCTTTCAGAAGGACCAAATTGTGGAACTCACTACGGTATTAAGTACTGTTCGGAACATTTTTCTCGAACGATTTGTTGTACAGCAGCAGATATTTTGTTCTCTTCCTCAGAGCGCGTTCTGATTGGCTGGTGTTGACATGGGTCAAATGAGACAGGTTTTTTGTGTACTATTGAAATACTTCTATACTGTTGATATACGCGTTTAAGTTGAAAAATTTCGATTCTATTGGTAGTTAGATAATATAAATCCTTTCATAGATCACTGAGCTATGAGCTTTAAAAATACGAGAAAGGCAAACGCGCCTTATGAATTATCCTCTTTGATACCACCAGTATACCACCAATATTTTTAAAAAATCTTGCTGAAGAACTTACACTACCACTACAACTACTTTTTAACTTATCACTTAATAAATGTACTTTTTCTAAAGCATGCAAATCTTCCTTTCTTGTACTAATAGTTAAATCTGGTGCAAAATCTAACATTCGGAACTACCGTGGAATAGCCATTATCTTATGCATTTCAAAATTGTTTGAAAAAATTGTAAACGAAAAACTTTTTCATCAAATTAAAAATGTAATAACAAACAAACAACAAGGCATTTTTAAAGGCCGCTCAACTACAACAAATCTCTTAGAATTTATGACATTCACTCTGAATGCAATGGACACCGGCAACTACGTAGAAACTCTTTACACTGACTTTAGCAAAGCCTTCGACCGTATTGACATACCTTTACTTCTACACAAACTACAAAAATATGGCATCAAACATACTCTTCTGGAATGGCTCAAATCATACTTAACGAATCGTGTACAGGTAATCCGCTTTCAAAACATACTGTCTGAACCAATTAATGTAACTTCTGGCGTACCTCAGGGTTCGCACTTAGGGCCTCTCCTTTTCATTTTACATATAAACAACATTTCATTCATACTCAAAAATCTGAAAGTGCTTATATATGCAGACGACATGAAACTCTTCATGGAAATTAAAAATATCAGCGACGCTGTAATATTCCAGAACGAAATCAATCTATTCCACATTTGGTGCTGCAAAAGTCTACTTCAACTCAATGTAAAAAAATGTAACTCAATAACTTTTAGTAGGAAAAATGAAACTATATCCACAAACATACATCTAGGAAATCAACTTGTAGAAAAATGTAAAATTGTAAGAGATTTATGCGTAATCTTAGACTCCAAACTCACTTTTGTGGAACACTACAATACCATAATCAATAAAGCAAATAGCATGCTGGGCTTTATTAGACGCTTCATTCATAACTTTCAGGACCCATACACAATTAAATGATTATACAGTACATATGTCAGACCTATTTTGGAATATTGCAGCCTAGTATGGAATCCATATAACATTATTCACGAAGAACGCATTGAGTCTATACAAAAACCATTTTCTTTTATATGCACATCGTAAATTAAATTGGACAGCATTTCCTCAACCATCATATGAAGCACGCTGCATGCTCATCAATATTCAAACACTTAAAGAACGCCGCGATCTTGCAATGCTGTATTTTATCAGCGACATTATTTCTCAACGCATTCAATCACCTTGTTTATTATCGCAACTAAATTTTCATACACCTAGCCGTCAATTACGAACCAGGAATTATTTTTAGAAAGAAACACTAGAACAAATTATGCAAAATATAGCTCAATCAATCGTGTAATGCGCCAATACAATCAATATTGCGAACATCTTGACCTTGGTATGTCCAACAGTGAAATGAAATTACAGCTTAGTCGTAGAAATAATGGGTAGTATCTAAGTAAACATTGTAAACCATTTATATGTAGTCTACATTTGCTTGACGAAATAAATAAATATACCGAACATTTCAGGAAAGTGTAATTTTGAATTATTTGAGATTATGTCACACAACTGAAAATTTTATCATTAAATTGTGATCATATTGCCTATGGCATGTAGCAAAAATTATGTTGATTCGTTAGATACAACAAGAGATATTCACAATCAAAAACTTATCACTCTCTTAGAGGGTAAATTTTGAAAAGGCGCCCCATAGTAAAGTAAGTCGTATTCACGACAAAAAATTGATTGAAACCCACCATCGATGTAAAAGTAAATTAAAATGTCTTGATTTTACAATGAATTATACAACATATTTTAATTTAGGCTTAGTTAGGCTTCTAAAGTTAATTGAAAAATAAAGATCTGAGGAGTAACTTTATATTCAATTTTCTGGTCCAAATATGTGAAAATAGATGAGAATATTTTTATCTGTGTATGGATATCCGAAACTCCGTTTTAAAGTCGGTTACCTGTATGTCAAACATCTTCTTATTCAAACAGTCACCTACAAGCCTATTTTGGTAGATTCATTCGGGTAAGATAGGATTGATTCGGATAACTCACCGATAAAATCGATTCTTTCGGCTTAGCTGGATAAAATTTAGTGGAAAGATGAAAAGTATCTTTTGTCGGTTACGTCACTTATACCGTTATATCTACAATAATTTAAGCTATTTGATATTCAAACTTGTTCAATGACTCAATGGTAGCCTGTGAACGAGCCATAGTTTGTTGAAATCGATTCGGCCATTTTAAAATTGAATAAAAAAAATCTCTGTTCAATTTTATAATGACCGAATCGATTTGTCGATTTATTTTATTATATTTATTATTATATCACTTTGATCTTCAAACTTGATCAATTACCCAGCAGTAGCTTTCAAGTGAGCCCACATTTAGCTCAGCCGAATGGTATATGGTCTCCGGGGCTCCGATCAATTTTTTTTAATTTTCAGCAATTCTCTAAAGAAAGGCCAAAAAGTTTTTACAAATTTTCCCCGGGATGTTACTTTTTAACCCCACTTAGTTTAGTGTCACTAACCAGCAGGCCTAAAATTCTGGAATTTAACGTTAGATACTAGTTTAGGATAAAGTAAAATCATAATATACTATCATGTTGAAATTTCTGAAGAAGATTGGTTTAAGTCAGGGGTTCCCAAAGTGGTCGATATAGACCCCTTGGGGTCGATATCCTTTTTGCGGGGGTCGACGTAAACGAAAACTGATTATGGGGGTCGACGAGGTCTAGAAATCGACCCTCTAATGTTTGATATGAGTTGTTATTTGAAATATTTATGCTAAAAAGTTGTGTTTATTTGACCATCCGCAGAAATTGGTAAATATTTTACATCAATATTTAAAAAGCAAGAAATTGAATTTTCAAAGGAATTTGTTGATGGGGGTCTGAGGTCTAAGTTAATTTTATTAAAGGAGACCATGACCCAAAATAGTTTGGGAACCCCTGGTTTAAGTAGTCGAAATTTCCAGTTTAAGTTTAAGTTTCCATATTCTTTTCAAATACAATTCAATACAAGCCAATAATTCAGACAATAATCGCTAGTTAAAATAATTATGCCTATAAAGTTACTCTACGCTCTTTTATATTTCAGTGCTAACTGGTTGTCACAAAAACACTTCAAATGACATTTCTCAAAACTTTTATGATTGTTGGTATACTGAAAGATGTTTCTGTAGAAAGTCGGCTAATGATGGTACAAAAAAAATGATTCGGAAAAATCGTCTCCACTATATTTCCGAAATATCTAAACTACTTTCTAGTAGCGAAATGTGTATCGTTCCCTTGTATACGGTTTATGAATACGGCGGTTAATAAATTGCACATTCAAATGACTCCGTCATGATAATAAAGCCAACGGTGATTGCTATTAAAATGCTTTTGCCTATCTTCCAAAGAAACAGACAATATCCTCACAACCACAAAGTATTAATCTGGCGGTTTCGAAAGGCTCAGGATTAGGCATTTAATATATCAATAGTACTACTTTGAAATTTTATCTATCGCCTCCGCTACTCAAATCAAACACAGAAAGAACCACGAAGCGTGAAAGAAAAAGTGACACTAACGGCATTAACGTCAGCCGGTCACATCATCAACAGCCAGAGTTGTCTTTTCGAAGTTCAGCATCAACATCGTCTGCGCTGCGTATCCTTCGAAGCGTTATCTGGTGCCACGGTTTGCTCGTCGGAAGTCGGTTGGTGGCTAAAGTATTATTGCTGGTGTCGTCGTGGCATCGAAGGAATGTTTCTAGATAAAATAATGGTGGAAATCGATTGATTTTATCGTCAGGCCGCAAAAACCTCGCGATCGAACGGATCTAGTTGGAGCGAGGACAAATTTTACTACACAGCCCCGTTCGTGCACAGAAAAGCTGCGACCTCCACCCACGAAACCCCAGACTAAAACGGGTCGCGCTCGTTCCGGTGGCGTATGGCAGCAGACGGAGCAAAAGTGGCACTAAGCTTTTTGTGAACACACACACACACTCACCTACACACACGCGCGCGTTTGCCAAGGCAGCATAAAATTTCGCCAGATAATCTCGTTAAATGATTTTCCATTTGAGCATGAGTGAACAGTAGCGGCAAAAACATGACGCTGCAATTGATGAGGATGCTGAATTTGCTGTGCTGATCGGGTCGTGGTCGTGATTTATTTACCTGTCATCGGACGGAGACACACATCTCGGGAAGAAATCTCCGGAGGATTCAAAATAGCTTGATAGTTGCTCGATTTGGCGTCGTTTTGCCATCGTATGATGGGTAGAAAGGTTGGGAATGGATTCTCGTTATCGAAGTTGAACGTACAGATAATATCACTGCAGGGTAAACAAGACAGACTATGAGTTGCGTTTGATGTTGTATTTATCGAGTGCATAGAAAATCTTTATCGTCATTTCAAAATGTAGCTCTGGATTTTAGCACTTATCACCCTATAACACCGGAACGAGAAGTCAGATTCGGATAATGTTAAACAGTCAACTATCTTACAATCCGACTTTCATCTTTAACTTAGTTTATAGAAATCGATTTAACTACTCATGGAAAATCGAAGAGCGCTTTGGCCGTTTACTAACATGGCCTACAACTTGGAACAGTTTTTAACACTACTTCGAAGAGATTTCACGTTAATCACTTTATATGACGGCTACCACTAATCACCTGATAATACCGATACAGGCGATTGGATCAGAATAAAAACTGACCGTAGCGAACGATACTAAAGGATCGTACATTTGACCCAAAGCTAATGAAAATCGGTCCATTATATGGAAACTGGTATAGTTAAAGCACAGATAACATGAGTATTTCTTCACAAGCGATGGCGAAACGAGGTGCACATTTTCTTAAAAGTTTACTGCCAAGTTCGTCTAGTTTGAAGATCTTGATAGTTAGAGAATATATGAAACTACTTTGAGACTACTAGTCCCCGGTTTTCGCTTCCGAAAGCATCGCTAATAGTGAATAAGAACTAAAAAACGGAACTCTCTTCGATTTCTCTGCCACGATTAAACCTATTTTCGCAAATCATGATTCAAATTGAAGCTAAAGGCTGCCCCTGAAAGTATGGACGCAACTAAAAACCGCTGCCATTTCGCAATGGTTCAGAATTTGTCCATTTTTATGGCTGCGTCCTGATGTTTACACTCTTCTCTAACCACTTGTGCAGTTGTTTATTCGTTTTCATTATTTTGTTTCGAAATGCGTGGACTTTCAGCAGAACAAGGTTGGAAAATTGTGTACAAATGGTGTGCAGAACGCGGACTGTCACTGAGAAAGATAGCATAAATGGAAGGAGTAAGTGAAAAAGACGTGCGAAATGCAATCAGGACGTTCAGTGAGGACAACACCTTTGAGGATAAACCGAAAACAGGTCGAAAAATATACTGAAGGCATTCGAGCAAAAGAAGGAGGTTGCAGTTCGGGATGTGGCCGAAAAGTGGACACTTCGAAGTCAAATGTTCTTCGTGCAAAAGAACGTTTGAATCTTCGAACCTATAAAAAGCAGAAATAACCAAAACGTAGTCCGAAACAAGAAGCACCGATCAGGCCGAGGGTTCGAAATCTGTACAATACGATTCTTGCTGGAAATTTGAACTGCATAATCATGGACGACGAAACCTACGTGAAACTCGATTGAAAATCCTTGCCGGGGCCACAATATTATACGGTGCGAGAAGGGTAAGTGTTGAACAAGTCCGATACATCGATTGAAGACGAAAAATTTGGTAACAAAGCTATGGTCTGTCAAGCAATTTGTAGCTGCGGTAAGATTTCGAAACCTTTCATCACCACTGCTTCAATGAACAGCGAAATAAATATCAAGGAATGTTTACAAAAACGACTTCTACCCATGATTCGAAGCCACAGGGATCCTGTTGTCTTCTGGCCAGATCTTGCTTCTTGTCACTACTCGAAATCAACGGTAGAATGGTATACCACCTAAAATGTCACTTTCGTCCCAAAAAGACATGAATCCACCAAATTGCCCACAACTTCGACCAATTGAGGAATTTTGGGCAATAACGAAGCACATCTTAGGAAACATGTCTCGGCAGCCGAAACCATTCAACAGTTCGAAAAAGATTGGAAAAAAGTGTCAAAACTTGTCGCCAAGAAGTCTGTACGAAATTTAAAGAGGAACGTTCGCAAGAAGGTGCGCCAGCTAGTCTACAATGGCTAAGTAGCAAATGTTGAGAATAATATTCTGTTGTTGTAGTCTAATATTATCAGTATATCGAATAAAATTCGAATATATAACACTTGTGAATTATTTACACAGGGGGGACGGGTGTAGCGTTATGGGTAAGTCGATGCCTTTCACGCAGCCCACCTGGGTTCGATTCCCAACCCCGCACATAGAGTCAGAAAGTTTTTCTTGCCCGAAGAGGCGTATGACCTTAAGGTTAAAATCTCTATAATCGAAACAAAAAAATATATTTACAGCGAAATCAAAGTGCGTCCATACTTTCTGGAACAGTCTTTAATACGAACCCTAAAACTAGGCCAACTCATGTTACATCACAACAATGAGCAGCCTTATATAGGGGCAACGAGAGGGGTGGGGAAAAAGGAGGAATCCCCCCGGACCCGGACTTTATCAGGAGGCCCGGAAATTCGAAGAATCAAAATTGTTTTTTCATTCTTCATAACAAAAAAAGATATCCAAAAACGAAACAAATTTGGCTTGTGAATTATTTTTTTAAATAATGTATTGAAATATCTCTTGATTTAATGATATGCCCATACTTACAATGAGCATTTCCCTTTGTTTACTTTCTCTTTCGATTATTGTGATACTATTAGCAATATTTAATTCAAGATATGGATACTAAAGCCTTGTCAATACAATCTATACCCATTGTTGGTGATTGCCGAAACTTTGACAGAAGCTGCTATATTGCTATCTAACACATAGATCAATAAGAACCGAGACAAAAGCAGAGATGGCGCTCGTAGTAAACCAGTAACCACGTCTTTCTAGAGTACTAACATTTGCTTGAAACGGGTCAAAATATTAAGTCGATCCGACCAGAAACAGCTGAGTTATCGAGGTTGGAGAAAAGTCGTTTTGTAGTTTGTTTAAAAAATGGAAAAAACCGAGTTTCGTGTTTTGATAAAACATTGTTTTTAAATGGGTAAAAACACCGTGCAAGCGAAACAATGGATTGAAAAATGTTATCCGTACTCTCGTCCATCAAAAGCAACGATTTGGCGGTGGTTCGCCGAGTTTAAACGTGGTCGTACCGACACAAATGACGCGGAACGCTCGGGTAGACCTGTGGAAGCCGTTACACCGGAAAATGTGAGTGAAGTGACAAAAATTATAATGAGAGATCGTAAAGTGAAGCTCCGTGAAATTGCTGAGATGACACAGATATCATATGGAAGTGTATTTACTTCATATTCATGAAAAATTGAGCATGAAAAACGTTTTTTCCAAGTGGGTGCCGCGATTGCTTTCGATGGAACAAAAACAGCAACGAATCGATGATTCAGAAAGCAGTTTATCGAAAAAAAAAGTTGGTACCTAAAAGGTGATTATGTTGATGAATAAAAAAAAAATTGCAAAAAAAATGTTTTTATTTTTTTTTAATCTTTCTGAGATAGGGCCTGAGTAAACGTGGAAAACTTTTCTATATATCATTGTGAAATACAATCCAGAATCAAGCCAATCTATTAGTTGTAAAAATGATGACATTGAGAAGATGAATACTTAAGTACTGTTACGACCAAAAATTGGTCAAATAAGAATGAGTGTAAATAGTTTAAATATTTCATTAGAAATTCAAATCATGTCGCTTTTCCAGAGTCAACCCATACAAAATATAGAAAGGAAATTCAGGTATACGTTCAGAGCTCAGAATTAGAATCCAGGTCCACATTCATGATTCAGATGTATGCTTCGGATCTCTGTTGAATTTTCAGCATTCGAGTCCAAAATCTTGTTCAAATCCACAATTAAGGTCCAGAATCCTGCTTCCCGGATCAGAATTTAGGTTCAGATTCAAAATTTCTCCAGGAATTCAAATCCACAATCTACGCACTTAAAAAAAACCTGTGATTTTACATCTTATTAGATGCACATAAATGGAGCGTCGCAGTTCACTCAAATTTTCGTGGAAGACAACTAAATATTGTGTCTAAAACTCCACGACATGAAATTCATTGAAATAAAAAAAAAATAGAATACTGTAGAGCAACCACCGCGACTTGAACCGAGAATCATTGGATCGCAGTTTCATCTGAAAATCTACTGAGACACAGAAGCATGCATCTGCTTGGCCGGTAAAAGGTGCATTTAAATTCATACAGTCGCACCTGCAAGTAGAAAGCAAGTTACAGTCGAAACCAGTAAAATTCAAGCTCACCTAACATAAGGTCATTACAAATCAAATTTTCCGTCATTTGACATATTAGGTCTTTATGAATTACATCGTATGAGGAATTAAGTCACCTGTAAAATTCAAATTTTTTTTGGAGTGTAGGTATAGGATAAGAATTCAGGTCACGGAAATCTATGAATCCCTGTCAGGAGTTCAAGAGCCTAGGAACAAAATTCAGACCCAGAATTCGGATCCCGATTTCCTCTCAGTAATTCAGGTCCATGTCCTGAAAATACACTTAAAAAAATCTGAATTTTACAGGTGACTTAATCTCTCATACGATGTAATTCATAAAGACCTAATTTGTCAAATGATGGAAAATTTCATTTTTAATGACTTAATGTTAGATTAGCTTAAATTTTACTCTCTTCGACTGTAACTTGCATTAGGTTAACAGGTGCGACTGTAAATGCACCTTTTACCAGCCAAACAGTTGTGTGCTACTGTGGCTCAGTCGATTAACAGACGTGCTTTGCGATCCAATGGTTCTAGATTCAAGTCGCGGCGCTCACTTATCAGTCAGTATTCATTTTTTTATTCACATAAATTTCATGTTTTGGAATTTTGGACACAATATTAAATGTTCTTCCACGTAAATTTGCGTGAACCGCGACGCTCCATTAATATGCATCTAATAAGATGTAAAATCACAGGGTTTTTTCGAAGATAAATTAAATCATGCCAATGCGGTTACTGAGCAAGAAATTTAAGAACGTCTCCTGTTTCAAATCCTACGCCAAAAGTCTGAACATCGCTGCAATGCCAGCTACGCAAATATTAGCAAGTATTTCATCGCTCCCCTTCACCCCCCCCCCCCCTCCCCAATTTCATGCACAATAATCGATTTATACTTTTTATTACGGCCAAAAATGTACCCGCCAACATTTTTGATTAGTACAGCTACCCTGACCGACGGTTGTTATAGCAGTATAACCGCGAATTATACCTTTCCTAGCACATGAGCTGGCCGTGACGGCTTCGGAGCGAAGGTTCAAAGCCCCTTTTCAACATTTCAACGCATGGCACAAAATGTGGTGACGTTCGGTAATCCTCACATTCTTTATGGCCTAGCCGCCGCAGCTTTTCTCCGGCTCTCACTCTTCGGCTGCACCAGGTGGCTGCCGTTCGGAGGATTGGCATATGGCTCTACACTGGAACCGTCCTGAAAACACGATGTGGGACATCATGGAACATATTGGGGGGCCCGACACAGGTACGGCACAGTTTACCTTCTGTTTCTATTTCTAATGCCGGTCGGACATGAATGGGTCGCAAAATCCGAAGCCCATGCCGTGTTTCAATTGGCTTGAAACGACTCAGCCAGATACGTTGGGATGGTAACTAGAGAAAGGTATAGAGAGAGTATAACTAAAGTGAGACAGTATATATTTGAATTCGATAAACCTTATCTGTCAACAGCGCTCGATTCCCTGTCATATTTGAAACTTGCGGTTGCTAGAATACCATTTTAGCCATTGCGTATTCTCTTGTACTATGTCATTTGGTTCTAGTAGAGTCTGATTTTTGCAAAAAATCGATCATCTTGTACTTCTTTTTCATGAAATTATATTCTCTTTGAAAGTCCTAAAAATAAAAACAATATATAAATTACAGTTTTCCCTTTTTGGCTTTTATCGCATAGGGGAAGGAGGGCCGAATGTCATTTACCATTCGATTCAGCTCGACGGACTGAGCAAATGTCTGTGTGTACACGTGTGTATGTAAGAATGTAACAAAAATATGCACTCACTGTTTTCAGAGATGGCAGAACCGATTTTTAAAACATTAGATTCAAATCAAAGGTCTTATGGTTCCATAACCCGCTGTTGAATTTCATTTGGATCCGACTTTCGAGTCCGGAGTTACAGGGTAATATGTGAAAATTAGAGAAAAAATGTGCACTCTTTTTTATCGGAAACGGCTGAACCGTTTGTCACACACTAAGATTCAAATGAAAAAAAAAGCAAAGCCTTGGTATTACATTCCTGTAGTGGAATTTGACCTTCTGTTTCTACAGACTTCGCAGCCAGTTCATAGTGTACAGAACCAGTGCATGGCTGGTGCTACGATTCTACTGACACTACGAATCCTTCCAGGTCGGGGCTCGACCGTACGACAACTGGTTTGTAAGACCAGCGCCCTATGCATTGAACCGCCAACGGGGATTCAAATTAAACGTCTTTTAATTTACTAAAAAATCTGGAACATTTCATCCCGATCCGACTTCCAGTTCCGGAACTAAGGCGTAATAAGTGGAAAATTACCAATTTCATGAGTATTTTCTCTCAAACGATAGTCAAAAAGAGGTACAAATTACACACAACTGACTGATAAATTCTTCTAGTTTGCAGAACTTGTTAGTTTGTGTGCATATAAACCTAATTCGACACTACTGGCTCCCCTTTTTCCTGTTTCGGGAGCACCGAAATTTGTAAAGGAGAACTCTAAAAATAGAACTCATCTTGATTTCTCATTGATGCTTCAACCGATTTTTACAAATCTTGGTCTCAAAAACTACTGTGAAATTTCATCCGGATCCGGACAATACAACACCGGTAAGTACAACGTGGAAGAAGAAAGCACACGAACACGAACGATGCGTGCTTTGTTTTATTTCGTACCCGGTATACAGAAAACGAAACGATTACGGATGTCTGTTAATAGTGTGTGTTATTGGTAAAAGACGGTGCTGTGGTTGATAAAAATTTTAGCTGGTTTTCTCATATTACATTATACTATTTTTTTTTAAATAACTATTTATTGGAATATGAGTTAAAATTAAATTATTAAGATTTAAATTGGGTGTTCAGCCACAAGTGGTGACTTTTCAGCCCTATTATATATATGATTTGGTTATTACCATGAGGACATTATTTGCTTCCGCAATTCTGAGATTTTTGTGTAGGGAAAATTCTAAACCTACTTGTATTGTGTAATGGGGAAAAGGAACTTATATACTAACTTACTAACTAATACAGAGAGCGAATCGATTCAATTGAAGATTGCATCGATTTTTGTCGGAATTTGCTTATAATATTATGTGACATTACATCTAATGGTTCTATATTTGTGAGTCTGTGTAACTCATTTGTACTAAACCAGGGAGGACGCTTCAAAATCATTTTCAGAATTTTATTCTGAATCCTTTGAAGCGTTTTCTTCCTGGTGGAATTCATTATTCTATTATACTTTACTATAGTTTGACGTAACAGTTCTGAGGTCCATTTTAGTGTACACCGAGCGAACATCGAATTTGGGTATTTTCTTAAGTCAGATAAGTTCTTTTTTATCAGAGCTGATAAAGTTTCAATTCGTTTGACCCCGGTATGTCAAATAAAAGTACGATTTTTCCCAAATTTCGGTTTCCATTGATGAATGAATTGCCTTCGAAGAGCTATTACAATTGTTTCAACGGAGTTCCAACATTTCTACACCATGATAAAATTTATCCATCGGAACCATAAAAGTCACTTCGATATCTTCAATCAGAACATCAACAGTTTATCGTTGCGAATAATTTGACATTTCAAATCGAAGACAATGCAACCCAAGTAACAATTTTTGTTACGCTAGCTTATTTATGAATAGTTTACAACCAATGTTTTAACTAGTAGCTGCATTGCATAGCTGTGATTAAAGATATGTTAGAATTAAGTAGCGATAACTTACACATGATGGTTAGTTCAATGTTTATGTTATAAAGATACACTGCTGTCACCTTGTTTTACCAGTGTAACATAAAAAACCTGTTTTAATCCACCTAGTGGTGTAATGATGCCTTTCTCATATCAATCAAACTATCATATATAATACTGTGGTATTCTTCAAAACAATTTTCTTAGATTCCTAAAAGAATAACCGAAATCGGTTTGTTTGACCGTCTACTGATAAAAACTATCAATTGGAAAACATTTGAGGTCGATTTAGAATTTTTCTTAAGGTTTTTCCCTTTTTTCAGTGATGGTATACAATTTTTAACCCACTATAGGTAATATATCCGGATCCGGAAGTCGGATCCGCATGAAATTCAGGAATTACGTATGGGACCACAGGACCTTTCATTTGAACCTAAGTTTGTGAAAATCGGTCGCGCCATCTATGAGAAAAGTTAGAAAACATATTTTCATTTTTTTGCACATTTTACCCCATAACTCCCGACCCGGAAGTCGGATCCAAATAATATTCAGGAATGTTTTATGGGACCTCAAGACCTTTCATTTGAATCTTAGTTTGTGAAAATCGGTTCAGCCATCACTGAGAAAAGTTAGTGCACTTATTTTCACAATTTTTTGCACATTTTACCCCATAATTCCGGAAACGGAAGTCGGATCCAAATGATATTCAAGAATTTTGTATGGAACCACAAGACCTTTCATTTTGAAGTTGAAAAACAAAAATGAGAAAAGCAAAAATAATGAAATTTACACGACATGTTAGTCAATGATATTTTATAATAGACATCAATTGAATAAAAAATGTAATTGAAAACCATCATCGATGTAAAATCAAATTAGAATGCTTTGATTTTGCAATGAATTATACAACATACTGCAATTGACGCTTGGTTTTACTTTTAAAGTATATTGAAAAGTAATGGCTTAAGGAGTAACTTTATATTTAATTTCCTCCTCCAAATACGTGCAGTTGATGTAAATATTTTTATATGTAAATCTGCTACTCTAGCAATAGTATTACTAGTTACGATGGACTGTCTTCACAATGTGATTTGATCAAGGTTACCCTCAAAAGACAAATGCAGTGATTTAAAGTGGGTAATTACCTTCTCTGTTTCTCTTGCATACGTCTTTTTCAGATGTCCGAATCACCCTATCCCCTATACATTTGGAAGCAAATAATATGAAATCGGAATTTATTTCGTAAAAAAAGTTTTCGTTATTTGGAATTTGCTTGGTGAAAAAAGTTCAGAGAGTGAATGTAGTAAAAACTAATCACATGGATATTTTCGGAATGGATTTGATTAGTAGGAGCCGGAAAACAAAGTTTTGGTTCATTCTTAAATTCAATATGGCGACTTCCGGTTTATAGATATTTTTTTTGAAACCTCTATTGGTTTTTTTGAAAGGGTTTTAAGAGCAGATGCCGGAGAGTTGATATTGATATTCCTCGAAAACTTTTACAATATGGGGAAAAGATGTTTGGAGTCGATCCGAAATCCAAGATGATAACTTCCGATATATTGGTATTCCTTGAAAACCCTTGAATTTAAGAATTTTTGGAACAAATTTGATAATTAAACAACAGAAAATGATGTTTGAGGTCGTTTCGAAATCCGTTTTGGCAACTTTATCGAGGGTTTTTTTCAGAACACATTTGAAAAATAGATAGAGGAAAATAATGTTTGGGGTCGTTTCAAAATCCAAAATGACGACTTCCGGTTTATTGATATTCATTGAAAATCCTTACAATTTGAGTAAGGGTTTTCAAGGAATATCAATAAACCGGAAGTCGCCATATTGAATTTCCAAACGATCTCAAATATCGTTTTCCGGCATCTGCTCTTCAAATCCGTTTCAAAAATATTTAAATCGTGAGCGATTTTAAGAAATATCGATAAACCGGACGTCGCCATCCAACATTATTTTCTAGCATCTAATCATTAGATTGGTTCCAAAAGCATCCCAACTATGACAGTTTTCAATGAATATTTATGAACCGGAAGACGCCATCTTGGATTTCGGAACGATCCCAAACATCATTTTTCTGCACCTTCTGATCAATCCGTTCCGAGAATCTTCATTTTGTAAGAGTTTTTTTAGGAATATCGATAAACCAGAAGTCACAATATTGGATTCCGGAAGGAACTCAAATATCGTTTTGCCTTTCTCTATAGAAAGGTATTAGAATTGCTGGAAAAACCGACTTTCGAACGGAGCCTCGGAGACCCATAGTGTTATATACCATTCGACTCAGCTCGACGAGATCGGAAAATGTCTGTGTGTGTGTGTGTGTGTGTATGTGTGTGTGTGTGTATGTGTGTGTGTGTGTGTATGTGTGTGCACTTTTCGAAGATATTTGAACGCGCTCAATTTTCTCAGAGATGGCTCAACCGATTTTAACAAACTTAGGCTCGTTTGAAAGCTACTATCGGGGCATTGATCAAGTTCGAAGATAAAATGGCTGTGACTTTTGGTTCCGGAGATATGATTGTATAAGTGACGTAACCGACAAAAAGCGTTGTATTTGAACGCGCTCAATTTTCTCAGAGATGGCTGAACCGATTTGAACAAACTTGGACTCGTTTGAAAGCTACTGGCGGGCCATTGATCAAGTTCGAAGATCAAATGGCTGTGACTTTTGGTTCCGGAGATATGATTGTATAAGTGACGTAATCGACAAAAAGCGTTGTATTTGAACGCGCTCAATTTTCTCAGAGATGGCTGATCCGATTTTAACAAACTTGGGCTCGTTTGAAAGCTACTGTCGGGCCGTTGATCAAGTTCGAAGATCAAATGGTTGTGACTTTTGGTTCCAGATATATGATGGTATAAGTGACGTAACCGACAAAACACGTTGATTTTTACCGCTCTTGTATATATAAGGGTGCCAAAATTTTGGGATCAACTCTATTTTCGTAAAGTTCTAGTGCTCAAAAGTTTAAGCACCTCGAAAAAAGCCTTCATGCAAAATTTGACCTAAATCGGACATGCTTAAGGGGTGCTGCCCGGTGGTAAAGGTTTGACAATTATCGATCTTGAAAAAGCACCATAGGGGGGAGTACATGAAATTTCCAAAATCGAAAATTTTTTTTGATGCCAAAACTCTTAAAACTGCATAAAACATCGAAATTTAGTGTCATCTCAAAAAAAAATTTTTTTGAAAAAATCAACTTTCTGGGACTTAGAAAAATTTTCATATTTTTTCTAAGTCCCAAAAAGTCGATTTTTTCCAAAAAATTTTTTTTCGAGATGACACTAAATCTCGACGTTTCATGCAATTCTAAGCCTTTTGGCATCAAAATTTTTTTTTCGATTTTGAAAATTTCATGTACTCCCCCCTATGGTGATTTTTCAAGATATATGAAAATTTCACTAAGTGGACTAAGAAGGCTTTTTTTAGATTAGCATCATTGTTCTCATACAAATAGGCAACGCAAATGTCAAGCACTAGTTTGGAAAAATGATGCTGACTGTGTGACATAAACACTGAAGCATGCTTTTGTGAACTACTCGAGTCAATCTGAATCAATTGGCGTCTAAAATTATTTAATAAATGTATGAAACATATTTTCATGAGACTGTTATGAAAGAAGAGAAAGGCATTATCACACCACTAGGTGGATTAAGAAGGGTTTTTAGATTAGCATCACTGTTCTCATACAAATAGGCAACGCAAATGTCAAGCACTAGTTTGGAAAAATGATGCTGACTGTGTGACATAAACACTTAAGCATGCTTTTGTGAACTACTCGAATCAATCTGAATCTATTGGTGTCAAAATTAGTATCCAAATTTATTTAATAAAAGTATGAAACATATTTTCATGAGACTGTTATGAAAGAAGAGAAAGGCATTATCACACCACTAGGTGGATTAAGAAGGGTTTTTGATATGTAGTCAAAATCCGTTTCGAAAATACTCATATTGTAAGGGTTTTCAAAGAACATCAAGAAAACGGAAGCCGCCATATTGAATTTCGAAACAAGCTCAAACATCGTTTTTCGGCATTTGCTCTTTAAACCCGTTCCAAAAATATCCATATTGTAAGGGTTTTCAAGAAATATCGATAAACCGGCTGTCACCATCTTGGTTTCCGAAAATACCTCAAACATCGCTTTTCGGTATCTACTTTTCAAACCCGTTCTCAAAATACCCACAGTGTAGTTGTTTTCCCTCGAATATCAATGATCCGTTTTTTTACGAAGTAGATTCATAAAAAAGTTTTCTCTATTTGGGATTTATTTCGTAAAAAAATGTTACGTTATTTAGGATTTGGTTCGTAAAAAAAACTACGTATAAGAAGGTAACGCAAAAACGTGTACGAAAACGGAGATTTCGATGTAACAATTACCGTAAAGATATTGTATGTGAGCCTCGACATCACTTCTGAATTGATTGAAGAGAGATATAGCACATGGATCAAGAAGTCCCGAGACTAAAGCAGAGATGGCGCTCGTAGTAAACCAGTAACCACGTCTTTCTAAAGTACTAACCTTTGCTTGAAACGGGTCAAAATTTTAAGTCGATCCGACCAGAAACAGCTGAGTTATCGAGGTTGGAGTAAAGTCGTTTTGTAGTTTGTTTAAAAAATGGAAAAAACCGAGTTTCGTGTTTTGATAAAACATTGTTTTTTAATGGGTAAAAACACCATGCAAGCGAAACAATGGATTGAAAAATGTTATCCGGACTCTTGTCCATCAAAAGCAACGATTTGTCGGTGGTTCACCGAGTTTAAACGTGGTCGTACCGACACAAATGACGCGAAACGCTCGGGTAGACCTGTGGAATCCGTTACACCGGAAAATGTGAGTGAAGTGACAAAAATTATAATGAAAGATCGTAAAGAGAAGCTCCGTGAGATTGCTGAGATGACACAGATATCATATGAAAGTGTATTTACTATCCTTCATGAAAAATTGAGCATGAAAAAGGTTTTTTCCAAGTGGGTGCCGCGATTGCTTTCGATGGAACAAAAACAGCAACGAGTCGATGAAAAAAAAAATATATTAAAAAAATGGAAAAACATTGGAACCATTGTATCACCCTAAAAGGTGATTATGTTGATGAATAAAAAAAAATTTTGCAAAAAAAAAGTTTCCATTGTTAGTCTCGGGACTTATTGATCCATGTGTTACTTGGTTGTGCAATTTAAGGTAATTACTAAACTATATTTTTATGCGAATTTTCAGAGTTATGCGGTTTATTTTATGCGAAGTTTCAGAGTTATGCGGTTTTTTTATGCGAATTTTCAAAGTTATGCGATTTCCTTTCTGCGGTTTTTTTATGCGAAGTTTCAGAGCTATGCGGTTTTTTATGCGTTTTTTTTCTATGCGGTACGTAAACTCGCATAAAAAAAGACGTCAGTGTATTATAATTCATTTATATTTTTACTAAATTCATAACAATACTAATTAATCAATTTAACACTTATCTCAAAGTTGGTAATCATCAACAACAGCTTTATTTTCTAGGAAAATCGGTAATAAAGCGAAACAATTATAATAAACTTCTTTTACCTAATATCATCATCGTATCTTCTTTCCATCCATTTACACCCAAACCTCCGTTTACGAACACTTTTTATACGTTACCTCTTTTTACGTACCTCTTTTTACGTACCTCTTTTTACGACCCAAATCCCAAATAACGTAAACTTTTTTTATGAACCTACTTCGTAAAAAGAGGTTTTGTCATTCATCGAAAGCGATATCCATGGAAACTACTAAAGGGTGATTTTTTAAGAGCTTGAGAACTTTTTTAAACAATAAAACGCATAAAATTTGCAAAATCTCATCGGTTCTTTATTTTAAACGTTAGATTGGTACATGACATTTACTTTTTGAAGATAATTTCATTTAAATGTTGACCGCGGCTGCGTCTTAGGTGGTCCATTCGGAAAGTCCAATTTTGGGCAACTTTTTCGAGCATTTCGGCCGGAATAGCCCGAATTTCTTCGGAAATGTTGTCTTCCAAAGCTGGAATAGTTACTGGCTTATTTCTGTAGACTTTAGACTTGACGTAGCCCCACAAAAAATAGTCTAAAGGCGTCAAATCGCATGATCTTGGTGGCCAACTTACCGGTCCATTTCTTGAGATGAATTGTTCTCCGAAGTTTTCCCTCAAAATGGCAATAGAATCGCGAGCTGTGTGGCATGTAGCGCCATCTTGTTGAAACCACATGTCAACCAAGTTCAGTTCTTCCATTTTTGGCAACAAAAAGTCGAACGATAGCGATCGCCATTCACTGTAACGTTGCGTCCAACAGCATCTTTGAAAAAATACGGTCCAATGATTCCACCAGCGTACAAACCACACCAAACAGTGCATTTTTCGGGATGCATGGGCAGTTCTTGAACGGCTTCTGGTTGCTCTTCACTCCAAATGCGGCAATTTTGCTTATTTACGTAGCCATTCAACCAGAAATGAGCCTCATCACTGAACAAAATTTGTCGATAAAAAAGCGGATTTTCCGAATGGACCACCTAAGACGCAGCCGCGGTCAACATTTAAATGAAATTATCTTCAAAAAGTAAATGTCATGTACCAATCTAACGTTTAAAATAAAGAACCGATGAGATTTTGCAAATTTTATGCGTTTTATTGTTTAAAAAAGTTCTCAAGCTCTTAAAAAATCACCCTTTACAATTTGGGTATTTTTGGAACGGATTTAAAGAGTAGATTCCGGAAAATGATGCTGGAGGTATTTTGGAAATCCAAGATGGCGACTTCCGATTGATTGATATTCCTTGAAAACCCTTGCAATATGGGTATTTTCGGAATGGAATTCATGATTAGATGTCGGAAAATGATGTTTGAAGTGGTTCTGAAATCCAAGATTGCGACTTCCGGTTTGTTGATATTCCTTGAAAACCCTTACAATATGAATATTTTCGGAACGGTATAGTGTTTTAAAGGAATACCAAGTTAAAGGAAAATGGCAAAACTTTCAAAAGATACTAATAAACCGGAAATCACTGTTTCGCATTTCAAAACCACCTCAAATATAATTTTCCGACGCCTACTTTTAAATCTCTTTCCGAAAGTACCCATATTGTAAGGGGTTTCAAGGAATATCAACAAATCGGAAGTCGCCATCTTGGATTTCAGAACCACTTCAAACATCGTTTTCGGACATCTACTCATCAATCCCGTTCCGAAAATATCCATATTGTAAGTGTTTTCAAGGAATAGCAACAAACCGGAAGTCGCCATCTTGGATTTCAGAACCACTTCAAACATCGTTTTCGGACATCTACTCAATAATCCCGTTCCGAAAATATCCATATTGTAAGGGTTCTCAAGGAATAGCAACAAACCGGAAGTCGCCATCTTGGATTTCAGGACCACTTCAAACATCGTTTTCTGACATCTACTCATCAATCCCGTTCCGAAAATATCCATATTGTAAGGGTTTTCAAGGAATACCAATAAACCGGAAGTCGCCATCTTGAATTTCAAAACTACCTCAAACATCGTTTTCTGACATCTACTCATCAATTCCGTTCCGAAAATATCCATATTGTAAGGGTTTTCAACGAATGTCAACAAACCGGAAGTCGCCATCTTGGATTTCAGAACCACTTAAAACATCGTTTTCCGACATCTACTCATCAATTCCGTTCCGAAGATACCCATATTGTTAGGGGTTTTAGGCAATCTCAATAAACCGGAAGCCGCCATCTTCGATTTTGAAACAAGCCCAAACATCATTTTCTTGCACTTACTCTTCACATCCGTTCCGAAAATAAACGTATGATGCGCGGTTTCCACAATAATCACACAAAACTTTTTTTACGAAGTAAATTCCAAATAACGTAAACTTTTTTTACGAACCAAATCCCAAATAACGTAAACTTTTTTTACGAACTACCTCTTTTTATGAACCCCCGTTTAGTTCGTAAATGGAGGTTTCGGTGTACTCATTTTTTCCCATGTTAATGATGATAGTATCTTCACCTTTCCATTTCTCTCTCTCTCTTTTTTCTTTCCTCCGTTTTCCAATTCACATGTTTCCAGTTTTCATATTCATCTGTCTTATCTTCGATTCCACAAAATTCCCGCTCTGAGATTTTTCCCTCATTATTCTTATAAATATGTTCAGATTTTTGTTCAACTTCATCTCGACGATTTAATGGACATAAACACGATGTGTGAACCAATTGCCCCTTAACCATCACCTGATAGCAAAATATTGCATCTTTCACAAACGTCATCATAGTCAACATCAACGATATCATAGTAACTGAACCAATAAAATATCGTAAAACAAAATCAACATACTTGCAACAATGTTTTCAATAAAAAGTTGTAAAGGATGAAGTACCTAAGCAGCACCATTTTTTTTCTATCAGATGGAATATCTTAGACAATACTAGCAAATCCAACGTTGAAAATACGAAGCCCTATCGTAGTACGTATCGTTTCTCATACGGAACGATAGAGGAAGTTACGTCAATGCCAGAGTTTGATCGGACTAAAGCACGTCACGAGGAAAATGTTCCATTCACGAACCATCTCCATCCATTAGGCTCATATGTTTCAGAATGCTGCATCCAACCAGAACTGATGTGCTCAGCCGAACAATCGAATGCAAGCTCTGGTCGAGCCGGCTTCCAGTTGTAGCACCGAAAATGGTCATGATCCGTTCGAAGGGGTGAGGAGGAGGAGAAGGAGGAGGAGGAGGAGGTGGGGGGGGGGGATAAATAAGAAGTGCATCGAGTTGCAACATTGCGTGGGTTATGCTCCGTTTCCAGCCCACGGTCGTCAAAACAGATCCAATTGCCTATGTAAGCACTTTCCCTACAGACTTCCAGTGGGTTGGAAACTAGTTTCTGTCTATCATTCTGAAGCGAAACTCGAACGGTTGCAGTTAGATAACCGACACAAATGAAGCAAATCCCATTCGAAACCAGATGCTAACCCCAACCACTTAGACTCGAGCATAAACCAACAGTGCTGTTAGTGAAATCAGAAACAATCGAGAGAGAGAAAAAGCGAAAAAAACCGAAGCACATGCGAACTTCATTCGATGTCTATTTTCGATTTCCCACAACACTGCGAGCCCGGACAGGATCGAACCGAAAAGCGGGAAATCGTTTGGCTGGCTGCCCACGTGCTGCCGATGGTGCGAGCTGCCCGAAAATAGGCTATTCTACACACACATACACAAACACTCCCACACAGGGAGAGAGAGTAATGCTAATAGAAGTGATAAAAATGTTCAAATGTGCATTTCCATCTGGCTTCACATTAACTAATTCGAATTAGCGAGCCTCGCCGGCTAAGCTTCGAGTCGAATCAAGTAGCAGACGTAGTTGCAGCAGCAGAGCCGTGGTTGGAAAGTTTTTGAAGAGTTCGGGAAAAAATGTGGAAATAAACTTTTCGATATTTCCGGATCGATGAATCAATTTCTGTTGCGATTTGAATATATTTAAAGAGGACACATGAAATGCTCGGAAAAAAAAATCGGTTGGTTTCGAGCATTGAGTGTCAGACTAATAATTAAAATTAGTATCAATTGGGTATGCTGCACAAAATTTTAAAAAAAAGTGTGCTCACAGCAAATACACATTTTATTTCAATTTTTTTCAATGCGCTAGTGCAAAGTTCATTAGTGTAGACTGAAATTGAAATTTTTGCAATGTTTAGCGCAAAAAATTATCTCTAACGTTTATTAATGCATTTCTCATGCAACGCTATTTTTCGATTCTGTTTTGGGTTTTGGCAACTTCCAGGTTGTATCCGAACGTATCGGTATGAAAGTTTCGTCATAGAATTTTTTTCACATTAAAGCTTGTGTTTCTTTATGATTTATTAACACATTCAGATTTTCCTAAGTGCAGTATTCCAACGAAGAAGAGGTTGTGCTCTTAAAAATGGTGCTTTCAGACTTAAAACCGGAAAAACGGAAAAAGAGGCGGAGAGTCGGACTGGAAATGAGCTATGCAATGCCGGCTACATTCATTAAAAAGTCGGTATCGTTTGTCAAGAAGCGGGTTCGACAATTTAAAGAGCAAAATCCGCCGATGACCAAATCGCGGCTCGATAGGAAAAGTAACCAAAAAGGACGAAAAACGAATCGTGGCTTTGTTTTCGCACAATTCCAGCTTGTCCTTACGTCAAGAACAAGCAAAATTGAAACAAAAAAATACACAGCAGTCGGGAACATCTGTGCGCTAACAAGTTAAAAAACGAGACCTAGATCTTGCAAGAAGATAATGAATCCAAACTCCTGAGCAGGTTCTGTACTGAATGGAAACGACTAAAAAGCAGTTGATTGGCCTTCGCAATCACCTGATGCAAATCCTATCGAAAACGTCTACATCAAGCAGAAGCTCCGTGGAAAACGTGTTCGCATTTCGAAGCAGCTCTCCTGAAAAATTCAACTTATTTGGAATACGCCGAATATTTAGTGAAAAGTATACCTTCGAGATGCCATTCGTAGCAAATGACTAATGTCCAAAACATCAAACGGTATGCGAAAAAGTTACGTGAAATATTATTTTTGTTATCTGTTTTTCGACATAGAGAAAGGGGAAAGGTGGGTAATAGTGGGCGGTGCATATTAGTGCGCATATCATTGTGAGCTCCTGTTGATGTTAATTTAATATCAATACGATAGACGTAAATTTGAAATATGTCATCAAAAAATAAGCTTTATAATATTTTTTCTAATAGAATCTCGTTTTTCTTGTTTTGGTAACAATTTTTCAACCCAAACAAAGTTCCTATCGAGTATACCGAGCATTACGAAAAATTCGAGTATTCAAGTATTACGGAAAATTCATTGTGCGCATAATTGTGTAGAACTGCGCACTATTACCTTACCCTTGCGCACCATTACGTCCCGGGTTAGCGGTTCAATGCATAGGACGCTGGTCTTACAAGCCAATTGTCGTAGCCCCGACCTGGAAGGATTCTTAGTGTCAGTAGGATCCATAGTACTAACCATGCAATGATTCTGTACACTAAGAATCGGCTGCGAAGGCCAAATTCCACAAAAGAAATGTAATGCCAGGACTTTGCTTTTTGCGCACCATTAGGAACAAAACACGATCATTTTGTGACTTTTATGCTCGTAAGCAACATAATAAATGTAATTGTTCATTTGAGGATGTTGTAAAGCAAGGTTTTAAGTTACCGTAGACGTGCTTACGATCTTGAAAAAAATAATATCTTATTTGTGAAATTTCAAAAAGCTTAGGTGCGCACTAATCGCCACCTCTCCCCTATTCCAAAATATTTATATCGAATAACGTTGTTATGAAGTCAATATTTTATGTGAAGCCATTTTTGTAGGACATGGGAGAGGGTGTTATTTCAGTTAAACTTAAAATAATTTCAAAAATTGTAAATATTGCAAATATTGTAAAAATATCGTAAATTACTAAAAACGCAACAACTGCAAAAATTGCAAAAATGCATAAAATATACCAAAAAAGTACCAACAATATACCAAAAATATACCAAATATAAGCCACAAACCATCCATATACCGAAAATCTACCAAAAATATACTAGAAACATACCGAAAAAATACCAATAATTCACAACCACAAATTTATCAAAAATATATCAACAATATACCAAAAATATACCAAATATATGCCAAAAATATACCAAAAATATACCGAAAATCTACCAGAAATATACTAGAAATATACCGAAAATCTACCAAAAATATACTAGAAACATACCGAAAAAATACCAATAATTCACAACCACAAATTTATCAAAAATATATCAACAATATACCAAAAATATACCAAATATATGCCAAAAATATACCAAAAATATACCGAAAATCTACCAGAAATATACTAGAAATATACCGAAAATATACCAAAAATATACAAAAAATATTCCAAAAATTTACAAAATATATACAAAAATATACCGAAAATCTACCAAAAATATAATAGAAATATACCGAAAATATACCAAAAATATAACAAAAATACATCAAAATTATAAGAAAAAGTATACCAATCATATATCAAAATTATGAGAAAAATATACCGAAAATATGCCAAAAATATACCAAAAATATAACAAAAGTATACCAAACATATACCAAAAATATACAGAAAATATATGAAAAATATAACAAAAATATAACAAATATATACCAAAAATATACCCAAAATACCAAAAACAGTAAAAATACTAAAAATATAACAAAAATATACCAAAAATATGAGAAAATATACCAAAAATATATCAAAAATCTACCAAAAATTTATCAAAACTATACCAACAATATACCAAAAATATACCAAATATATGCCAAAAATAAACCAAAAATATACCGAAAATCTACCAAAAATATACTAGAAAAATACCGAACTATACCAAAAATAGACAAAAAATATACAAAAATATACCAAAAGTATGAGAAAATATACCAAAAATATATCAAAAATCTACCAAAAATCTACCAAAAATTTATCAAAAATTAACCAACAATTTACCAAAAATATACCAAATATAGTCAAAAAGTATACCAAAAATATTCCAAAAATTTACGAAATATATACCAAAATTATACCGAAAATCTACCAAAAATATACTAGAAATATACCGAAAATCTACCAAAAATATAACAAAAATACATCAAAAATATGAGAAAAAGTATACCACATATATATAACAAAATAATGAGAAAAATATACCAAAAACATGCCAAAAATATACCAAAAATATACCAAAAATATACCAAAAATATAACAAAAGTATAACAAAAATATAACAAAAATTTAACAAATATATACCAAAAATATACCAAAAACAGTAAAAATACTAAAAATGTAACAAAAATATATCAAAAATATGAGAAAAAGTATACCAAATATGTATCAAAAATATGAGAAAAAATAAACCAACCATATACCAAATATACCTAAAATATTCCCAAAATATACCAAAAATATTACAAGAATTTACAAAAAATATACCAAAAATATACCGAAAATCTACCAAAAATATACTAGAAATATACCGAAAATATACCAAAAATATACCAAAAATAGACCAAAAATATACCTAAAATATAATTAAAAAATATACCAAAAATATTCCAAAAATTTACAAAATATTTACCAAAAATATACCGAAAATCTACCAAAAATATACTAGAAATAGACCGAAAATATACCAAAAATATAACAAAAGTATACCAAACATATACCAAAAATATACCGAAAATATATGAAAAATATAACAAAAATATAACAAATATATACCAAAAATATACCCAAAATACCAAAAACAGTAAAAATACTAAAAATATAACAAAAATATACCAAAAACATTAGAAAAATTATAATAAATATATATCAAATATATGAAAAAAACTTTTTCTCACATAAAAAATATGAGAAAAAGTATGCCAAATATGTATCAAAATTATGAGAAGAAATATACCAAAAATATACCAATAATATACCAAAAATATACCAAAAATACACCAAAAATTAACCAAAAATATCAAAAACAGTAAAATCACCAAAAATATAAAAGAAATATATCAAAAATATGAGAAAAAATATACCAAAAATATACCAAAAATAAAACAAAAATATAGCAAAAATATATCAAAAATATGAGAAAAAATATACCAAAAATGTATCAAAAATATGAGAAAAAATATACCAAAAATATATAAAAAATATGAAAAAAATATACCAAAAAAACCTAAAATGTATCAAAACTTACCAAAAATAATAACAATATCAAAAATACCAAAAATTCTTAAAATATACCAAAATATACCAAAAATATAATAAAAATATACTAAAAATACAACACAAATATAAAAAACTATACCAAAAATTCTAAAAATACCAAAAGTAATCAAAATCAAAGAAAACCTAAGAGATGGATTTTTGAGAGTATATTTAACGTTTGAGATTACGGTGATGATTTGATTTTACCACTTATACACTTCAATCCAGTTTCCTCTGATTGCCATTTTTACGGATTGCAACTCCGCCTCGCCTGCCTGGCAAAATCACGTCCAAACTTTGAATTATTCAAGAACCTGTCTCAAATAATAAAAAATAAATATATATATATATATATATATATATATATATATATATATATATATATATATATATATATATATATATATATATATATATATATATATATATATTGATTAATCTGTACAATTCCGTATATTGTGTTCGACCATCCACACAGGACTTTTCTAAAGTTTTACTTGACAACATAGAACACAAATTATAGAGCGGAAATCAAATTAGGAAACATGTATGCAAAACAACACAACACAACACAACGCATTACGGCATTGTTCAGTTCGCTCATTGTCGATTTTAAATATCAATGAAAATATTTCCATCCCAAAGAGTTGATTGATACAAGAGACACTGTTCTTGGTTTTGTTGTTTTTGTTCATCTTGGTTTTGTTGTTTTTTTTTGTTTTGAGTAACCGATTTACCTTTCTTCGTGTGAGAAGGGTTGAAAAGGTTTCAATATAAGCTACAACTAAAAACTCAGCAGTACCCTGTCAGTCAGTTGATTAACTTTTCTATGACTGGTGTCGAAATTAAAGAGAATTTGTTTCAAGGGATATTTTTCTGAGAAGCTTTAACTCGGATTAGTCTTGAACAAATCAACTGCTTTGAATGATAATAGCCAGTGTAACAACAAATATCTAAACAATCAGCACAATCCAAGGCCTATCGCGTATATCAAGCAAAATTATCATCATCTAGCGCTTCACCATTTATAGCAAAACCGTTTCATTATTATTATTGTTATCATGATTTATTGTTTCACGTTACAACTTATTACCTTTCCGGTCGACAGCTCGAGCTATTCCCGGGTACCGAAAACATAAATCCAGCATGCGAAGGTCCTCTTCAATATGCGGGCACTCTTCGCTCAATTCAGCCGTGAAAAAATTCCATCCACCTGCCAGTTCAAACGTCGCTTTGGGAGAAATGTGTATTCATTATCCTCCGGTAAATGCGTCAATTGTTAGCACAAATGATTTTTTCGTCCCCTCCGTTAACCGTCCGTCGACTGTACCTAACCCATGTCAAACGGTATAGCCAGGACGTTTGTTTCCCGGTGACCGTTTTCCTTCGTTTCAGTTTTTTTTTCACTGGCGACGAGTCCAAAACCGTCATCGTTGACGGTGATCCCTATATGTCAGGAAAAGAATAATCACATTTCTCCGTGATTCATGAACGGTCTTGCTACCTTCTCGATCGACCCCAAAACTCTGACTGTGACTGTGTTTGTGTGTGTTTGTGTGGATTCGAGAAGCACGAGCAGAATGTATGGGGACATGCCAGCCGACACCAAAGCTGTGAATTCAACTGAACCGAAGTGTGAAGATGGGAAAAGTACACGCCAGGTATCGATAAATTGCAATAAAAATATAAGTAGACAGTTTCTTTCCGCCTCGCCTGCCTGGCAAACGATTTCTTCACGAGAATAGATGAACTAAGAAGCGTAAAAAAATGTGATTCGATAGTTGCTTGCTCACTGGGAGGTAAGTTGAAAAATGGCATCACACGAAAGGAATGATGATTCGACTCTCACTCAGCCAGGTGCAACGTAGGATGGCACGAAATTTGAAATTTTCCCAGTAAATCGCTTAGATGATTTCATGCGGTGCTTGATGAAGAAAAAAAATTGATACCGTCAAGTACATACACGACATAGCAATGATGTATTGTTCCTGGGACGGTGCACCGACCACCGGCGCAGTGTCATGCTGCGAAATTGGGTAGATGACTAAAAACTCAGCAAGCGGCATTGTGTCGGGGAAACTCGCGAAACAAACGTCCGATCCGACGATAAAACGACTGTGAACGTAAAATCGAAAACTGATCGCAACTCGCGATGGGTGGGAACAAGTGAAAATTAAACAGACAGGATAAACGTATCCGGCGGGGGAAATGGCAAACAAAATCTACAAGCAATCGATCAAATTGACAGAGTGTTGATTGTGCATTCATTCGATTTTGCATGGCTCTCCGGCAACCGATGCCCCCTGGGCGGATGCCGGCCTGCCAACGAATGCAAGCAGAACTGGAGGGGGCGGACGACATCCTCGACGAGTTCGTTGACGGTTTTTTTGAGCGTACGTTTTGGGGTCCTATCATCGATTGACCTTTCGTTGTATTGTTGAAAGAAAATTATTTTACGGCAGAAAAACCTGATCAACAGTATATCGTTGCTTGATTAAAGCTTACGTATTAAGTTTTACCGACTTTGATTTGGACATATTTTTATTTTCTCTACTCATGTGATATTTTTGAGCCAAATCCAAATAATCAGTTCGGTGGTTCGAAAACTACAGCCTTAACTTTACAGTGCTTCTTCAGGAATCAGAACAAATTGGTTCAAATGACACGTTCATCTTTATATTTGGAGATTTGTGCCTTGCTATCAATTTGTTTTTAGAAACATTTTCCCGATATATAAGAGGGAAGGATTGAAGGGAAATGGTAAGGTTTGGACTAGGATGGGGAAAATTGACGACACGAAAAAGAACTACCTTATCACATTGGGTGGGAAACGAGAGAATATCCTTTTGTTGGCATGTTTGGATGCAGCCCAAGAACGAATCTTGTGCTTTATCCAACTAGGGCAACGGCTCCCTATTTCATCTGAGCTCCTATTTCCATCTCATCCCTTCACCTCATTACTTTGAACATGAATAATATTCTACAACCTACCTGAACCAAACTGTGAAATGTTTTAAAATGATTATAAAAGCTATTGTCACACTTTCCTATTGAAAGAAATGGTTTTAAGTTCTTCGGTTATCGTTTTTTTCATTTAAAATAAACTCACTTTTCAATTTAGGACACATTTTCGTCTCAAGATTTACAGTTCGTCATGTTTCTGATTATCTACTAATTGATTCGTCTCAAAACATGATCACTTTTTCGCACAATTACACTACCATTGAATGCTGGATGACTTCATAATTAGTAATGTTCACTTGCCACTTGTTTAATTAACGATGTAAAACTTAAAAAATTACCCAACAAACAATAAAAGTCTTTAAAAATGTGAGATGAGAGTTTTTCACTTAGTTCACTTGATTTGCGCTTTGTTTTCATCTCATTCGGTTTCGCAAAGTTGCCAAGTTATCTCATATTGTTACAAAAAATAAATTGTTTTTCTTCTTCAAATTATTATCAAAAAGTATGTTTTTGGTATCCGTGACATTAGTTTAATTATATTATCGATATTAATATTTAAATAAAACTGTTTTCGCTTCGAACATTACCAGAAAGAGCGTGTTAAAAACTAATGAAATAACCATTGTGGCAAATCTAGTAGCACTGGTTTCATTCCGCTATACGCCAACATAACGCTGTGAAGTGTGTGTGTGTTTCATCGTCTGTGCACAGGGATGCCAGGTATTTTCATAGAAAATATGTATTACTTTTCATAGAAAGTCTATATCAGTTCTATCTGTTTTCACTAATAAAATGATGTTAAAAGATAGTTCTTTAGATCTCCGTAAGTCATTGCCCCATTAAATAGATAATTCAACGAGTAAATTTTTTTACCAATAATAATAATGTGGAAAAATCCTGGTGGATACGGTTGTATCGTTTGAGTTGTATATCTGGCAGCGGTAAGGCAGTCGGTCACCAAAATGTCTGCAAGCCATATTTTTCCAGCTGGCAGCGTTTAGTGGCAGCCATGCGAATGCGGGTGAGAGTGTAATAGTGGAATATTTTGTTTTGATTGCTGTCGCCATTGCTAATTTATAGGATGAATAAAAGATCAACGATAGGATGGATAAAAATCCATTGAGATGAAATTAGGAGCAGAGTAGTGAAAACATCAATAGTGTTTTTAGCTGTTTTATAAATATTAGTTCAATTTTCAAGAGATGTGAATCAATTCTCAACGTGGAGCAAGACGAATGAAGCAGTAATATGAAACAGTTACATTGATTTTAGTGGCTAAATCGGGGTTTGAAGGCGACGTCCATACAAATGAGATGAAATAGGGAGCCCTTACCCTAGTTCAAAGTGGTAAAGTTGGTTCCGGACCAACGAAATTATTTGTTGCACCAGCTCTAGCCAACTCATCATTGCCGATTGTATTCCACACAGAATCGCGTAGATTTCTGCTTCGAACACAGTACAGTATTTACCTAGTGAATGAGACTGCTCTAGCCTCATTTCACAACAGTAGACACCAGTTGGCCCGGGTTGATGGCTCAATGCATAGGGCGCTGGTCTTACAAGCCAGTTGTCGTATGTTCGAGCCCCGACCTGGAAGGATTATTAGTGTCAGTAGGATCCATAGTGCTAGCTATGCAACGATTCTGTACACTAAGAATCGGCTGCGAAGTCTGTTGGAACAGAAAGGCCAAATTCCATAAAAAGGAATGTAATGCCAGGACTTTGCTTTTTAGACACCAGCACCAGCACGACCATTCAACAGAGAACCGTCCGTATAACAAACTATGTGTTCATCAAGTTGTCGTTCCAAACAACCAGACAACCATTCCTCACGAAGAGGATAGCTCACATTGAATGTTTTGAAAGGAAAACTGGATGTGAGAGTTAGGTCACTAGGAGCGAGTAAATACTCATCTCAGGTAACCATTTGAGACCACAAGCGAGTGTGGCTAGTAGCATAATCTAAAGGGTTACTGTTCCAAAGCCCTGTAACCTTAAGACGGTAGGCACAAGATAATGCTTCTTGTTTTACGAACACATGTAGTGATTTAATACACAGTAGCGCCTCTAGAGAAGCAGTAGGAGTTGACGTGAATGCTCCTGTCATCGCTATTAGGACCATCTTTTGGGGATGATTCAGCTTTGACTGAACTGTCGCAACTTCTTCTTTCTGCCACCATACAAGCCATAAAAGAAAGCCTTGGTATTACATTCCTGTAGCGGAATTTGACCTTCTGTTTCAACAGACTTCGCAGCCGATTCAGAGTGTACAGAACCATTGCATGGCTGGTGCTACGATTCTACTGACACTACAAATCCTTCCAGGTCGGGGTCAGGTCATACAAGACATCCGCATGCTAAAATTGGTCCAACAATAGTTGTGTAGATCCAATGAATGTATCTGGGTTTGAGTCCCCATGATTTTCCAAAAGCTCGTCTGCATTGGCCGAAAACCATGCAAGCTCTTTTGATCCTGAAGTCAATGTGAGCAGACCAATTCAGTTTTGAATCAAGAATAACACCGACGTATTTAACTTGATCGACCACAGTGACCTCTGAACCGAATAACTGTAACGGACGAGCTCCTGTGATTATCCTACGATAAGTGAAAAGCACCATTGATTTTTACAGATAATCTAACCTGAAAACACCATTGTTGAACAGATCGCAGGGCTTACTGCATTAAATCGAAGAGAGTGATAATGCTAATACCGGTCATCAATATATGATAATCGTCGGCAAAACCAAAAGTCGGAAATACAAGGTTATTAATACCGTTTTCGTTTATTGATCAGAGCAGCCCTAGAGCTGACCCAGATTCGCCAAAACAACTTTTGATGAGTTTGATTTAGCAACCTGGTGTAGCTCTAGATCGGACTCCAATCGCATAGTTTCGCTCTGAAAATTTTCTCGGGTCGCACCACGCATAACAGTTCGGCTGAAAAGTTCGTATCGTTTAATAGAAACACACATTTTGCTCAGTTTTTGCAATGGCTGAGCGGAAATATATATAGGAGAAGCCAAGTGAAAGAAAAACTAACAGAAAAGATGAATTTTTGGAAAAAGATACGCTCAGAGACAGGACTCGAACCTGCGTTCTTATGCATTCCGTGCATACGCGCTACCATTTCGTCACTCTGATCTTGTTTTAGCCACTCTAAAACTCGAAACAGACATAGTAGCAACGTACATCGAACATGGTCTACATCCTGGCCGTCACCCGACCGATACCTTACATCCAAACATCTCCACTGTCCATCAAACACTAGTCCTCTCGCTTTATACCTATTTCTCCGATCACACATTTTTTTGCCAAAATTCGTTTTTATTATTCAACATAATTGCCATCAGAGGCAATACAGCGATTATAGCGATCTTCCAACTTTTCGATACCATTTTTGTAGTACGATTTGTCCTTTGCCTCAAAATAGGCCTCAGTTTCAGCGATTACCTCTTCATTGCTTCTAAATTTTTTACCAGCGAGCATTCTCTTGAGGTCTGAGAACAGGAAAAAGTCACTGGGGGCCAAATCTGGAGAATACGGTGGATGAGGGAGCAATTCGAAGCCCAATTCGTTCAATTCAGCATGGTTTTCATCGACTTGTGACACGGTGCATTGTCTTGATGAAACAAAACTTTTTTCTTCTTCAAATGAAGCCGTTTTTTTTTTAAATTTCGTCCTTCAAACGCTCTAAAAACGCTATATGATAGTCACTGTTGATGGTTTTTCCCTTTTCAAAGTAGTCGATGAAAATTATACCATGCGAATCCCAAAATACAGACGCCATAACCTTACCGGCCGATTGTTGAGTCTTTCCACGCTTTGGGTTCGGTTCATCGTGTGCAGTCCACTCAGCTGACTGTCGATTGGACTCCAGAGTGAAGTGATGGAGCCATGTTTCGTCCATTGTTATATATCGACGAAAAAAATCGGTTTTATTTCGATATAACAGCTCCAAAAACTGCTCAGAATCATCAATTCGTTGTTGTTTTTGATCGATTGTGAGCTCACGCGGCACCCATTTTGCACAAAGCTTTCTCATATCCAAATATTCGTGAATAATATGTCCAACACGTTCCTTTGATATTTTTAGGGTGTCAGCTATCTCGATCAACTTCACTTTACGGTCATTGAAAATCATTTTGTGGATTTTTTTCACGTTTTCAGTGGTAACAGCCTCTTTTGGACGTCCACTGCGTTCATCGTCTTCGGTGCTCATATGACCAGTACGAAATTTTGCAAACCACTTACGAATTGTTGCTTCGCCCGGTGAAGAGTCTGGATAACACTCATCAAGCCATTTTTTGGTATCGGCGGCACTTTTTTTCATCAAAAAGTAGTGTTTCATCAACACACGAAATTCCTTTTTTTCCATTTTTTTCACAATAACAAAAGTAGCTTCACTCAAAATGCAATATCCCACAAACTAATAATCAGACAGCTGTCAAATTTATACACGTATCTTTTGAAGGTTGGTACTAACTGAAAATGGTATGGATTTATTTCTAGTGGCGCTCTCTCATAGAAACGATACGAACTTTTCAGCCGATCTGTTACATGCGAGTTTGTTTATTTTTTCTTTTTTATATGAGTTGTTGTCTAGGGCGCGTAACACGTGTTCGTTTTACTCGGATTCAGAGTTGCCCGCGTGTAGGTTCTAAAACGAAAACGGTATAAGTTTCCTTAACAAACCATCAGCGACTAGGTTCCAAGATATTCCGTTCACGACTGCATTGTTTAACCTCCTGCAGCCATTCAGTCCTCGGCACGGAAATACACCTTGACTTAGGAGTTCCTATTCTTGTGGCCTTTTACGACATGGAACAGGAAACCAGTGCACAGTGGTTCAAAAGCGCAATTACACGCTCTTAATTGATAACTCATAAGAACGTGGTTTTTGAGGTACAGTATCTTCAGCATCTTTCTTTTGGCAAATTTTATTTATGTGATTAATCCCCCTAAAAGTGAGATAAGAATATTATTTTAGTTCAGAGCCAACATAGGGGATAAGTTACTTCGAAAAAGTTGTGCAGAAAATTATTTCAAACAAAATTGCTGAAGGTACTATTCCCGTAACATGAGTGTAATTCATGATATAATGTATTTTCCGAAAAGGGTATCCTGAAATCAGTTTTTGTAAGAAAACACATATATTTTCAATTTATATGATGTTTTCATGTTATACAAAGTTTTTCATCATTAAAAACTACACAACTTTCTCAACCATACTATGCTACTATCATTTCAGTTTATTGAAATAGAGCCATTTTTCATGTTTTTTCCTACAAAATTTCAACTTGTCTATCATCAAAAGGCGCAGAAAGGTACAGATGATACGACTTGCATATTGAACTACTTCATACCGTGGTTGAATTGCGATCGTTTGCATGCGAGATATGTGCTATTCAAATATCCTTGTCCTTGACATTTACAATGATAAGGTTCATTGTTTATCAGATCAGACTTCAGTATATATTCGTTACCATGGTAACTCTTACAATAAATGATTTTTATGGACATCGAAGTCTACAAATAAAAAAGTTCTGTAATCATTAAAGACGTTTTTTGAAAGTGAGATAAGAAGTTACGACTTGGAAAAAAGGCAACCATCATGTCGAATTACGTTATGTCATTTTTTGGTAAGTTTTTTTTTTATAGAAAAGCTCTGCGAATAAATATCCTCTATTCATCAACTGAAGTGTAGATCGATAAACGCTTGCTTTATTGTACTGTTCATAACGATTAAGAAGTTTATTTTATACATATGTCGGGAGTATCGAACACGCAAGAAATCCAGATCCCATACGAATCGAGATCCCATGAATTGGTTATTAGTTTCATCGGATCCTTTGGTTACAAATATTCGTGAATGGCCAAAACAGTCCAAGAAGAATCTGTCGGACGATGCTAAGAGTCTTTTAACTGGTGAAGAACATTGTCAGCTACCATAAAACAAATACAAATAACTAAAAATGAGTTTTGATCATACTTTTCTCTACCAGAAAATGACATAACTTAACTCGATTTGATGATTGCTGTTTTTAAAGTCGTAACAAAACAGTTACTAAATTATTCAATTTATAAACTTCAATGTACAAAAAAAATCATATTTTGTGGCAAGTACCTTAGTAATGAATATATACCGAAATCTGATCTGACATAAAGTGAACCTTATCTTTGCAAATGTCAAGGACAAGGATATTTGAAAAGCACATATCTCGCCTGCAGACGATCGCAAACGAGTAATTCAACCGCGGTATGAATGCTCTTTTGAAGTAGTTTAATATGCAAGTAGTATCATCTGCACATTTCTGCGCCTTTCGATGATAGACAAGTTGAAATTTTGTAGGAAAAAACATGAAAAATGGCTCTATTTCAATAAATTGAAATAATAGTAGCATAGTATGTTTGAGAAAGTTGTGTAGTTTTTAATGATGAAAAACTTTGTGTAACATGAAAACCTCATATAAATTGAAAATATATGTGTTTTCTTACAAAAACTGATTTTAGGACACCCTTTTCAAAAAATACATTATATCATGAATTACACTCATGTTACGGGAATAGTACCTTCAGCAAATTTGTTTGAAATAACCCTATGTTGGCTCTGAACTAAAATAATATTCTTATCTCACTTTTAGGGGGATTAATCACATAAATAAAATTTGCTAAAAGATGGCGTCTATCATTCTGAGCAACTTTGCTGAAGATACTGTACCTCAAAAACCACGTTCCTATGAGTTTTCAATTAAGAGCGTGAAATTGCGCTTTTGAACCACTGTGCAGTGGATCAATTCTTGGTAGAAAATAATTCCGCCGGATGCCTGTACGGCTTACCATAAACAAATGATATTTCTGAAGACGATTCTGAACAAATACAAACGAATAAAGCATGTAAAATAGAACATTTTTCAAAAATATCGGTATCACATTCTGTCTTGCAAACAAATTAACAACCTTTTTTTCTTTCCAGTAGAGCAATTCCAGGAATGAGTAGACGAAAAAGTGACAAAATCAGAATCGACCTTCTCCGATTTGGATGAAACTTTGCACATGGCTTCAGTATAGCAAACCATAAGTTTTGCATCGACGAAGAGGTCAATCCGACTCACCACTGATTTTTAAAAAGGGCGTATGTATTTTTGCATTTCACAGAAATTGTCTTTTTGAAATCGTTGTAACTCGGAAACCGTTAATTGTACAAAAATGGTGTCCAGGAAGAAGTTGTAGAGATTATTATTCAGATCCAACATCCGGTTCCGGATATACGGTGCTTAGAGTAAAAATGTCACTTCTTTAAATTGGCTAACAAATTTTTCTAGTTCGCAGATCAAGATAGTCTAGGGGCAAATAAACTTAAATGAGAGTTCCATAAAATCAAACTAATGTTAACAGGTCTGATAGTCCCGTAAAAATATTTAAGATAAGGATCTAAGATAAGTCAACAAAGTTGTTCTAGAAACTGTTTTAATTTGTAGGGCATGTTAGTTGATACGGTCACACGCAGCAGCAGAAGAAGCCCTATTGAGAGTAGTGAACTCCACCCCTGGAAAATGTTCGGATGTGGAATTTAATATCTGGAAATACGGTTTTTATCTTCTTTAACAACCAAACCTCTCCACCCCTGTGAACTTACCACCAATACGTTTTCACTCCACACCCTTGTGAAATCTGTTCCACCGCCCCAGGCCGTATGAAATGTTTTTAGTTAAGCTGGACCCGTTATATATTTCAAACTACCATTTGAATTGAAGGTGCAGAAAAATTTTGGAATTCTTTTAAATTGGCCTTAAAGCATTTTCAGTTTGTAATTCATTATATCTGATAATTTAATGATACGAATTCCTCTGTACCGGTATTCATTCTTCGGTTCCGAAAATAGTGTTTAAAATCTTTAAAATGGAGTTCGATTTTTACGATAAACCATTTCATCTTTGCTCCACAAAATCTGTTTTTAGATTTGCACGGTGAAATTAACCTCCGGAAAATCTGGAATAATAACGATTTATATATTTTAATTTGTTCGACCGCAGAGAACAGATATCCAAGTAAAGATTTCAATTTGTGTAAGAAATTTAACGGCAGTAGCAAGTAGCAATTCCCCTGTAGAGGCGCTTCAAGCAGCCCAGTAATTCCAGGGATAGATGAGGCAAAACGCACCCCCTAAGGAAATGTAGCTATATCTTTACTAGAGAGAATAACACGGAAAAGTTTCATGCATGACTATCTTCCGTAATCATTATTTCTCAAAATTACTTACAAATACTCGCTGAATGCATTGAAAAGTACATGAAATATCTTATTTTCCAAAACCCTAAAAAATTGTTTATTGAAATATATGCGGGGCATGACGCCCCATCGTGGAAAACATGAAAAATATACATTTTAAATTACGCGAAGTGACGATTATCTGAACATAGAGGCAGGATGATCTTGAACAACGCGTAAACATCCATCAAAACAACGGATTAAAGCTCATGACAACCACGAAGCAAAATGCACCCTCATAAAGCTTCTTCTTCTTCTTATTTAAAGAAAGCTTTAGACTGTTCGTTGACGAAATATTTGCCAGGTGGAAGATTGTTCACTATTATTCGTTAAATTGATAATTTATGGATAATTTTTGTAAGCGAATTCTTGAGCATTTTGCCTCACACAATTCGGGTCGTTTTGACCCCAAAAATATGAGACGATAAACTTGACGGTTTTTCTATAACACATGGATCAATAAGTCCTGAGACTAAAGCAGAGATGGCGCTCGTAGTAAACCAGTAACCACGTCTTTCTAAAGTACTAACCTTTGCTTGAAACGGGTCAAAATTTTAAGTCGATCCGACCAGAAACAGCTGAGTTATCGAGATTGGAGTAAAATCGTTTTGTAGTTTGTTTAAAAAATGAAAAAAAAAAAACGAGTTTCGTGTTTTGATAAAACATTGTTTTTTAATGGGTAAAAACACCGTGCAAGTGAAACAATGGATTGAAAAATGTTATCCGGACTCTTGTCCATCAAAAGCAACGATTTGTCGGTGGTTCGCCGAGTTTAAACGTGGTCGTACCGACACAAATGACACGGAACGCTCGGGTAGACCTGTGGAAGCCGTTACACCGGAAATTGTGAGTGAAGTGACAAAAATTATAATGAAAGATCGTAAAGTGAAGCTCCGTGAGATTACTGAGATGACACAGATATCATATAGAAGTGTATTTACTATACTTCATGAAAAATTGAGCATGAAAAAGGTTTTTTCCAAGTGGGTGCCGCGATTGCTTTCGATAGAACAAAAACAGCAATGAACAAAACAATGAAAACAATAGCGAAATTGAACGAATTGGGCTTTGATCTGCTTCCCCACCCCCCATACTCGCCAGATTTAGCCCCCAGTGACTACTGGCTCTTTGCTGATCTTAAAAAAATGCTCCAGGGAAAAAGATTTGGCTCAAATGAGGAGGTCATCGCTGAAACTGAAGCTTATTTTGAAGCGAAAGATAAAGTTTTTTATAAACATGGTATTGAAAAATTGGAAAAACGTTGGAACCATTGTAATACCCTAAAAGGTGATTATGTTGATGAATAAAAGAAAATTTCGAAAAAAAAATGTTGTTTCCATTGTTAGTCTCGGGAGTTATTGATCCATGTGTTAAAATTGCAAATTCATCGTCTGTATTAGAACTAATTTTAGAAACCCGAATGATTGGCAAAATAAATTCACTGGTTACATAATTAAAATCGTCTTCCTCACCGTAAAAAAATACTATGGAACGAACATCAAAAATTTCTTATAACAGAGACATAATCGTTTTTTTTTTTGTTCTAGATATCATTCAACCATCAAAATTTCAGTGAAAAAAATTGGTAACTTTTGAAAAAAGCAAAAGATGCATTATGGCTCGGGGGTGCGTTTTACCCCATATTCCCCTATGCGTGCGAAGTCGTACGCAACGAAGATTTTTAACGGATTTTTACTTGTATGCTTTAGACAGCTTTTTTGAAAAAGTTTTTACTAGCTTGGATGTCTATTCTCTGTGGTTTGACGGGACGTCGCCTTAACTAAGTTCAGTTTGAATTTAAGCTAAGTTTGAATTTCGATGACTAGTTTCCAAGCGATAACCTCGATAAGAACACTCTGTTGACATGTGAATTTTGTAAATAGAGCCCCACACACAGCAAAGTATGTAAAGATGCCGTGCCTTAGACCTTAAAATTCGAGAGTTACAAGTCTCCATTTATCAAAACCCAGGATTAATCTAGGAAATAACTGAACTGGCATATTACCTGTGTAAATATCCAACTTATTAGGAAGCCTGAAGAGCCATCATGATGCCAGCTTTTCGTATGTGCCGTAGGTGAAAGATTTCCTTCTTTTCTTGTCATTTCATGTTTCATAGAAATGACGACCAGCTCCGGCAAAAAACGTCATCATGCTGTTGTAAGCTTGAATATGAGTACGAATGATATTGTTTCTTTGTAACCTTTCTTAACTAACTAGCAGCATACATAAGATGGAATTAAGACGCAAATTTCGTGTAATAATAATTTCCTGTAACGTTCAAAGTAAAATCTGAATAAAAATTTGCAATTTAAATCTCATTCGCATGATTTATTAAAACAAATGGTCTTCCAATACTTCGAACTGTCTTAGAAATAGATTGTATTTCCAGGCCGGATTTTTCCCTTGATGGAACGGGTTAACGATACGATTTCCGCTTTTCAGTCTTTGCACAAAGTCAAACCAAATCCGGCATTGGCAGCTGCGAATCTGTGAGAAACATGGAACGAGTTAACAACGAAAACGAAACTCATCTCAGGTGAAGCTGCCGGTGCTTGTTCGGTGGCTTCGTAATCCGTTTGTGGTGGGCGCCCAACCAAAAAAAAAAACGCGGGACGCTGTACGGTTTCCGCAGATCCTTACGTTTGATGGAGGACACATTTTCACTTTCACGAAAGCAATCGATCATCACAATAAATCGGATGTGACAAAATATTACTTTTCGTTTCTTTGTATTTGTGTGGGAGGGAGGGGGTTGTTTTCAGTACCGGGACCGGAATGATGGTTCTCGTTTGTTCACTCGTCAAACGCTGTTGACACCCGAGGGGCCACAGAAGTCTTTTGATTGATTACAGGTACATGTGAAGTGTTTTTTCCGCTGTTTGGGGCCGATAAGGTCGTGCTCGTTTCAAATCGCAGTCACACAAAAAAACGATTCAATTCGGTACGATGCGTTCGCTGAACATTGAATGTCTGACAAGCCGGAATGGGAAATCGATTCCAAGAAAATCCGATGTGTTGTGTTTTCCATCGAATCGGATTAGACTTATCGAAGATTTCTGAAGATATCTTATATTTTCAGTACGACCGGAACAAATATCACTCCTTCATTCAGGCGCACTAGCAAAACTCAACATCTATTTCTGCTCCTTAATAATCACGAGCACATTATCGAGCCACCATCTCGTCGACAATCTTGTTCTCATCCGCGACTATGTTTTGTTGGCAGCGTCAATGAATTCGTTTTGTCTTGAGAGACAGAAAGAGAAAAAAACTGACGGAACATTTCCGACAAACCGGCTACAGTTTCAACTTTTGCGGTGAAAACCCAAAAAACTTGCATACATTTCTGCGCTCGAATACATTCGTTCCAATTGCGCGGTTTGTTTGTCGTGTTCGGCAAGAAACGACATTTCATTAAGTTACCCCTTATTATAACTTTTCCGATTTGCACCGCTATCGAATCTTTCATTTTCGCATTTCGCCGGGCGAAAAAGGGAGGTTTGGGTGGTAGGGGAAAAAAAAGAGCAGTAACAAGACCGGAACTGGTGGAATTGTCTTATGGAAATTTTATTTCCTACCTTCAGTGTACTCCACAGTCAACCACCGCAGAACGGTGCCGTGCCAAAGGCTCGTGGTTGTGTCTGTCGGTAATTTTTCAAGCCAACACTTCGCTGGATACATCTTTTAAAGCGAAACTTTTTATTCCATTTTATGATGTTTTCGTTTCCGCTTTTTCAGCGCACCGCGGCTTACCTCTATTTGAAGTGTGGAAGGAAACAGTATAATAGTAAACACCACCTCCCAATTCGCCGTTGCCCACCCACTCGGTTCGTGTCGCATCCGGGGATAAACCGATGGCTGTGGCACTCGAGCAAACTCGGCGTGTTTGTGTAAATGCTGCTGTTGGGGAAATTAAAATACTATTTGTCGTAATAATGACGATCATAACAATAATATTTGTATTAACAATGGAAATAAAAAATAACAGGAACTGCAGATAGCAAAACTTGCCCGCCGTAGGTGCGATTTATTTAGATTCTTACTACGGATGCGGTAACGACGCCGCATGCATGCCAGACTGTGGCATTTGCACCGTGGTGTTGAACCCAAATTGACGCAAAGAGTAGCGTGAGAACCGCGCTAGAAAAAAAGAGTTTTCCGTAGATCCTCGCATCCCCACTTCTAATCCACGATGACGCCTGTTTGGCGGGGGTTTTGCCGACTCAGCAGCACTCGACCTTTGCTACTTCGCCGTTCGGATGAAAGTGAGGCTGTTTGCTAGCTCTGCTCAAGAACGTGGCAGAATTTAATGGTTCTGAAATGCTGTTTCCGAGCCTCCTGAATCTGTTCATAAACTTGAACATTCGAGGGTTCGCGAAGAGTTTGATGCGTTCGTTACTGCTGTCGGCGTGGTATCGTTGGCAAACGATAGGCAACGGGTTTCGGCTTTGTGCGACTTCGGGAGAAAATGTTTGTGGTACTGGAACAAGATGAGAGCACTGAAGAGGCTGAACTCATTCGGAAACGTATCTAGACCCGGATAAACCTTACTGTTGTATGTGTTGACGGTTCACCTGAAAACTACTACAAACGGGTTAGCAGTGGGCGAAAATTAAAATTATTAAATATAAAAAAACGGCAAACTGAGCAGATAAAAATAGTAGTGTATGCCTGTCTTTTTCTTTCTGTCTGTGATTGTATGTGGATGTGTGTGATTCTCTCTATTTCTATCGAACAAATTTGTTGCGAACACAAAATGTTTCTCTTCTCTTTTCTTCTCTTCTCTTCTCTTCTCTTCTCTTCTCTTCTCTTCTCTTCTCTTCTCTTCTCTTCTCTTCTCTTCTCTTCTCTTCTCTTCTCTTCTCTTCTCTTCTCTTCTCTTCTCTTCTCTTCTCTTCTCTTCTCTTCTCTTCTCTTCTCTTCTCTTCTCTTCTCTTCTCTTCTCTTCTCTTCTCTTCTCTTCTCTTCTCTTCTCTTCTCCTCTCTCCTCTTTTCTTCTCTTTTGTTTCCTTTCTCTTTGTTTCTATATTGTCTCCTCTCCAATTTTTTTCTCGGGTGGTACAAGGTTGTATGGTAAAAAGATAAGAAGGTTCAATTTCTCGCTCCGTGAAACTTTTCGTTTGCCTTTTGGGTCCCATAAGAACTATGCAAAATGTTATTTCGATCGTAAAACTATATTTTCGCGTCCACGGTTCAATGTTGAGATTGAGAATGTGTAAATGACTTTCTGCAAATATCATCTAGAAAGTCAAGATATATTTTAACAGATATTTTTAGATATTTTAACAGAAGAAACATTGTTCGAACTTTGTGCCGGTTTTCTAATAATATTTTTTTGGCAGGAAGTCTGTTTTTCCATACTAAATCCCATGCAAACTTTCAACCTCGGGTACGAAAACTCGAAAGACCGAAAAACAACATACCAATTGACTTAGTTCGTCGAGATCGGCAAATGTTTTTGTGTGTATTTTCATAGTAATAGCTCAATCGATTTTCAGAATCTTTATTTCAAATGGAAGTTTTTATAGTCCCACAGCTTGCCATTGTGCTTTATTCGAGTCCGACTTTCGGTTCCGAAGTAACGGAGTAAGATGTGCAAAATCAATAAAACAATGCTCTTAATTTTTTTCGGACATCACTGGACCTAAATTCCACCAACTTCTGGAGTAAACTAAGTTAAGAAACGCTGAAAGTCTTACTGATTCAAACCTGCTAGGGAAATTTTCCCGAATTCGACCATCACCCGGAATAACGGGGCAAAATGAACAAAGAAATTATCGATTGATGTATCGATATTCGTAAACTCCACAGATAAAAATATTTTGCAGATTCACATGTTCATTTCATGCACATGTTTGGAGTAGGATATTGAATATAAAGATACTTTTCAAGTTTTTATATTTTAACATACTTTAAAAGCACAACTAAGCGTTAATTTGCCTTTGGCATTTTAGAGCTTAAGCAGTGTGCCTTGAAAATTATATTATTGAATAAAGAAAAAGCGTTAATTATAATACGCTGCATTATTTATTTAAAAATGAGCTCACTCCAATTTAATTTTTCATCGATGATGGTTTTTAATCGAATTTTTGATTCAACTGTCGTTTATTTCATAGTAGTTTTGATTTACATGCCGTGTAAATTTCCTTTTTTTTCTGTGTCAGGTAATGAAATTTAAAGACGCATCTTGTCAGGAAATCGTATTGACTTCGTAGGGCGCTTCGATCGAGGGAAGTCCGCCTTCGCACGATGTTCGCTATCTACTAAACTTCGGGACCGGTTATCCTCTATGGGCACGAGTCCTGGACAATGCTTATAAGGGATTAACGTGCATTAGGTGTTTCTGAACGAAAGATGTTGCAAACCATCTATGGCGGTGTACGGAAGGAAGACGGTACGTGGAGAAGGCGAATGAACTGCAACAATAGCTGGGAGGACCAAACGCAGCAACCGAGGCTGGCAACGAACAGCCATGTATCGAGTTGAATGGAGACTCCTCCTACATACAGCAGAGATCCACGTGACCTACGAATGAAAGAGTAAGTAAGTTAGTAAGAAAACTCGATAAAGAAAGAAAAGGTATTATAGTTTAGTTGCCTATTTTTATTGTAATCCGTATTGACCTTCTGCTTTCGGAGTATCGTAGTGAAAGGTACATTACAGTAAAAAATAAGTGTTCTTAATTTTCTAGTTTTCTAAATCGCTGAATGAGCTCATATTCAAATTAAAGACTTCTAAGCTCCATGACCTACTGTTAAGTTATATCTAGCTACTACTTCCGGTTCCGGAAGTACAAAATATCTGAAAAAATTCACTCGAATTTTCCCAGTCTAAGCTGGACTAATTTTTCCAGCCTTAAATTCAAATGAATGACCATTGTAGTCTTATAGCCTGCTATTGAATTTTATTCAGATCCGTTTTCTGGATCCCGAGTGACGGTATGAAATGTGAAAACTATATAATATAAATGGGTGAGCGTACCTCGAACATGGTCTAAGTCCTAGCCGTCTCACGACCGGTATCATATATCCAAACATCTTCTCCGTTCATTAGACAACAAATACTAGTCTTCTCGCTCTATAGCTATTCTTCCATTCAAGCACTGGGTAGAAGAGTATATTAATAATCACTTGTTACCTTGCTGGTTAGGGCTAAGACCATGTTCGATGTACACTTACCAGACCCAGTCGTATGGTAGAGCCGTGTCTATCACACTGCTTAGTGTGGCGAAATGGTAACTTCTCATTTGGCTTTTTAAATATATGTTTCCAGTTAGTCATTGCTAAAACTAAACTTAGCTATGGCGACTTTACGTCAAACCAACTAGCACCAATCGTGATAAGAATGATTTTTTCAGACCAGTAAATCGATTTTCATAACCTTTGATTCAAATGGAAGACGAATATAAAAATATTTTTGAGCATTGTTTGATTAGATCAGAAACTTGTATGTAAATACATTAATAGCGAGTCCAATTCCCTTCAGCATTACTAATGGCTTGACACCTTCGAGTCATACTTTGAGCGAGATTTTGCGCGTATTCTTCTGAAAACGACCTCTAAATTGTTTTAATTCGACGAACAAGCTGCTTCAAATTGTGTGATCGGTTTTTCCCAAGTTTAATCTTCATTTGAGCCCAAACGTTCTCAATTGGATTGGTATCGGGCGAATCCAAAACCACTTTGCTCATTTGCCCATTCAAGACGTTTTTGCACATGTTTTTCACTCAACATAGGTTTTTGCAAAGTACTTCGAAATTTCAAATTATTTGCGATCAAATGTCTGCGAACAGTTCCGTACGATATATTTAAACCTTTTTTTACCAATTTTGAATCACCTTCGTGAAACACGGCACGTACAGGTAATGTCAGATTCTTCAAAAACAGGTCACAAATCCTATTTTCGTCGTTTTCCGACAATACACCGGCAGAGTCGCGATTTGGAAAGTCGTCGACGCGGTACTTATTTTGGAAAAATGCTGAAATCGAATTATAAACATTGATCAGCTGATTTATTGTCACATTGAATCAAGGACATTAGTGTATTTAAAAAAAATATATCACACAATTCCACTTTACCGATCACGAGTAATCGTGATCACGCTCTTATGTAACAGACTGTACTTTCGGTTACAGAGTAAAAAATTACAAGTTACAGAGTGCAAAATAATTAAAATAAAGTGCGCTTGATTTTTATCACATATTTCAGAACTTTCTGTCATTTAACTCTGTCCATATCCAATTTTCAGTTTTAGAGTAACGGAGTAGAACGAATACAACATTCGCAAAAGCTCTCGATTTTCTCAGATGGACGATACACTCTTTTTCCAAAATCATAACTTATTTCGCTCATTTGTGGAATCGGAATTCTACCCGTGTGATGATTATTTGCTTTTGTTTTTTATTTACTATTTGTTAGATAAATTGCGTACTGCAGAATGCACCGTTTTTTTCTAAGTCTATGTACTGTATTTTCTTGACTTTATTGTAAAGTGTACTGTTTTTCGAACAAAAAATTTACGAGCGTAAGCCATGCTCATAAGACGGTATTCTTTCGAGGTCAGAAAGGATATTAGACTGGTGATAGACAGGTGGAATGTTCTCTTAGGGAACATTGTCACAGGAACGATGCTTAAAATTAATTCACACGCAGTCCGTGCAAAGTCTGAACAAGTACGAGAGTATATTGATGTTCTGTTCAATCGGGTTGCCATCTGAATTGTAATTCGTCACAGTCAGTGCAATCCAAATGACAAAATAGTTTTTTCAGAATTTGAATTTGAACAACCACAGAATAGTTGAATTAATATTTTATGTATTTTTATTATTATTGTGTCGTTTATCAAACCCTGTCTACTACCTATAATGGTCGTATTATAAGTTCGCTTCATTTTGACAATGTTTCTTAAAATGTTTTTGTTTTTCGTTGCTTGAAGACTCTGACTTTGAGCCACGGGAAATATTCTTGATAAATTCAGTGTAAGGGATAGTGTTCGTCTACCGGCACCCTTTTCTTTTTAGCTCATAACTTCTAACGCACATTATGCGGACATCTATACATCAATGGGAATCTAAAGTCCCTGGCTAACAACTGATTGAGAAACTAAGTTGATTCATTCGATTAAAAAAAATTGGCCATTTTAAAAAAGGTGTTCGGTTACCAGCACCTCAAGAAAATTCGATAAAAATTGAAAAATATAAGTAAAGACTACAGCTTTTGAAAGAAAAAACAGAATTTATTCTTTTTGGAAGCATTTTTGACAAAAATCTTCATTGTCTGATTGTGACTTCGCCTTGGCTCTCTTGGTCGATTATTTGGATGGTGGCGCCTTTGTTATCAATTTGGCCAGTCTTCAACGTTTTTTCTTAGCCGGAGCATCTGCTGCATGAGCAGCTAGATGTTTGTCTCGACAACAGCCTGCATATCACTGACAATTTTCACGATTTGTCGAAAAAAATGGGGTGGCGGTAATCGAACACCTTGGGGTGCCGTTAACCGAAATTGGTAGACATTTTGAAAATGACAAAAAAAATTTTGGGTTGCGAAAAATTTGATAGCATCTGGTATTAAATCACGAAATAGATCTATTTCACCTCATAAATATTCAATCCACTCACCTTTCCGATTGATGCTCGTCAATTCAAAAAAATTAAAAAAAAGTCAGAAAAAAGTTTTGTGTTGATATTCACGTAATTAAAAGTTATTTTGAACGCAGCAAAAGATACAACTAACTGTTTGCTTCGCAATTCGGCATAGAAGAACGTGCTGCTATTACACACACATGACATTTGTCGGATTGACGCTATCTGCTTACTGTCAAAAGTTACGGTGGGGTGCCGGTAACCGAACACTTTCCTCTACTGATGTTGCATTTTCCCAGTTTTGTTGAAAAGGCCTTATGTTTAATATGTTATAAAGGGTGATTTTTTGCTGGTTTCTATTTGGCAACACTTTTTTTAACAGATCACGCGTGTGTGGTCCATAATTTAATCATGAATGGGCGCTGGTAAAGTTGGAGGAAGATCCACATTTTGATCGCAAAATTGTGTTCAGCGATGAAGCTTATTTCTGGTTGAATGGAAACGTCAACAAACGAAATTGCCGCATCTGGAGTGAAGACCAGCCAGTAGTGTTTTATCCCAAAAAGTCACTGTTTAGTGTGGATCATATGCCAGTGGCATTATTCGTGAAATACCGGCCGATGTGTTGGAGAGAGTGCGCCAAAGCTGGACTTTGTTGGTGGGCCATCCAAAGAGGAGCCGCGCACATGAAATCATTTTCAAGTAACAAATTATAACATATTGACCGTTCTATCGTTTCCAATAAAGGTTTCATAAACTTTCCAATTTTTTTTGTTTGTTTTTTGAAAATCAAATTGTATACCTCTTAAAAAATAACCCTCTATATCTGTGATTAAAGCAATTTTCTAATAATATGGTTTTCTGGCATGCGTTTCTTCCACGGGAAATATTATGGGTTCGCATGGTCGTTTATTCAATCAATGCAGAATTATATAAGGTAAGCTAAAGAATCGTCGACAAATTTACACTGTTCAACATCTGAAATCAAATGTAACGGAATTTTCATACTGACGTAAATAGCACACATGATCTATTTAACATAGTTTGTTTCCAATCAATTTACCATGCAGGGTAAATTTTAATATAGAAGAACGCATTTTCTGACTATCCAATCAAATCAAAATTATCAATCTTTTTTGTTTTTATTTCATTGATTTTCTAGTCATGTAATTTGCAAATCACTAGTAAAATTATGTTATATATGAGGTGTGCCTTTGTTACGGCCAGTGCTGGATTTACGCCTAGGTCCGTGAGAATGACGTAATTTTAAACCCAACAAAATGTAACCAATTTTTTTTGGAATATGGGCTAGGATTTTTTATAAATTTTCAAATTAATTTCTGTGAAATAGAATGTAATTCATTTTCATTGTTGAATGATGTTTAAAAATGAGGTAATAGAAAAGATACTCAAATACAATTGACCGGTCATAACAGTGTTCATCATAAGCTAAATAAATTTTCAACAATTGATCTTAAATGAACACCAATGAATTGAAAACTCGTGTAAATGAATTAGTTACTAAGTATTCTGATGATTTGGAAGAGGCTTTAAGGAATTAATGTATTCATTTATTCCACCAACTCAAAGATTCCTTATTAAACAAGAAAGATGTACATTCCGCGCAAGGGATATGCAATGTATTGCATTTTCGGAATTTTCGAGATGTTTTCATCCAACTGGAGACATTGCTCTACGTATTTTATGAGAAGTTTCGCTATGAGCTGCTCAAGAGATACATCGTTTTCCATTTTGAAAAGGGTAAAAACTTGGGTGTAAACCCAAGCGATAACGAAGATAGATTCAATGCATTACAACTACTTCTTTTTATAGCTGAACTAGTTGAAGAAATCGATTATAGTTCATGAAAACGGATTGTTATTTAATTTGCTATAGCTTAATATTTTAATTGTTTTGATCAAGGTAATTCATCAAGGACAGTTAATATCACAGGGCCTACGGCGGCAACAAGCCTAAATCCGGTAAATCAACCATTGTCGCTTTAAGTGCTATTTTCCAGAGTACAACAATCGCAATCTATTTTTCATTACGATTATAAAACTATGATAAATTTTCATGCCAACTTTCCTGTGCCTTTTCCCAAGATGGGCTGAAAAGTCCCGGGTCTAACAAAGAGAACACGATATTTTTGGTTCAACATGAACTTTTTTCATCAACGTAATCTCCATCAAAAGCAACGCAATCATTCCAGTGCCGCTCTAACATTTCAATACCACTTTTGTAGAGCGATTCATCTTTTGCCTCAAAATCGGCCTCAGTTTCAGCGGTAACATCTTCATTCGTGCGGAATTTCTTACCGGTGAGCATTTCTTTTTCAGGTCTGCGAACAGCCAGTAGTCACTGGGAGCCAAATCTGGCGAATATGGTGAATGTGGGAGCAATTCGAAGTTCTATTCGTGTAGTTTTGTTATTGTTTTGATTAACTTGTGACGGACACGGTGCGTTGTCTTGACGTAAAGATTTTTTTCTTTGCCATATGCGGTAGTTTATTTGCAATTTCAACCTTCAAACGCTCCAATAACGCTATATCATATGCTCTGTTAATGGTATTTCCTTTCTCAAGATAGTCGATTAATATTTCACCACGCACATCCCAAAATACAGAGGCCTTAACCTTTCAAGCTGATTGTCATGCTTTTGGGTGCTTTGGACGAGGCTCACCAGTTGCTGTCCACTAAGATGACAATCGTTTTGATTTCGGAGTAAAGTGATGAATCCATGTTTCATCCATTGTCATATATCGATGCAAAAATTTCGGTTTGCTACGTTTAAACATGGCTAAACACTGATCAGAATCATCAATACGTTCTCGTTTTTGGTCAACAGTGAGTAAACGCGACACCCGCTTTGAACAGTCAAATGCTCATGCAATATAAAGCCAACACGTTCTTTACGTTGTCAGCTAACTCACGCAACTTTACTTTACGATCATTCAAAACGATTTTATGGATTTTTTAAAGTTTTCGGGTGTTACCCTCTCATGTGGACGTCCACTGCGTTTTGCATCACCGGTGTCTCTAGAACCACGTTTGATGTCAACAAACCAACGTTTTATTGTTGTTTCTGATGGAGCGAAGTCTCCATAACACTGTTCAAGCCATTGCTTTACTTTTTCCGGTATTTTTCCCATTAAGATGCAGTGTAAAATTAAAACACGAATTTGTTTTTGATCCATTGTTCTAAAAATAACAAAAGTAGCGTTACTCTTAGTAAGATAACTCACAAACTCAACTCAGCATAGAATATCATGACATTTTAACACCTGTCTTTTGAAGGTTATAATGACCTGAAAAAAGTGACTGGTACTTTTCAACCCATGCGTCTATATTTGAAAATGGCTTTTGGCTCTCCGTTTCAGTTGCAGTTTCAATGACAAATCTGCCAATAAAATTGTTTACATCCAAATACTCAAATAGAATGTACTTTTTCTCGGTATTTTCAGCACAGCTACAATGTCATCAGGTTCTCCGTTTCATTTCGCTGGAAAAAGAAGCCATTGAATGAAGCTGACATCAGGGCAAAATGGATACACATTTAGCAGGGAGTAGCAGTATTAGCAACCGTAGCAGTACATATCTGTGTAACCATCGAGGAAAAATCATGTACGCTGCTATCGCTTTGATTACGGTTACACGGCTCAGAAAATGTAACACATTTCCACCAGACGAATGTGTTACGATCTGCTCAATGTTTGTTTCCTAGCTCTCTCGGCATCGGGTGGGTTGGATGTATAGGCATATGAAACTGCACACAACGACAGTGTTTCCAGTTTTTCGAATTTTAGGATTTATGTTCAAGCGTATTAGAATTGAAAATAAATTAAGCTCTCATAAAAAATATTTCCTTAAATGAAGCAGAACTTGTTTTCAAGTATATAAATTGCTAGCATGGCAAGTTGTCGACCTTAAATAAACGTCATCGTAGAAAGGTCAAAACTCAAATTTTTGTACAATTCTTTTTATGCGAGTGCCGATGCCTTCGAAACCAAAACTAACTGGCATCGCTGCCCGGACAGGTGATGCCTGTCCGCTGTCTTGTGCAAGCAGGATCTCACAAACCAAGTCAACCATGTGATTTGTTCGAGATACCAGATTTTGTAACCAAATTGAAACCAGACCATCCGAGCAATCTAGAAAGTAGCAATGAGGGCGGATACGAGAGCTGATTCGGATTGAAAGAGTGGAAATCAGCAGAAAAAAAGTTATCCCATCGGATCGAATTTTTACAGACGCCTTGAAAACAAACAAACGGAAGCGGAAAATTCAAGCCACGGGGCTGCAATGTGGTGTTCATGTGATCAAAAGCAACGACAAGAAAGTCAGAATGAGCGCACGATTGATCGGGGGGCAGAGCCGCGGACGGGAGAAAAAGATTTTCAATTAAATTTGTGGCTAAATCTTTTTTTTTTCCCCGAGTCCCTCTTGGTGCTCGATCCTTCCGGTTGATTTCTTTCTTCGGTCGTGTTTGCCACGAGACATTTTTTTCCCTTCATTCCGGGCTCGTTCGACATTGAGCTAATATCGAATCGGTCTCTTGCCAGCCTCGGACTCGTTCAGCGGGGATTTGTTTTCCCGACAGGCCACTCCGGCAGTACCGGACAAAGACAAGCCGCTATTCGGAAAACGGGAACTTTTCGAAAGGGAGCTCACTTTTTTTTCGTCTTTTTTTTTCTTCTGTACAGCTTCTATGGAAAATGAAAAACGACAGGAGTACCGACGGCCAGGTCAAATGATTTGTTTGTTTCGAGCTAAAAGCTAAATGTTTTAGATTCTCTTTGAAGTCAGTTTCGGTGGAGTTCACCGGGAGTGGAAAACAGTGTTTTCTACAGATGTTGATATTTTATCTGTAGGAGGATTGTGTCATTTAATTATGTTTTTCTGGCCTCAATCACCGCCGGTACCTGATCGATCTGGCGCCGGATGACAGTTCAATGTATGGGGATTCCTTAGAATTTGTAGCTGACTTCGCTACCATTGAAACTTGCTTCTTTTTTAAGGAATTAGGTACAAATTTTGGTTTCTTAAATGAAATCAGTGACAACGATATTAAATTAAGTTTCCGGTGCACTCGCGGTCTTCGGCCGTCTCGACCAGAATCATCTATGACGAACAGAAGATTGTGCTAGTACTAAGTGAGTTGCTTACATAAAATTTGAGTGTGCCATTTACTTCAGTATTTGAGAAATTAAAAATAATAATCCGAAATATTCGGACCGAATATAAAATTAACACATTCGAGTTTTCCTTGCAAAACATCGCTCGATCGAAAAACAAACGAAAATTTACATTAGATTAACATATTGCGAATCCAATTATTATTATGACAAATGGCATTATGCCAGATGACCATTTTGCCAAATTACCAGTATGCTAAATAACCGTTATGCCAAATAACTGTTATGCCAAATAACCATTATACCAAACGGCGTTATACCAAACGGTATTATGCCAAACGGGCCGCCCCCGTATAAAAAATCTTCTAAGCTGACATCAAAACTATTATAAATTTGGTGGATTTTGTTAGTCGGTAACGGAAGTAACGGAAATAGATTGCTGCATAAGTGGTTTGGCATCTAATCCTCATATAAACGGCACCCAAAACAACACAGCACATCTTTCATAATTCGATCTCTACAAGCACGTCACTTGGAACCATTCTCATTCTTGCTCTACCTCAATGATCTGATCAATGATTGAAATGCCACAAACTATCCTTCGTAGATGATTTCAAGCTATATTATCTAGTAAAATCGCCTGACGACACCAGATTTTTGCGGTCACAGCTTGAATTATTCGGGAGCTGATATATTGACTCTCAAAGCCATCTTTCGTTGCTGATTTACTTCAATATCGTATTGGTTGTCTCTAACTACTGCAGTTCCCAAATCTCGACATTCATCGACAAAACCACCATTACTGCCCCGTAATGCTTAATACATTAACTAGTTATAGGGTTATAGATTCAGTTTTAATTGTTAGTAGTAAGTCTAAATGTATCTGTTGAATCACTTGTAATTTGTTGATACAAATGATTTTAAGAAAATCCAAAAATCTATCTATTCACAATATTATAATTCCGCAATCTGAGTCGGCGTTTCAGAGAATATGGGGGAGCGAGTTATTTCGCCAAATGCGACTTTCCCGAATGCAATTTCATCATGAATAAACCTACAAAAAATATTCAAATCTCTGGATCCTTTCAGAAGTACGATTGTAGGTCAATACATTTTTTTTTTGTTTTTTTTAATCAATTCCAATCACGATATTAAGACTAATGAAGATTTCGGCGAAATGATTCAGTGAGCAGCAGTAATTAGTCTTGAATGCTTTCTTGCCACATGAGTTCGCATGGGTAAGAACCTAAACTGAACTAAGTAATTTCTCCGAAAACCGAAAGACATTCGAAAATCATTTCACCAACTAAAGTCGTTTCGCCGCATAGGTCATTTCAACGAAAATCAATTTGCCGGTCTCTTCTCTTTCAGTAATAACACATGGATCAATAAGTCCCGAGACTAACAATGGAAACAACATTTTTTTTGCAAAATTTTTTTTTATTCATCAGCATAATCACCTTTTAGGGTGATACAATGGTTCCAACGTTTTTCCAATTTTTCAATACCATGTTTATAAAAAAAATTATCTTTCGCTTCAAAATAAGCTTCAATTTCAGCGATGACCTCCTCATTTGAGCCAAATCTTTTTCCCTGGAGCATTTTTTTAAGACCAGCAAAGAGCCAGTAGTCACTGGGGGCTAAATCTGGCGAGAATAGGGGTGGGGAAGCTGATCAAAGCCCAATTCGTTCAATTTCGCCATTGTTTTCATCGACTTGTGGCAGGCTGTTTTTGTTCCATCTTGGAAAAAACCTTTTTCATGCTCATTTTTTCATGAAGGATAGTAAATACACTTCCATATGATATCTGTGTCATCTCAGCAATCTCAAGGAGCTTCACTTTACGATCTTTCATTATAATTTTTGTCACTTCACTCACATTTTCCGGTGTAGCGGCTTCCACAGGTCTACCCGAGCGTTCCGCGTCATTTGTGTCGGTACGACCACGTTTAAACTCGGCGAACCACCGACAAATCGTTGCTTTTGATGGACAAGAGTCCGGATAACATTTTTCAATCCATTGTTTCGCTTGCACGGTGTTTTTACCCATTAAAAAACAATGTTTTATCAAAACACGAAACTCGGTTTTTTCCATTTTTTAAACAAACTACAAAACGATTTTACTCCAACCTCGATAACTCAGCTGTTTCTGGTCGGATCGACCTAAAATTTTGACCCGTTTCAAGCAAAGGTTAGTACTCTAGAAAGACGTGGTTACTGGTTTACTACGAGCGCCATCTCTGCTTTAGTCTCGGGACTTATTGATCCATGTGTTACACTAAGGTTGATGCCAGAGTGAGCGCGGAACGCGGACCGAAGCGATTCAATGCGATGTACTGTTTTCGCATCGCATTCACTCGGACAGGTTTGCTTTGATCAAATGTAACTAGCTAACAGGCGCGTCCAGACGCTTCGCGTGACGCTTTCACTCTGACAGCAACCTAATGCTCTTCATCATAGGTGTTGACAGGCTATAGCAGGATAAGCATGTGAAATCTGGCCCCAAAGGGAATTCATATTGTTATATCACATTCGAAAGGTTATAGAGTGGAAACAATTTTCTCAAAGTTTCAACCCTTTAACTGCCACATTGACGGAGCTAGGGTGATTCTATGGATTTTTATTTTATTTGATTTTTAAAGAAACTGCTAGTCCGAAAAATTTGAAAAAAAATCAGGTATGTTTAAGGCATTATAACATAGGGAAGGTTTACATTTTTTTTCAAAGAAGATGTATTTCTTCCATTAAAAAATACCTGAATATTTTGAAACATATTTTTTCCCTCTTCCAATTTGGCACCTCGGATTTTTTAGTGATAAATAAATTTTTTTTGGACAAGTCACAGTGGTATGTTTTCATATTTTTAACAAATGTGGACGACGACAATATTTGATATTTTCTAAAAAATAAATAGCAGTCGACCATGCGTCCCCATCGAATTCTGATATAAGGAAACGCATGGTTCTTTGTTCTAGTAGTTTATGCAACTCAAGCGCAGGGCTTAGACATCACAGTAACGAAAAGGAGGAAATGAGTTTCAATCTTGGCATAATACATACACGATCATACTTCGGGTATAACCTAGAAAGCTACATAGCAAGAACTTACTGGTATGTGCACACTAAGAAAAATTTACATCTTTATAGATGCACATAAATGGAGCGTCGCGATTCACTTACATTCACAATTCAAAGCATGTAAAACTGCGTCATATCAGTAACTTCACAGTTAATGTAGCTTAAGCTTACATCGATACAAACGCAAAGGTTATTTTTACATGTTAGGAGATGTAATATTTTGTCATCGCCGAAGAAATTACGGCATGCTTGAATTTACGTCAAGCGTAAATTTCATTTTTTCTAAGAGTGTGGTTAATATATGAATGGTAGTAACCAGTGCAGTGACAAGTGACCAGGATATTCTTGTAGCCCTTGTACTGAACGAATATAAAAGGTAAACTTTGATTGAAAATCGTTAATTTTTACTAGTGCTTCAGAAGGAGCTGGATGTCGAGGCTCTCCCACCAACGTCAGTAAGAACAATCCAAGTGCGAAGCGTGAAACGCTCAGGTAGCCCTCTCGTTTGGACTTTGGTCGTCAGGAGGAGCAGTCGGCAATGAAAGTGGTACAAAACCTCAAACGCTCAGGTTGCATAGTCAGTTTCCCTTCAAAGAAGATCGATTGCGTCATCCTGCTGTTGGTCGTTTGCTTTTAAGCAAAGTACAACATAAAATGGACAACAATGGGAAACATTATGCAAAAGCAGCCTTTCTGAAAGCTCCTAATGTTTTCTAAAGAACTATACAGATTGCTTCTTTGCAAATCGGTTATTAGAACCTTCAGTGTAGTACAAATCTAGGATAATTTGATTAGCTTTGTGCAATTTTTGCAGTGCAAAATTCGAAACAGTGTTTAATATCGTAGAGAATTACGCAATTTGGCCTTTCTGGATGCCAGAGTTTAATTCCGTACAGCATTTTGATAGTTTCTTTCAATGAAATATTCAAATCCGGAATGAAATCATTGACATCAAAATTCAGTATTCGCTATTATTTTTACTCGATTTTCTCAGAGATGGCTGAACCGATTTTCACAAACTCATATTTAAATAAAAGGTCTTACGGTACCATAAATCGCTATTGTATTTTATCCCGATCCGACTTCCGATTCCGGAATTACAGGTTGATATGCATAAAAAAAATGTCACTCACATTTTCTCAGCGATGGCGTGACCGATTTTCACAAACTTCAGATTCAAACGAAAGGTCTTATGGTCAGAGATGGCATTTCACCAGAGTTATACACGCTAGAGTCAGATTTTTGTCACACCGAGGATGAAAAAAAAACGAAGCACCGCACAAAGAGGAAAGCGCACTTCTTCTCAGTGTCGAATAGACAGCATTTGAGTGTGTGCTTGTGGTTAAAGCAGCTGGCGCGAGTGAAACACATTCTCTTCGCATGAATCGCTCACACGCGCTCTCGTCAAAATACACCCAAGTGACCACTGGCGCGTGATTGTGAGCGAACACTTCTGTGAACTTCAATTAATAAAGAGTAGATCTGGCCTTGCTATGAAAAATTTGCAAGGAAAACCGAAAATTTTACGATAAATTGTTTTATTTTGCTGATTTTGCGTGTCCACGCTTCTTCTACGCAAACCATACAGCAGAGTGCTCACCGGCGTGTACACCTCAGTGAAAGTATCTGCATCCACCTCAGAGATTTTATTAGCTAATGCTCTAGCACTTTGGTGCGATTCAGTGGAAGAGGTAAAAGGAAATAAACAAACGCACTCATGATGCGTGCACACTTACACAACAGTGGTGTATAAATGTGAAAGAGAAGAGCTCTCGTTGAAGTTGTCAGTGCGAGGGGAGAAATTTTGCTTGCTCTTCGTCACACAGAGGAGATAGACATCTCTGCTTATGGTCCCATAGATCGCTATTGAATTTGATCTTGATCCGACTTCCGGTTCCGGAATTACAAGCCAAATGTGAAAATATATGAGAAAATGCGCACTGTACAAATTAAGATGCAAATGAAAAGTCTTAAAATTATTTAAAAAGTCCGCTAAAAGACGAATCAGATCCGACTTACGGTGTCGGTATTACTGTGCGATTAGTAAAAATTTTCAATTTCAAACAAAACGAGGTGCACATTTCTATAAAATTTAGTGGTAAATTCATCCTGGTGGCAGGCCTTGTTAGTTGGTGGATATATAAATCTACCTTGGGACTACCAGTGCTCGGTTTCCGATTCCGGACGCACCGGTAATAGTGACGAAAAGCTCCAATAACGCTTCTGAAATTATAAGGCAATGAGTTTAAAAACTTTCAAACTGTAAGGAGCAAGACTCTTTGCAAACGTATGAGTAATGTCAACAATGTGTGCGTAAAAACAAATTCCGGCGCTTCTTTTCCTGATTTTAATCAATAAATCTTCCATATGGTCGAAAAATAAACCAATCAGTTCGTTCTGCTTAAAATTGCAATTCAAGAAAAGCGAAAATCTTAGTCTAAAACTCTTCCCTTTTCCTTGAAACTGCTCGAAAAAAATTATTTCAGTTCAGCTTATTTCCACTAATACATTTGATTAGCAACAAACACATGGGTTATGGATTTCCTCTTGCAGAAATTATTGTGATATAAAGATTTACGTAACTTCTTTAAGTTGGTAATTTGAAGGGGAAAAAAGCTAACTTTTACCCCCAAATTTATGCTAGGTGCACATAACCATTTTCTTAAGTTTACGTTTCGTCTTCGACTCATCAGTGCGTCAGCAGATTATGCTGACGCAAACCCCCGGATCAACATAATCCGCTGAGCAGACGTAAAGTTAATGCTGTTTGCAAGACACTTTTTTATTACACAAGAAGTGTAACGTCTAAACTGACGTCTCGAACGAAACAAGTTTCGGCTTACTGGCCGTATTGTGATAATTTGAAGGGGAAAAAGCTAACTTTTACCCCCAAATTTATGCTTTATCTTTAAGTTAACCCGCAAAATAGAAACCTTCAATTTAACACGCGAAAAGCAATGGATATGGAATGTTGTCGTGAAACTATTTATTTTTCCGGAAAACTGCTTTTGTAACAGAAAATATTTAGTTTTGTTTATTTTGTGTAATGCAATCTAATACAAATGTATTAAAGCAGCTTTTTTATTAGGGAATTAAAATCTACATTCATAAAATGTAAGGAATTTTCCATCAAACGTTGGTGAAAAATTCATCAAAACTGATGTTTCATCCAAAAAGCCAGGCTTAACATTCACTTGAGAATAAATTATTGCTATAAAAGATTGTTTGAAACTCAATCGTGCAAGCCACTTTGATAAACTGGTTGCACTGCATATATGAATACATAGATATACAACACAACACAAGTTGGTTTACTCTTGATCCGTAATACAAAATGCTGCAAAATCGGTACGCATCGGTACGTGCTGGTACGGAAGAAGAAGAAGAAAATGCACCCTGCTAGGGCGTGCTTTGTTCAATTTTGTATAGCGTGCAGAGGTGATGGTAGTTCATACGAAAGAAAGTTTTTGATTTTATTCAAGTTTGAACAAAAATCTTGACAGAATCTTCTAGTGATGTTTTTTTTCATTAAAATTTTTTATTTCGGCACTTAAGTTTGACTTGGCCGTTTAACATTAATAAAAAAATGGTTTTTTGTCATATGGCTGGATCTAGTTGTCATCTTTTTCCTAGGAGGAGAGGCGTTTTCATTGCCATCCAACAATTTAAGGGGGAGCAGTGGATCGTTATTCTCACTCCCTCCAAATGGTTCGTTGTCACTGTTGTTGGTGGAATCATTAGGGCATGTTCAGGAGTGTTTTAGTTCTAGATGTATAATTTATGTCAGTTACAAAACTTAAATCTTGATTTTATAACAAGAAAAACTGGCAGCCCCAGCAGTGTTCTACTCGTGTTTCAAATATACAAAAAAAATAGAGCGGCATCGTAGACCAGTTTTAAATTTGACAGAAGAACTGGTCGAATAAATAAAACTAGAACGGCTTGCTGGGGATACGTTTGTTCCAGTTTCTGTTCTATTATAGATCTTTCATATAGAACTTCTAGCTGCTGAATTTGCTCTTAGTCGTGTTACTTTTATTTTTCCTGGTTTAGGGTGCGTTGTTAGCTGTTGCTGGTGTATCTTGTTTTGAATGTGTTGCGTCCATAGGTTTCGTTAAGAAGGATGCTTCATTGTTGTTGATGGCTGTTTCCGATGTACTGGGGTTTTTGGGGGTTGGTGTGAAGGAAGCACCGTTGTCCTTTGGTGTAGTTGTCTCCTTGTCCAGTTTATCACATGGCTTACCGTAGCAATACTGTACTTGGTTTCTTCCGCCCCGAACGTAAGCTGTTTTGTTTTATCGACTGACTTGGATGAGATGTAAAAGCGAACTGTAGTGATGTTTTTGAGAACATAAGTAATATGAGAAAGGCATATTCACAACACTAGGTGGATTAAAGAAGGTTTTTATATAAGAAATAGATATACAGTTCGCGTTCTCAATTTCAGAAACCTTATCGTAATTTCAATGAAACTAGCCATAGATTGTAGCAATCCGTCAACTATTCACGGAGATATCGATATTCTGGTGTATTCGATTATTCCGCCATATTCTAATAGTAGGAGGTTTGAACGGAGCACTATGAAATGATGCTTGAATCAAAATTAGACACAATTTTAAATACAACCGTTTCTAATTGATTGCAATATTAAATACAGCACTCTTCGGAATAGAATTTGGGTCGATTTGTTTTTAGCACGGTTCTTATTTGGTAACATAATTGTTCGACTGTGACGTGTTTAACCTTCTGTTGGAAATTCTGCATTATCTTCGAATTCAAAGTGATAACCCATACATTTTTGTAACTAAGTCGATTGCAATTGTCTTCAACTACAACCACCTAAAAGAACGAAATTTTTATATCACTTTTATCTAGTGAGAAAATAAGTATATTTGTTGAAATTGGCCTCTTTATTTTAGTAACTGTTCTGTCCTAGCAATAGATTACCTTTCATTCTAGTCACAATTTTTGAGAGATTGATGCAGAGAGCATGTGGATCGATTAAAGAAGTATCATCTCACTGCTAGGTGGATAAAGCACACTTTAATAATCCGAAGCAATAAATGACGAATAAATAGGATCGGATTGTTTTCGTTCAGTGCTGTTGAATTCCATACTGATGTAAATCGCCGAACTGTTAAATTTTACACTTTTTTTTATTTTTTTACTTCAATCGTTCTAATGCAGTGCCATTACATACACTGTTCACTTCTACGGCAAGCAAATCGTAACATTTTGAAGCCAACACCGAAATTCTGCCCTCGTTCCACCAGGGTTTGTAAAACATCTAACCGGTATTGCCATTTTGACTTCGACGAAGGAACGGCGGCCAACCTAACGAGAGTACTATAACTAGCCCAAACGAACCTTTTCAAACAGGCAGAAAAATAGACTTCTCTGGACTTCCGTTGTTTTTTGTTTTTTTTGGAGTGTGAGGGACGCGGTTGAATGAGTGGCCTTCGTTCTGATGATTTTTTTTTTGCCTTCACCCTCTTAGTAACTGCCAACCCAGCGAGAATTGGAAATCTGTGAACGGTTGAAAACAATTACGACCCAAACGTGCCGCTACTGTTTAATTTTGGGCACACGGAGTTTTTTGTTGTTGTTTCCTGTTGATCGCATTGTCGTCCGGTGCTGTAATCTTGGGAAAACATTTCCCACTGCTATATCTCCCAAGGAGTGTTGTGGGATGAGAATTCTTGTTAGATTAGATTGGCTATGGGTGCGGTTACCAGACAGGGCATGAACGATTACTTTCATTGGGCTCGAACAAAAACAATTCCTAATCATCAAACAACGCCGCATGACAGTTGGTAGAACTACATACCAACGCAAAACAATGAGGCAGCCAAAGACACATTTGCGAACTTGCTCTTTTCGGTTTTAATTTGCAAAGGAAAGTTTTCCGTACAGCATATTTGTCACAATAAATCCATATTTAATTTTGCTATTTTCTGAAGTCAAACCAGACATACCCTGCAGCTATTGACTTGTCCAACTTTGTGTGTAACTCAACAACACAAAAAGCATCATCGTATAGCGATCTGAAGAAGTTGGCCGTAGCCGGCAATCATGAATGGGGAAAAATCTCTCACTACGGTGCCTTTATTATACATATTCTTCATTTTAATTTTGTTCAAAAAATTTATTTCCCCTCGTCTCGCGGACTGTTCGACAGTTGGTACCCACCTTGAATAGAAAAAGTTTTGCTCACAAATGCACAGTACGGTGTCTCTAACGAGAATGGGAAGCAATGGGAGACCGAGTGAAACTTGCTGCCAAGTTGGAGTGAGAATCCAGTGAATCCGCCAGTATTTTAATAAATCCAAATAAAGATGAAAACAAGAGTTAGCAAACAAACAAACGAGCAGGAAAACAACCAACGACATCCGAATCGCGTACCCGGCGATTGTGGGATGGAAGCTATGGGTATGTACCAGAGTGCGTGTGTGTATGTGTGCGTGTCCCTGGAAGTTGTGGGGGTTAATGGATTCGGATCTTCTTTTATACACCACCAATGCTGCGTTGTGGGCCTTTCTGAGCTTTTCCCGCAGGCAGATCTAAAGCGTCAATGCATAAATTTTTGATGTTTTTTTCTTCTTGATTTAATTCACTGCTCGTTTAGGGGTGAGGAAGCTGATACTACCCTGAGTTGAGAGAGAGAGGGCCCGAGATGAAAATGGAATTTACAATCAGGTATTGGAATAAATTAGCTCAAGCAGTATGTGTTCGGTAGATGGGATTTGCTGTTTCAACACTTTGCCGTTGTTGTTTGGGGCACTTTTGATGAACAAGTATTGACCGATGAAAAATTTACCGATTTTAAATTTATTTTTCGTCAGTCAAGGTGAGGTAAAAAATGTGAGGCATACGTTGGACGAGTTAAATGGGAACCTATCGAGAACATTTCCGTTTGAATAAAACGAGAACGGTTTTTTGTCACCGGAAATTGTTTCGTCGAAATCTGTTTCGCTATACGAGTCATTTCCCCAAACGAGCCGTTTTGCTGAAATACAATTCGCCGAATTTATCGATGAAATGGGTTTCAGTGAAGTGGTCTAGGTACGAATAAAATGTGTATCAGTTACTTGTGGGAAATTTCAGAAATAGAAAATACATGATGATGATTGAAAGTAAAAGGTTCTATATACATACAGTCTGTTACATAAGAGCGTGATCACGATTACTCGCGATCGGTAAAGTGGAATGGTGTGACATTTTTTTCAACACAGAGGGCAGTAGTGTGCTATTGTTTATAAAGGGTGATTTTTTAAGAGCTTGAGAACTTTTTTAAACAATAAAACGCATAAAATTTGCAAAATCTCATCGGTTCTTTATTTTAAACGTTAGATTGGTACATGACATTTACTTTTTGAAGATAATTTCATTTAAATGTTGACCGCGGCTGCGTCTTAGGTGGTCCATTCGGAAAATCCGCTTTTTTATCGACAAATTTTGTTCAGCGATGAGGCTCATTTCTGGTTGAATGGCTACGTAAATAAGCAAAATTGCCGCATTTGGAGTGAAGAGCAACCAGAAGCCGTTCAAGAACTGCCCATGCATCCCGAAAAATGCACTGTTTGGTGTGGTTTGTACGCTGGTGGAATCATTGGACCGTATTTTTTCAAAGATGCTGTTGGACGCAACGTTGCAGTGAATGGCGATCGCTATCGTTCGATGCTAACAAACTTTTTGTTGCCAAAAATGGAAGAACTGAACTTGGTTGACATGTGGTTTCAACAAGATGGCGCTACATGCCACACAGCTCGCGATTCTATGGCCATTTTGAGGGAAAACTTCGGAGAACAATTCATCTCAAGAAATGGACCGGTAAGTTGGCCACCAAGATCATGCGATTTGACGCCTTTAGACTATTTTTTGTGGGGCTACGTCAAGTCTAAAGTCTACAGAAATAAGCCAGTAACTATTCCAGCTTTGGAAGACAACATTTCCGAAGAAATTCGGGCTATTCCGGCCGAAATGCTCGAAAAAGTTGCCCAAAATTGGACTTTCCGAATGGACCACCTAAGACGCAGCCGCGGTCAACATTTAAATGAAATTATCTTCAAAAAGTAAATGTCATGTACCAATCTAACGTTTAAAATAAAGAACCGATGAGATTTTGCAAATTTTATGCGTTTTATTGTTTAAAAAAGTTCTCAAGCTCTTAAAAAATCACCCTTTAATTCGATTTCAGCATTTTATCAAAATGAGTACCGCGTACGCTACGCGCTTCGAAGCAGCTTTTTTTGTGCTCGCACCCGAAAGGTCCCAAAATGACCCAAGCTGCCGCGGCGAAATACATGAAAAAGTCGAAACAGTTTGTGAGTAAGTTGGTGAATCGTTTTAAGGAGCTTGAGCCACCACCCCTGGTTGCTACTCCGTTACTTATCGGGATTAGCTGAAATTGCACAGGGAGATTCTAAATGTTCCGACCTGGGACTGCAAATCATTTTTCAATGTACATCTTCTGGTAACCCCAGAATTCATTGATCAGAACCGGCGCCGGCCAGACCCGAACGTAGATCGTATGAGGAATGGGAAGGGATGTTAGTTCAACACTTGTTGTTACTAGAGGCCGTATATACTACTGTGCACTCCACGAGTGTCACGGAAAAAGGATATTTGTTAGTATAAATTTCAGTAATTGTAGTATTCGCGTGCGACTCAGTATGTTACGGTTTCAAGATGCTCGGATGCACCTCTAAACGCACTGACTTCCCGAATGAACGTTTCAACAATATTTCTTATTCGCGGAAAATGAGAAAAAATTCAAAATACTATCATGTAACGAATAAGAACTTCCCTTTTTTGTCGTGAATACGACTTACTTTACTATGGGGCGCCTTTTCAAAATTTACCCTCTGAGAGAGTGATAAGTTTTTGATCGTGAATATCTCCTGTTGTATCTAATGAATCAACATAATTCTTGCTACATGCTATCGGAAATATGATCACAATTTTATGGTACAATTTTCAGTGACATAATCTCAAATAGTTCAAAATTAAACTTTTCTTAAATGTTTGGTACAAACGAGTGTCAAAGAGGATAATTCATAAGGCGCGTTTGCCTTACTCGTATTTTGAAAGCTCATAGCTCTGTAGAAGGATTTATATAATCTAACTAAGAATAGAATCGTAAATTTTCAACTTGAACGTGTATTGCAACAACATTGAAGTTTTTCAATAGTACATTATTGTAAAACCTGTTTGATTTGACGCATGACAGCACCAGCCAATCAGAACGCGAGATGTCTGCTTCTGTACAAGAGCATCCATATAAAAGTTGAGTGGTTTATTTTTACTACCATTAGCTGAGCAACTGTTCCCGAAACAAGACACACGAGCAGGGATGCCATGAAATTTTTTCAAAAATCTGTGATCAAGCCAAAAACCTGTGAAAATCTATGCCCGTTTTCCGTACCATAATAGCAGTTCAAAATCAATTTGGTGAGCAAATGAGCAAAAAAAAAAGTAGCAACACGCTCTGCACCTTTTTTCTCAACCGCTATGCACTTTTTGGTGCTCGAGCTAAAAAATCTGTAAAAATCTGTGATTTATTCCAGAATATGTGATCATTTTCAGACATCTGTGTGAGAGCATCATCGAGGACCTGTCGTCTCACTGTTTCCCGTTCTGCGAACGAACAGGAAAGGAATTCTAACAAAGGGTCTGTCCGTACACCGCTGCCAGTACCAGGTATAAAATGAAATGTGATGTGACAAATAGCGTCATTTAAGATAAAGCAGCTACTCTAAACGTACGAGACACCGTCAGCACGATGGCACCGAAAACCGGTAGAAAGGCAGATTTGTACCGTCACTAACACATTCAATTACGAACGGCAATGCGAAAGCGAAAGTGATGATGTTGAACACATCTTTATACTAGTATGGGGTCGTGTGAAAATATGCTATGCGACACAGGGTTGCCATATATACAGGTTAAGCTGTATTTTATTTATACATACATTATGTACAGATTAATTTGTATTATTATTATTATAATTGTCATTATTATTACTATCATTATTATTATTAAAACGACTCTTGCATACCAAAGATCGTCGATACATTTCAGACCAGGCCATTGCAATTGTCTCGTACTGAAATTTCGAGAAGAATCAGATTTCTTCGAACTTTATAGCTTCAATAAAAATAAACTACAAATTTGTCGTACCTAGCCTCCTGTATTGGCAAATTAAAAAGGAATTGTTTCAAGTTTGGAATATATAGTTGTAGAATAGTAGCTGTTTAATGTAACTAATCTGTACTTTAATGTAGGTGCATCGCTTCAAACTCTATTAGTGAAAAAGGGGAAAGCTTGCACAATCAATCAACTAAATGATACTCGGAAAAGTGATGGGAGCGTGCCAGTTTTTTCGTATTCACGACATCCAGTTATGTCTTTGACATTACCCACCCGCCTTTTTTCTAATTGGAACTACTTGCTACGAAATAAACGAGTGAATAGATTTTAGACACTATAGTTGATTCATTCTAATTATATCAAGTCATTTTAAGTCACTAAACAAAGTTCCACAGATATCGTAGTTTGAGTTATGCAGAGTGAAAGATACTCGTTACAAAATCGTGTTTCACAAGTAGCTCGATCAAATTTACAAGATAGATGAATCCACTGAAAGCTACGATTTTGAGTAAATAATGTTGTTATTGATATTCTATGAACATATTCAACAACGATTGAATGAACAACGTGGATGTCATTCCATACAAATAGTTATGAAGTAGACGTAAAAATTGGAGAGCTATCATCAGAAGAGAAATTAAGTAAAGAGAATCCGCCGTCTATCAATTTAACAAATATCATTCTGTAAAATACTATTAAAATCAAATCGAATAAATCAATATAAAAAAAACATATGAAAAATTATAGCAAACATTTTCTATTCCTGTCACCCTAGTCTGATTGTATGATTAATTAATCCTAGTCTCCTTAAAAAAATTGAATTTTTCGAGTTCCAGAAACGCGACAACGGATTCCGATGCCTGAGGCACCTCTAAAAAATCCTACATGAAAAAAAAACACTCGACTTCGGAAATCTCAAAGCTTTCCAAGTCTCAAAAAGTAGATTTTTTGAAAAAAATTTTCGAATCTGTTTTTTCAATTTTTTTCCTAATTCTCTGAGTTATGCGGCTTCATTTAATGCGAATTTCCGAATTTATGTACATAAACATAACTTAAGAGAATCCAGTTCAGTTCGACATGACTATTAACAGTCATCAAAACGGTTCGGAACCTGTCATCAGGTAGTGAAGTATTTTTTAGGTAAGCCATCGCACAAATTATGTAGAGGGTAACATTGAAAGTTAATAATACTAAATCGATTTGAATACTAATCTGTTTAGGATGTTTTTAATTGATAATAGAAAAATTAGTTTTCAATCAAAAAAAAAATTTTTAGCACGAAAATTTTTAGTGGTGGG